>NW_026988685.1:0-428127 GCF_030222135.1 Aotus nancymaae
CCGCTGAATCCACACGTGAGTTTAACTCTGTCAGTTGAATGCACACATTGACAACCATTCAGTTAGATAGCTCCGTTTTGGTTTTAGAAGCAGATATTTCTCTGTACAGCCTATGGTCCCATTCACTCGGGAATATCCCAACGCAGCTCCTAGAAGAAACGTGTTTCTGACTCGCTGAATCTCAACATAGATTCAACTCTCTTAGGTGAACGAACGCACAGCAGAGCAGTTTCAAGGAAACGTTTCTCCTGAGTTTTAGACGAAGTTTCCTGCTGTTTAGTACGGATGCCGGCATTGGGCTGGAAATACCGGTTTTGGGATTCTGCACAGAAAGGGTTTGCAAACCGCTGAATCCACACGTGAGTTTAACTCTGTCAGTTGAATGCACACATTGACAACCATTCAGTTTGATAGCACACTTTTGGTTTTAGAAGCAGATATTTCTCTGTACAGCCTATGGTCCCATTCACTCGGGAATATCCCAACGCAGCTCCTAGAAGAAACGTGTTTCTGACTCGCTGAATCTCAACATAGATTCAACTCTCTTAGGTGAACGAACGCACAGCAGAGCAGTTTCAAGGAAACGTTTCTCCTGAGTTTTAGACGAAGTTTCCTGCTGTTTAGTACGGATGCCGGCATTGGGCTGGAAATACCGGTTTTGGGATTCTGCACAGAAAGGGTTTGCAAACCGCTGAATCCACACGTGAGTTTAACTCTGTCAGTTGAATGCACACATTGACAACCATTCAGTTAGATAGCTCCGTTTTGGTTTTAGAAGCAGATATTTCTCTGTACAGCCTATGGTCCCATTCACTCGGGAATATCCCAACGCAGCTCCTAGAAGAAACGTGTTTCTGACTCGCTGAATCTCAACATAGATTCAACTCTCTTAGGTGAACGAACGCACAGCAGAGCAGTTTCAAGGAAACGTTTCTCCTGAGTTTTAGACGAAGTTTCCTGCTGTTTAGTACGGATGCCGGCATTGGGCTGGAAATACCGGTTTTGGGATTCTGCACAGAAAGGGTTTGCAAACCGCTGAATCCACACGTGAGTTTAACTCTGTCAGTTGAATGCACACATTGACAACCATTCAGTTTGATAGCACACTTTTGGTTTTAGAAGCAGATATTTCTCTGTACAGCCTATGGTCCCATTCACTCGGGAATATCCCAACGCAGCTCCTAGAAGAAACGTGTTTCTGACTCGCTGAATCTCAACATAGATTCAACTCTCTTAGGTGAACGAACGCACAGCAGAGCAGTTTCAAGGAAACGTTTCTCCTGAGTTTTAGACGAAGTTTCCTGCTGTTTAGTACGGATGCCGGCATTGGGCTGGAAATACCGGTTTTGGGATTCTGCACAGAAAGGGTTTGCAAACCGCTGAATCCACACGTGAGTTTAACTCTGTCAGTTGAATGCACACATTGACAACCATTCAGTTAGATAGCTCCGTTTTGGTTTTAGAAGCAGATATTTCTCTGTACAGCCTATGGTCCCATTCACTCGGGAATATCCCAACGCAGCTCCTAGAAGAAACGTGTTTCTGACTCGCTGAATCTCAACATAGATTCAACTCTCTTAGGTGAACGAACGCACAGCAGAGCAGTTTCAAGGAAACCTTTCTCCTGAGTCTTAGAAGAAGTTTCCTGCTGTTTAGTACGTATGCCGGCATTGGACTGGAAATACCGGTTTTGGGATTCTGCACAGAAAGGGTTTGCAATCCGCTGAATCCACACGTGAGTTTAACTCTGTCAGTTGAATGCACACATTGACAACCATTCAGTTAGATAGCTCCGTTTTGGTTTTAGAAGCAGATATTTCTCTGTACAGCCTATGGTCCCATTCACTCGGGAATATCCCAACGCAGCTCCTAGAAGAAACGTGTTTCTGACTCGCTGAATCTCAACATAGATTCAACTCTCTTAGGTGAACGAACGCACAGCAGAGCAGTTTCAAGGAAACGTTTCTCCTGAGTTTTAGACGAAGTTTCCTGCTGTTTAGTACGGATGCCGACATTGGGCTGGAAATACCGGTTTTGGGATTCTGCACAGAAAGGGTTTGCAAACCGCTGAATCCACACGTGAGTTTAACTCTGTCAGTTGAATGCACACATTGACAACCATTCCGTTTGATAGCACACTTTTGGTTTTAGAAGCAGATATTTCTCTGTACAGCCTATGGTCCCATTCACTCGGGAATATCCCAACGCAGCTCCTAGAAGAAACGTGTTTCTGACTCGCTGAATCTCAACATAGATTCAACTCTCTTAGGTGAACGAACGCACAGCAGAGCAGTTTCAAGGAAACGTTTCTCCTGAGTCTTAGACGAAGTTTCCTGCTGTTTAGTACGTATGCCGGCATTGGGCTGGAAATACCGGTTTTGGGATTCTGCACAGAAAGGGTTTGCAAACCGCTGAATCCACACGTGAGTTTAACTCTGTCAGTTGAATGCACACATTGACAACCATTCAGTTTGATAGCACCCTTTTGGTTTTAGAAGCAGATATTTCTCTGTACAGCCTATGGTCCCATTCACTCGGGAATATCCCAACGCAGCTCCTAGAAGAAACGTGTTTCTGACTCGCTGAATCTCAACATAGATTCAACTCTCTTAGGTGAACGAACGCACAGCAGAGCAGTTTCAAGGAAACGTTTCTCCTGAGTTTTAGACGAAGCTTCCTGCTGTTTAGTACGGATGCAGGCATTGGGCTGGAAATACCGGTTTTGGGATTCTGCACAGAAAGGGTTGGCAAACCGCTGAATCCACACGTGAGTTTAACTCTGTCAGTTGAATGCACACATTGACAACCATTCAGTTAGATAGCTCCGTTTTGGTTTTAGAAGCAGATATTTCTCTGTACAGCCTATGGTCCCATTCACTCGGGAATATCCCAACGCAGCTCCTAGAAGAAACGTGTTTCTGACTCGCTGAATCTCAACATAGATTCAACTCTCTTAGGTGAACGAACGCACAGCAGAGCAGTTTCAAGGAAACGTTTCTCCTGAGTTTTAGTCGAAGTTTCCTGCTGTTTAGTACGGATGCCGGCATTGGGCTGGAAATACCGGTTTTGGGATTCTGCACAGAAAGGGTTTGCAAACCGCTGAATCCACACGTGAGTTTAACTCTGTCAGTTGAATGCACACATTGACAACCATTCAGTTAGATAGCTCCGTTTTGGTTTTAGAAGCAGATATTTCTCTGTACAGCCTATGGTCCCATTCACTCGGGAATATCCCAACGCAGCTCCTAGAAGAAACGTGTTTCTGACTCGCTGAATCTCAACATAGATTCAACTCTCTTAGGTGAACGAACGCACAGCAGAGCAGTTTCAAGGAAACGTTTCTCCTGAGTTTTAGACGAAGTTTCCTGCTGTTTAGTACGGATGCCGGCATTGGGCTGGAAATACCGGTTTTGGGATTCTGCACAGAAAGGGTTTGCAAACCGCTGAATCCACACGTGAGTTTAACTCTGTCAGTTGAATGCACACATTGACAACCATTCCGTTTGATAGCACACTTTTGGTTTTAGAAGCAGATATTTCTCTGTACAGCCTATGGTCCCATTCACTCGGGAATATCCCAACGCAGCTCCTAGAAGAAACGTGTTTCTGACTCGCTGAATCTCAACATAGATTCAACTCTCTTAGGTGAACGAACGCACAGCAGAGCAGTTTCAAGGAAACCTTTCTCCTGAGTCTTAGAAGAAGTTTCCTGCTGTTTAGTACGTATGCCGGCATTGGGCTGGAAATACCGGTTTTGGGATTCTGCACAGAAAGGGTTTGCAAACCGCTGAATCCACACGTGAGTTTAACTCTGTCAGTTGAATGCACACATTGACAACAATTCAGTTTGATAGCACCCTTTTGGTTTTAGAAGCAGATATTTCTCTGTACAGCCTATGGTCCCATTCACTCGGGAATATCCCAACGCAGCTCCTAGAAGAAACGTGTTTCTGACTCGCTGAATCTCAACATAGATTCAACTCTCTTAGGTGAACGAACGCACAGCAGAGCAGTTTCAAGGAAACGTTTCTCCTGAGTTTTAGACGAAGTTTCCTGCTGTTTAGTACGGATGCCGGCATTGGGCTGGAAATACCGGTTTTGGGATTCTGCACAGAAAGGGTTTGCAAACCGCTGAATCCACACGTGAGTTTAACTCTGTCAGTTGAATGCACACATTGACAACCTTTCAGTTAGATAGCTCCGTTTTGGTTTTAGAAGCAGATATTTCTCTGTACAGCCTATGGTCCCATTCACTCGGGAATATCCCAACGCAGCTCCTAGAAGAAACGTGTTTCTGACTCGCTGAATCTCAACATAGATTCAACTCTCTTAGGTGAACGAACGCACAGCAGAGCAGTTTCAAGGAAACGTTTCTCCTGAGTTTTAGACGAAGCTTCCTGCTGTTTAGTACGGATGCCGGCATTGGGCTGGAAATACCGGTTTTGGGATTCTGCACAGAAAGGGTTTGCAAACCGCTGAATCCACACGTGAGTTTAACTCTGTCAGTTGAATGCACACATTGACAACCATTCAGTTAGATAGCTCCGTTTTGGTTTTAGAAGCAGATATTTCTCTGTACAGCCTATGGTCCCATTCACTCGGGAATATCCCAACGCAGCTCCTAGAAGAAACGTGTTTCTGACTCGCTGAATCTCAACATAGATTCAACTCTCTTAGGTGAACGAACGCACAGCAGAGCAGTTTCAAGGAAACGTTTCTCCTGAGTTTTAGACGAAGTTTCCTGCTGTTTAGTACGGATGCCGGCATTGGGCTGGAAATACCGGTTTTGGGATTCTGCACAGAAAGGGTTTGCAAACCGCTGAATCCACACGTGAGTTTAACTCTGTCAGTTGAATGCACACATTGACAACCATTCAGTTAGATAGCTCCGTTTTGGTTTTAGAAGCAGATATTTCTCTGTACAGCCTATGGTCCCATTCACTCGGGAATATCCCAACGCAGCTCCTAGAAGAAACGTGTTTCTGACTCGCTGAATCTCAACATAGATTCAACTCTCTTAGGTGAACGAACGCACAGCAGAGCAGTTTCAAGGAAACGTTTCTCCTGAGTTTTAGACGAAGTTTCCTGCTGTTTAGTACGGATGCCGGCATTGGGCTGGAAATACCGGTTTTGGGATTCTGCACAGAAAGGGTTTGCAAACCGCTGAATCCACACGTGAGTTTAACTCTGTCAGTTGAATGCACACATTGACAACCATTCCGTTTGATAGCACACTTTTGGTTTTAGAAGCCGATATTTCTCTGTACAGCCTATGGTCCCATTCACTCGGGAATATCCCAACGCAGCTCCTAGAAGAAACGTGTTTCTGACTCGCTGAATCTCAACATAGATTCAACTCTCTTAGGTGAACGAACGCACAGCAGAGCAGTTTCAAGGAAACCTTTCTCCTGAGTCTTAGAAGAAGTTTCCTGCTGTTTAGTACGTATGCCGGCATTGGGCTGGAAATACCGGTTTTGGGATTCTGCACAGAAAGGGTTGGCAAACCGCTGAATCCACACGTGAGTTTAACTCTGTCAGTTGAATGCACACATTGACAACAATTCAGTTTGATAGCACCCTTTTGGTTTTAGAAGCAGATATTTCTCTGTACAGCCTATGGTCCCATTCACTCGGGAATATCCCAACGCAGCTCCTAGAAGAAACGTGTTTCTGACTCGCTGAATCTCAAAATAGATTCAACTCTCTTAGGTGAACGAACGCACAGCAGAGCAGTTTCAAGGAAACGTTTCTCCTGAGTTTTAGACGAAGTTTCCTGCTGTTTAGTACGGATGCCGGCATTGGGCTGGAAATACCGGTTTTGGGATTCTGCACAGAAAGGGTTTGCAAACCGCTGAATCCACACGTGAGTTTAACTCTGTCAGTTGAATGCACACATTGACAACCTTTCAGTTAGATAGCTCCGTTTTGGTTTTAGAAGCAGATATTTCTCTGTACAGCCTATGGTCCCATTCACTCGGGAATATCCCAACGCAGCTCCTAGAAGAAACGTGTTTCTGACTCGCTGAATCTCAACATAGATTCAACTCTCTTAGGTGAACGAACGCACAGCAGAGTAGTTTCAAGGAAACCTTTCTCCTGAGTCTTAGAAGAAGTTTCCTGCTGTTTAGTACGTATGCAGGCATTGGACTGGAAATACCGGTTTTGGGATTCTGCACAGAAAGGGTTTGCAATCCGCTGAATCCACACGTGAGTTTAACTCTGTCAGTTGAATGCACACATTGACAACCATTCAGTTAGATAGCTCCGTTTTGGTTTTAGAAGCAGATATTTCTCTGTACAGCCTATGGTCCCATTCACTCGGGAATATCCCAACGCAGCTCCTAGAAGAAACGTGTTTCTGACTCGCTGAATCTCAACATAGATTCAACTCTCTTAGGTGAACGAACGCACAGCAGAGCAGTTTCAAGGAAACGTTTCTCCTGAGTTTTAGACGAAGTTTCCTGCTGTTTAGTGCGGATGCCGGCATTGGGCTGGAAATACCGGTTTTGGGATTCTGCACAGAAAGGGTTTGCAAACCGCTGAATCCACACGTGAGTTTAACTCTGTCAGTTGAATGCACACATTGACAACCATTCAGTTAGATAGCTCCGTTTTGGTTTTAGAAGCAGATATTTCTCTGTACAGCCTATGGTCCCATTCACTCGGGAATATCCCAACGCAGCTCCTAGAAGAAACGTGTTTCTGACTCGCTGAATCTCAACATAGATTCAACTCTCTTAGGTGAACGAACGCACAGCAGAGCAGTTTCAAGGAAACGTTTCTCCTGAGTTTTAGACGAAGTTTCCTGCTGTTTAGTACGGATGCCGACATTGGGCTGGAAATACCGGTTTTGGGATTCTGCACAGAAAGGGTTTGCAAACCGCTGAATCCACACGTGAGTTTAACTCTGTCAGTTGAATGCACACATTGACAACCATTCCGTTTGATAGCACACTTTTGGTTTTAGAAGCAGATATTTCTCTGTACAGCCTATGGTCCCATTCACTCGGGAATATCCCAACGCAGCTCCTAGAAGAAACGTGTTTCTGACTCGCTGAATCTCAACATAGATTCAACTCTCTTAGGTGAACGAACGCACAGCAGAGCAGTTTCAAGGAAACGTTTCTCCTGAGTCTTAGACGAAGTTTCCTGCTGTTTAGTACGTATGCCGGCATTGGGCTGGAAATACCGGTTTTGGGATTCTGCACAGAAAGGGTTTGCAAACCGCTGAATCCACACGTGAGTTTAACTCTGTCAGTTGAATGCACACATTGACAACCATTCAGTTTGATAGCACCCTTTTGGTTTTAGAAGCAGATATTTCTCTGTACAGCCTATGGTCCCATTCACTCGGGAATATCCCAACGCAACTCCTAGAAGAAACGTGTTTCTGACTCGCTGAATCTCAACATAGATTCAAGTCTCTTAGGTGAACGAACGCACAGCAGAGCAGTTTCAAGGAAACGTTTCTCCTGAGTTTTAGACGAAGCTCCCTGCTGTTTAGTACGGATGCCGGCATTGGGCTGGAAATACCGGTTTTGGGATTCTGCACAGAAAGGGTTTGCAAACCGCTGAATCCACACGTGAGTTTAACTCTGTCAGTTGAATGCACACATTGACAACCATTCAGTTAGATAGCTCCGTTTTGGTTTTAGAAGCAGATATTTCTCTGTACAGCCTATGGTCCCATTCACTCGGGAATATCCCAACGCAGCTCCTAGAAGAAACGTGTTTCTGACTCGCTGAATCTCAACATAGATTCAACTCTCTTAGGTGAACGAACGCACAGCAGAGCAGTTTCAAGGAAACGTTTCTCCTGAGTTTTAGACGAAGTTTCCTGCTGTTTAGTACGGATGCCGGCATTGGGCTGGAAATACCGGTTTTGGGATTCTGCACAGAAAGGGTTTGCAAACCGCTGAATCCACACGTGAGTTTAACTCTGTCAGTTGAATGCACACATTGACAACCATTCAGTTAGATAGCACACTTTTGGTTTTAGAAGCAGATATTTCTCTGTACAGCCTATGGTCCCATTCACTCGGGAATATCCCAACGCAGCTCCTAGAAGAAACGTGTTTCTGACTCGCTGAATCTCAACATAGATTCAACTCTCTTAGGTGAACGAACGCACAGCAGAGCAGTTTCAAGGAAACGTTTCTCCTGAGTTTTAGACGAAGTTTCCTGCTGTTTAGTACGGATGCCGGCATTGGGCTGGAAATACCGGTTTTGGGATTCTGCACAGAAAGGGTTTGCAAACCGCTGAATCCACACGTGAGTTTAACTCTGTCAGTTGAATGCACACATTGACAACCATTCAGTTAGATAGCTCCGTTTTGGTTTTAGAAGCAGATATTTCTCTGTACAGCCTATGGTCCCATTCACTCGGGAATATCCCAACGCAGCTCCTAGAAGTAACGTGTTTCTGACTCGCTGAATCTCAACATAGATTCAACTCTCTTAGGTGAACGAACGCACAGCAGAGCAGTTTCAAGGAAACCTTTCTCCTGAGTCTTAGAAGAAGTTTCCTGCTGTTTAGTACGTATGCCGGCATTGGACTGGAAATACCGGTTTTGGGATTCTGCACAGAAAGGGTTTGCAATCCGCTGAATCCACACGTGAGTTTAACTCTGTCAGTTGAATGCACACATTGACAACCATTCAGTTAGATAGCTCCGTTTTGGTTTTAGAAGCAGATATTTCTCTGTACAGCCTATGGTCCCATTCACTCGGGAATATCCCAACGCAGCTCCTAGAAGAAACGTGTTTCTGACTCGCTGAATCTCAACATAGATTCAACTCTCTTAGGTGAACGAACGCACAGCAGAGCAGTTTCAAGGAAACGTTTCTCCTGAGTTTTAGACGAAGTTTCCTGCTGTTTAGTACGGATGCCGACATTGGGCTGGAAATACCGGTTTTGGGATTCTGCACAGAAAGGGTTTGCAAACCGCTGAATCCACACGTGAGTTTAACTCTGTCAGTTGAATGCACACATTGACAACCATTCCGTTTGATAGCACACTTTTGGTTTTAGAAGCAGATATTTCTCTGTACAGCCTATGGTCCCATTCACTCGGGAATATCCCAACGCAGCTCCTAGAAGAAACGTGTTTCTGACTCGCTGAATCTCAACATAGATTCAACTCTCTTAGGTGAACGAACGCACAGCAGAGCAGTTTCAAGGAAACGTTTCTCCTGAGTCTTAGACGAAGTTTCCTGCTGTTTAGTACGTATGCCGGCATTGGGCTGGAAATACCGGTTTTGGGATTCTGCACAGAAAGGGTTTGCAAACCGCTGAATCCACACGTGAGTTTAACTCTGTCAGTTGAATGCACACATTGACAACCATTCAGTTTGATAGCACCCTTTTGGTTTTAGAAGCAGATATTTCTCTGTACAGCCTATGGTCCCATTCACTCGGGAATATCCCAACGCAGCTCCTAGAAGAAACGTGTTTCTGACTCGCTGAATCTCAACATAGATTCAACTCTCTTAGGTGAACGAACGCACAGCAGAGCAGTTTCAAGGAAACGTTTCTCCTGAGTTTTAGACGAAGCTTCCTGCTGTTTAGTACGGATGCCGGCATTGGGCTGGAAATACCGGTTTTGGGATTCTGCACAGAAAGGGTTTGCAAACCGCTGAATCCACACGTGAGTTTAACTCTGTCAGTTGAATGCACACATTGACAACCATTCAGTTAGATAGCTCCGTTTTGGTTTTAGAAGCAGATATTTCTCTGTACAGCCTATGGTCCCATTCACTCGGGAATATCCCAACGCAGCTCCTAGAAGAAACGTGTTTCTGACTCGCTGAATCTCAACATAGATTCAACTCTCTTAGGTGAACGAACGCACAGCAGAGCAGTTTAAAGGAAACGTTTCTCCTGAGTTTTAGACGAAGTTTCCTGCTGTTTAGTACGGATGCCGGCATTGGGCTGGAAATACCGGTTTTGGGATTCTGCACAGAAAGGGTTTGCAAACCGCTGAATCCACACGTGAGTTTAACTCTGTCAGTTGAATGCACACATTGACAACCATTCAGTTAGATAGCACACTTTTGGTTTTAGAAGCAGATATTTCTCTGTACAGCCTATGGTCCCATTCACTCGGGAATATCCCAACGCAGCTCCTAGAAGAAACGTGTTTCTGACTCGCTGAATCTCAACATAGATTCAACTCTCTTAGGTGAACGAACGCACAGCAGAGCAGTTTCAAGGAAACGTTTCTCCTGAGTTTTAGACGAAGTTTCCTGCTGTTTAGTACGGATGCCGGCATTGGGCTGGAAATACCGGTTTTGGGATTCTGCACAGAAAGGGTTTGCAAACCGCTGAATCCACACGTGAGTTTAACTCTGTCAGTTGAATGCACACATTGACAACCATTCAGTTAGATAGCTCCGTTTTGGTTTTAGAAGCAGATATTTCTCTGTACAGCCTATGGTCCCATTCACTCGGGAATATCCCAACGCAGCTCCTAGAAGAAACGTGTTTCTGACTCGCTGAATCTCAACATAGATTCAACTCTCTTAGGTGAACGAACGCACAGCAGAGCAGTTTCAAGGAAACGTTTCTCCTGAGTTTTAGACGAAGTTTCCTGCTGTTTAGTACGGATGCCGGCATTGGGCTGGAAATACCGGTTTTGGGATTCTGCACAGAAAGGGTTTGCAAACCGCTGAATCCACACGTGAGTTTAACTCTGTCAGTTGAATGCACACATTGACAACCATTCAGTTTGATAGCACACTTTTGGTTTTAGAAGCAGATATTTCTCTGTACAGCCTATGGTCCCATTCACTCGGGAATATCCCAACGCAGCTCCTAGAAGAAACGTGTTTCTGACTCGCTGAATCTCAACATAGATTCAACTCTCTTAGGTGAACGAACGCACAGCAGAGCAGTTTCAAGGAAACGTTTCTCCTGAGTTTTAGACGAAGTTTCCTGCTGTTTAGTACGGATGCCGGCATTGGGCTGGAAATACCGGTTTTGGGATTCTGCACAGAAAGGGTTTGCAAACCGCTGAATCCACACGTGAGTTTAACTCTGTCAGTTGAATGCACACATTGACAACCATTCAGTTAGATAGCTCCGTTTTGGTTTTAGAAGCAGATATTTCTCTGTACAGCCTATGGTCCCATTCACTCGGGAATATCCCAACGCAGCTCCTAGAAGAAACGTGTTTCTGACTCGCTGAATCTCAACATAGATTCAACTCTCTTAGGTGAACGAACGCACAGCAGAGCAGTTTCAAGGAAACCTTTCTCCTGAGTCTTAGAAGAAGTTTCCTGCTGTTTAGTACGTATGCCGGCATTGGACTGGAAATACCGGTTTTGGGATTCTGCACAGAAAGGGTTTGCAATCCGCTGAATCCACACGTGAGTTTAACTCTGTCAGTTGAATGCACACATTGACAACCATTCAGTTAGATAGCTCCGTTTTGGTTTTAGAAGCAGATATTTCTCTGTACAGCCTATGGTCCCATTCACTCGGGAATATCCCAACGCAGCTCCTAGAAGAAACGTGTTTCTGACTCGCTGAATCTCAACATAGATTCAACTCTCTTAGGTGAACGAACGCACAGCAGAGCAGTTTCAAGGAAACGTTTCTCCTGAGTTTTAGACGAAGTTTCCTGCTGTTTAGTACGGATGCCGACATTGGGCTGGAAATACCGGTTTTGGGATTCTGCACAGAAAGGGTTTGCAAACCGCTGAATCCACACGTGAGTTTAACTCTGTCAGTTGAATGCACACATTGACAACCATTCCGTTTGATAGCACACTTTTGGTTTTAGAAGCAGATATTTCTCTGTACAGCCTATGGTCCCATTCACTCGGGAATATCCCAACGCAGCTCCTAGAAGAAACGTGTTTCTGACTCGCTGAATCTCAACATAGATTCAACTCTCTTAGGTGAACGAACGCACAGCAGAGCAGTTTCAAGGAAACGTTTCTCCTGAGTCTTAGACGAAGTTTCCTGCTGTTTAGTACGTATGCCGGCATTGGGCTGGAAATACCGGTTTTGGGATTCTGCACAGAAAGGGTTTGCAAACCGCTGAATCCACACGTGAGTTTAACTCTGTCAGTTGAATGCACACATTGACAACCATTCAGTTTGATAGCACCCTTTTGGTTTTAGAAGCAGATATTTCTCTGTACAGCCTATGGTCCCATTCACTCGGGAATATCCCAACGCAGCTCCTAGAAGAAACGTGTTTCTGACTCGCTGAATCTCAACATAGATTCAACTCTCTTAGGTGAACGAACGCACAGCAGAGCAGTTTCAAGGAAACGTTTCTCCTGAGTTTTAGACGAAGCTTCCTGCTGTTTAGTACGGATGCAGGCATTGGGCTGGAAATACCGGTTTTGGGATTCTGCACAGAAAGGGTTGGCAAACCGCTGAATCCACACGTGAGTTTAACTCTGTCAGTTGAATGCACACATTGACAACCATTCAGTTAGATAGCTCCGTTTTGGTTTTAGAAGCAGATATTTCTCTGTACAGCCTATGGTCCCATTCACTCGGGAATATCCCAACGCAGCTCCTAGAAGAAACGTGTTTCTGACTCGCTGAATCTCAACATAGATTCAACTCTCTTAGGTGAACGAACGCACAGCAGAGCAGTTTCAAGGAAACGTTTCTCCTGAGTTTTAGTCGAAGTTTCCTGCTGTTTAGTACGGATGCCGGCATTGGGCTGGAAATACCGGTTTTGGGATTCTGCACAGAAAGGGTTTGCAAACCGCTGAATCCACACGTGAGTTTAACTCTGTCAGTTGAATGCACACATTGACAACCATTCAGTTAGATAGCTCCGTTTTGGTTTTAGAAGCAGATATTTCTCTGTACAGCCTATGGTCCCATTCACTCGGGAATATCCCAACGCAGCTCCTAGAAGAAACGTGTTTCTGACTCGCTGAATCTCAACATAGATTCAACTCTCTTAGGTGAACGAACGCACAGCAGAGCAGTTTCAAGGAAACGTTTCTCCTGAGTTTTAGACGAAGTTTCCTGCTGTTTAGTACGGATGCCGGCATTGGGCTGGAAATACCGGTTTTGGGATTCTGCACAGAAAGGGTTTGCAAACCGCTGAATCCACACGTGAGTTTAACTCTGTCAGTTGAATGCACACATTGACAACCATTCCGTTTGATAGCACACTTTTGGTTTTAGAAGCAGATATTTCTCTGTACAGCCTATGGTCCCATTCACTCGGGAATATCCCAACGCAGCTCCTAGAAGAAACGTGTTTCTGACTCGCTGAATCTCAACATAGATTCAACTCTCTTAGGTGAACGAACGCACAGCAGAGCAGTTTCAAGGAAACCTTTCTCCTGAGTCTTAGAAGAAGTTTCCTGCTGTTTAGTACGTATGCCGGCATTGGGCTGGAAATACCGGTTTTGGGATTCTGCACAGAAAGGGTTTGCAAACCGCTGAATCCACACGTGAGTTTAACTCTGTCAGTTGAATGCACACATTGACAACAATTCAGTTTGATAGCACCCTTTTGGTTTTAGAAGCAGATATTTCTCTGTACAGCCTATGGTCCCATTCACTCGGGAATATCCCAACGCAGCTCCTAGAAGAAACGTGTTTCTGACTCGCTGAATCTCAACATAGATTCAACTCTCTTAGGTGAACGAACGCACAGCAGAGCAGTTTCAAGGAAACGTTTCTCCTGAGTTTTAGACGAAGTTTCCTGCTGTTTAGTACGGATGCCGGCATTGGGCTGGAAATACCGGTTTTGGGATTCTGCACAGAAAGGGTTTGCAAACCGCTGAATCCACACGTGAGTTTAACTCTGTCAGTTGAATGCACACATTGACAACCTTTCAGTTAGATAGCTCCGTTTTGGTTTTAGAAGCAGATATTTCTCTGTACAGCCTATGGTCCCATTCACTCGGGAATATCCCAACGCAGCTCCTAGAAGAAACGTGTTTCTGACTCGCTGAATCTCAACATAGATTCAACTCTCTTAGGTGAACGAACGCACAGCAGAGCAGTTTCAAGGAAACGTTTCTCCTGAGTTTTAGACGAAGCTTCCTGCTGTTTAGTACGGATGCCGGCATTGGGCTGGAAATACCGGTTTTGGGATTCTGCACAGAAAGGGTTTGCAAACCGCTGAATCCACACGTGAGTTTAACTCTGTCAGTTGAATGCACACATTGACAACCATTCAGTTAGATAGCTCCGTTTTGGTTTTAGAAGCAGATATTTCTCTGTACAGCCTATGGTCCCATTCACTCGGGAATATCCCAACGCAGCTCCTAGAAGAAACGTGTTTCTGACTCGCTGAATCTCAACATAGATTCAACTCTCTTAGGTGAACGAACGCACAGCAGAGCAGTTTCAAGGAAACGTTTCTCCTGAGTTTTAGACGAAGTTTCCTGCTGTTTAGTACGGATGCCGGCATTGGGCTGGAAATACCGGTTTTGGGATTCTGCACAGAAAGGGTTTGCAAACCGCTGAATCCACACGTGAGTTTAACTCTGTCAGTTGAATGCACACATTGACAACCATTCAGTTAGATAGCTCCGTTTTGGTTTTAGAAGCAGATATTTCTCTGTACAGCCTATGGTCCCATTCACTCGGGAATATCCCAACGCAGCTCCTAGAAGAAACGTGTTTCTGACTCGCTGAATCTCAACATAGATTCAACTCTCTTAGGTGAACGAACGCACAGCAGAGCAGTTTCAAGGAAACGTTTCTCCTGAGTTTTAGACGAAGTTTCCTGCTGTTTAGTACGGATGCCGGCATTGGGCTGGAAATACCGGTTTTGGGATTCTGCACAGAAAGGGTTTGCAAACCGCTGAATCCACACGTGAGTTTAACTCTGTCAGTTGAATGCACACATTGACAACCATTCCGTTTGATAGCACACTTTTGGTTTTAGAAGCCGATATTTCTCTGTACAGCCTATGGTCCCATTCACTCGGGAATATCCCAACGCAGCTCCTAGAAGAAACGTGTTTCTGACTCGCTGAATCTCAACATAGATTCAACTCTCTTAGGTGAACGAACGCACAGCAGAGCAGTTTCAAGGAAACCTTTCTCCTGAGTCTTAGAAGAAGTTTCCTGCTGTTTAGTACGTATGCCGGCATTGGGCTGGAAATACCGGTTTTGGGATTCTGCACAGAAAGGGTTGGCAAACCGCTGAATCCACACGTGAGTTTAACTCTGTCAGTTGAATGCACACATTGACAACAATTCAGTTTGATAGCACCCTTTTGGTTTTAGAAGCAGATATTTCTCTGTACAGCCTATGGTCCCATTCACTCGGGAATATCCCAACGCAGCTCCTAGAAGAAACGTGTTTCTGACTCGCTGAATCTCAAAATAGATTCAACTCTCTTAGGTGAACGAACGCACAGCAGAGCAGTTTCAAGGAAACGTTTCTCCTGAGTTTTAGACGAAGTTTCCTGCTGTTTAGTACGGATGCCGGCATTGGGCTGGAAATACCGGTTTTGGGATTCTGCACAGAAAGGGTTTGCAAACCGCTGAATCCACACGTGAGTTTAACTCTGTCAGTTGAATGCACACATTGACAACCTTTCAGTTAGATAGCTCCGTTTTGGTTTTAGAAGCAGATATTTCTCTGTACAGCCTATGGTCCCATTCACTCGGGAATATCCCAACGCAGCTCCTAGAAGACACGTGTTTCTGACTCGCTGAATCTCAACATAGATTCAACTCTCTTAGGTGAACGAACGCACAGCAGAGTAGTTTCAAGGAAACCTTTCTCCTGAGTCTTAGAAGAAGTTTCCTGCTGTTTAGTACGTATGCAGGCATTGGACTGGAAATACCGGTTTTGGGATTCTGCACAGAAAGGGTTTGCAATCCGCTGAATCCACACGTGAGTTTAACTCTGTCAGTTGAATGCACACATTGACAACCATTCAGTTAGATAGCTCCGTTTTGGTTTTAGAAGCAGATATTTCTCTGTACAGCCTATGGTCCCATTCACTCGGGAATATCCCAACGCAGCTCCTAGAAGAAACGTGTTTCTGACTCGCTGAATCTCAACATAGATTCAACTCTCTTAGGTGAACGAACGCACAGCAGAGCAGTTTCAAGGAAACGTTTCTCCTGAGTTTTAGACGAAGTTTCCTGCTGTTTAGTGCGGATGCCGGCATTGGGCTGGAAATACCGGTTTTGGGATTCTGCACAGAAAGGGTTTGCAAACCGCTGAATCCACACGTGAGTTAAACTCTGTCAGTTGAATGCACACATTGACAACCATTCAGTTAGATAGCTCCGTTTTGGTTTTAGAAGCAGATATTTCTCTGTACAGCCTATGGTCCCATTCACTCGGGAATATCCCAACGCAGCTCCTAGAAGAAACGTGTTTCTGACTCGCTGAATCTCAACATAGATTCAACTCTCTTAGGTGAACGAACGCACAGCAGAGCAGTTTCAAGGAAACGTTTCTCCTGAGTTTTAGACGAAGTTTCCTGCTGTTTAGTACGGATGCCGACATTGGGCTGGAAATACCGGTTTTGGGATTCTGCACAGAAAGGGTTTGCAAACCGCTGAATCCACACGTGAGTTTAACTCTGTCAGTTGAATGCACACATTGACAACCATTCCGTTTGATAGCACACTTTTGGTTTTAGAAGCAGATATTTCTCTGTACAGCCTATGGTCCCATTCACTCGGGAATATCCCAACGCAGCTCCTAGAAGAAACGTGTTTCTGACTCGCTGAATCTCAACATAGATTCAACTCTCTTAGGTGAACGAACGCACAGCAGAGCAGTTTCAAGGAAACGTTTCTCCTGAGTCTTAGACGAAGTTTCCTGCTGTTTAGTACGTATGCCGGCATTGGGCTGGAAATACCGGTTTTGGGATTCTGCACAGAAAGGGTTTGCAAACCGCTGAATCCACACGTGAGTTTAACTCTGTCAGTTGAATGCACACATTGACAACCATTCAGTTTGATAGCACCCTTTTGGTTTTAGAAGCAGATATTTCTCTGTACAGCCTATGGTCCCATTCACTCGGGAATATCCCAACGCAACTCCTAGAAGAAACGTGTTTCTGACTCGCTGAATCTCAACATAGATTCAAGTCTCTTAGGTGAACGAACGCACAGCAGAGCAGTTTCAAGGAAACGTTTCTCCTGAGTTTTAGACGAAGCTCCCTGCTGTTTAGTACGGATGCCGGCATTGGGCTGGAAATACCGGTTTTGGGATTCTGCACAGAAAGGGTTTGCAAACCGCTGAATCCACACGTGAGTTTAACTCTGTCAGTTGAATGCACACATTGACAACCATTCAGTTAGATAGCTCCGTTTTGGTTTTAGAAGCAGATATTTCTCTGTACAGCCTATGGTCCCATTCACTCGGGAATATCCCAACGCAGCTCCTAGAAGAAACGTGTTTCTGACTCGCTGAATCTCAACATAGATTCAACTCTCTTAGGTGAACGAACGCACAGCAGAGCAGTTTCAAGGAAACGTTTCTCCTGAGTTTTAGACGAAGTTTCCTGCTGTTTAGTACGGATGCCGGCATTGGGCTGGAAATACCGGTTTTGGGATTCTGCACAGAAAGGGTTTGCAAACCGCTGAATCCACACGTGAGTTTAACTCTGTCAGTTGAATGCACACATTTACAACCATTCAGTTAGATAGCACACTTTTGGTTTTAGAAGCAGATATTTCTCTGTACAGCCTATGGTCCCATTCACTCGGGAATATCCCAACGCAGCTCCTAGAAGAAACGTGTTTCTGACTCGCTGAATCTCAACATAGATTCAACTCTCTTAGGTGAACGAACGCACAGCAGAGCAGTTTCAAGGAAACGTTTCTCCTGAGTTTTAGACGAAGTTTCCTGCTGTTTAGTACGGATGCCGGCATTGGGCTGGAAATACCGGTTTTGGGATTCTGCACAGAAAGGGTTTGCAAACCGCTGAATCCACACGTGAGTTTAACTCTGTCAGTTGAATGCACACATTGACAACCATTCAGTTAGATAGCTCCGTTTTGGTTTTAGAAGCAGATATTTCTCTGTACAGCCTATGGTCCCATTCACTCGGGAATATCCCAACGCAGCTCCTAGAAGTAACGTGTTTCTGACTCGCTGAATCTCAACATAGATTCAACTCTCTTAGGTGAACGAACGCACAGCAGAGCAGTTTCAAGGAAACCTTTCTCCTGAGTCTTAGAAGAAGTTTCCTGCTGTTTAGTACGTATGCCGGCATTGGACTGGAAATACCGGTTTTGGGATTCTGCACAGAAAGGGTTTGCAATCCGCTGAATCCACACGTGAGTTTAACTCTGTCAGTTGAATGCACACATTGACAACCATTCAGTTAGATAGCTCCGTTTTGGTTTTAGAAGCAGATATTTCTCTGTACAGCCTATGGTCCCATTCACTCGGGAATATCCCAACGCAGCTCCTAGAAGAAACGTGTTTCTGACTCGCTGAATCTCAACATAGATTCAACTCTCTTAGGTGAACGAACGCACAGCAGAGCAGTTTCAAGGAAACGTTTCTCCTGAGTTTTAGACGAAGTTTCCTGCTGTTTAGTACGGATGCCGACATTGGGCTGGAAATACCGGTTTTGGGATTCTGCACAGAAAGGGTTTGCAAACCGCTGAATCCACACGTGAGTTTAACTCTGTCAGTTGAATGCACACATTGACAACCATTCCGTTTGATAGCACACTTTTGGTTTTAGAAGCAGATATTTCTCTGTACAGCCTATGGTCCCATTCACTCGGGAATATCCCAACGCAGCTCCTAGAAGAAACGTGTTTCTGACTCGCTGAATCTCAACATAGATTCAACTCTCTTAGGTGAACGAACGCACAGCAGAGCAGTTTCAAGGAAACGTTTCTCCTGAGTCTTAGACGAAGTTTCCTGCTGTTTAGTACGTATGCCGGCATTGGGCTGGAAATACCGGTTTTGGGATTCTGCACAGAAAGGGTTTGCAAACCGCTGAATCCACACGTGAGTTTAACTCTGTCAGTTGAATGCACACATTGACAACCATTCAGTTTGATAGCACCCTTTTGGTTTTAGAAGCAGATATTTCTCTGTACAGCCTATGGTCCCATTCACTCGGGAATATCCCAACGCAGCTCCTAGAAGAAACGTGTTTCTGACTCGCTGAATCTCAACATAGATTCAACTCTCTTAGGTGAACGAACGCACAGCAGAGCAGTTTCAAGGAAACGTTTCTCCTGAGTTTTAGACGAAGCTTCCTGCTGTTTAGTACGGATGCCGGCATTGGGCTGGAAATACCGGTTTTGGGATTCTGCACAGAAAGGGTTTGCAAACCGCTGAATCCACACGTGAGTTTAACTCTGTCAGTTGAATGCACACATTGACAACCATTCAGTTAGATAGCTCCGTTTTGGTTTTAGAAGCAGATATTTCTCTGTACAGCCTATGGTCCCATTCACTCGGGAATATCCCAACGCAGCTCCTAGAAGAAACGTGTTTCTGACTCGCTGAATCTCAACATAGATTCAACTCTCTTAGGTGAACGAACGCACAGCAGAGCAGTTTCAAGGAAACGTTTCTCCTGAGTTTTAGACGAAGTTTCCTGCTGTTTAGTACGGATGCCGGCATTGGGCTGGAAATACCGGTTTTGGGATTCTGCACAGAAAGGGTTTGCAAACCGCTGAATCCACACGTGAGTTTAACTCTGTCAGTTGAATGCACACATTGACAACCATTCAGTTTGATAGCACACTTTTGGTTTTAGAAGCAGATATTTCTCTGTACAGCCTATGGTCCCATTCACTCGGGAATATCCCAACGCAGCTCCTAGAAGAAACGTGTTTCTGACTCGCTGAATCTCAACATAGATTCAACTCTCTTAGGTGAACGAACGCACAGCAGAGCAGTTTCAAGGAAACGTTTCTCCTGAGTTTTAGACGAAGTTTCCTGCTGTTTAGTACGGATGCCGGCATTGGGCTGGAAATACCGGTTTTGGGATTCTGCACAGAAAGGGTTTGCAAACCGCTGAATCCACACGTGAGTTTAACTCTGTCAGTTGAATGCACACATTGACAACCATTCAGTTAGATAGCTCCGTTTTGGTTTTAGAAGCAGATATTTCTCTGTACAGCCTATGGTCCCATTCACTCGGGAATATCCCAACGCAGCTCCTAGAAGAAACGTGTTTCTGACTCGCTGAATCTCAACATAGATTCAACTCTCTTAGGTGAACGAACGCACAGCAGAGCAGTTTCAAGGAAACGTTTCTCCTGAGTTTTAGACGAAGTTTCCTGCTGTTTAGTACGGATGCCGGCATTGGGCTGGAAATACCGGTTTTGGGATTCTGCACAGAAAGGGTTTGCAAACCGCTGAATCCACACGTGAGTTTAACTCTGTCAGTTGAATGCACACATTGACAACCATTCAGTTTGATAGCACACTTTTGGTTTTAGAAGCAGATATTTCTCTGTACAGCCTATGGTCCCATTCACTCGGGAATATCCCAACGCAGCTCCTAGAAGAAACGTGTTTCTGACTCGCTGAATCTCAACATAGATTCAACTCTCTTAGGTGAACGAACGCACAGCAGAGCAGTTTCAAGGAAACGTTTCTCCTGAGTTTTAGACGAAGTTTCCTGCTGTTTAGTACGGATGCCGGCATTGGGCTGGAAATACCGGTTTTGGGATTCTGCACAGAAAGGGTTTGCAAACCGCTGAATCCACACGTGAGTTTAACTCTGTCAGTTGAATGCACACATTGACAACCATTCAGTTAGATAGCTCCGTTTTGGTTTTAGAAGCAGATATTTCTCTGTACAGCCTATGGTCCCATTCACTCGGGAATATCCCAACGCAGCTCCTAGAAGAAACGTGTTTCTGACTCGCTGAATCTCAACATAGATTCAACTCTCTTAGGTGAACGAACGCACAGCAGAGCAGTTTCAAGGAAACCTTTCTCCTGAGTCTTAGAAGAAGTTTCCTGCTGTTTAGTACGTATGCCGGCATTGGACTGGAAATACCGGTTTTGGGATTCTGCACAGAAAGGGTTTGCAATCCGCTGAATCCACACGTGAGTTTAACTCTGTCAGTTGAATGCACACATTGACAACCATTCAGTTAGATAGCTCCGTTTTGGTTTTAGAAGCAGATATTTCTCTGTACAGCCTATGGTCCCATTCACTCGGGAATATCCCAACGCAGCTCCTAGAAGAAACGTGTTTCTGACTCGCTGAATCTCAACATAGATTCAACTCTCTTAGGTGAACGAACGCACAGCAGAGCAGTTTCAAGGAAACGTTTCTCCTGAGTTTTAGACGAAGTTTCCTGCTGTTTAGTACGGATGCCGACATTGGGCTGGAAATACCGGTTTTGGGATTCTGCACAGAAAGGGTTTGCAAACCGCTGAATCCACACGTGAGTTTAACTCTGTCAGTTGAATGCACACATTGACAACCATTCCGTTTGATAGCACACTTTTGGTTTTAGAAGCAGATATTTCTCTGTACAGCCTATGGTCCCATTCACTCGGGAATATCCCAACGCAGCTCCTAGAAGAAACGTGTTTCTGACTCGCTGAATCTCAACATAGATTCAACTCTCTTAGGTGAACGAACGCACAGCAGAGCAGTTTCAAGGAAACGTTTCTCCTGAGTCTTAGACGAAGTTTCCTGCTGTTTAGTACGTATGCCGGCATTGGGCTGGAAATACCGGTTTTGGGATTCTGCACAGAAAGGGTTTGCAAACCGCTGAATCCACACGTGAGTTTAACTCTGTCAGTTGAATGCACACATTGACAACCATTCAGTTTGATAGCACCCTTTTGGTTTTAGAAGCAGATATTTCTCTGTACAGCCTATGGTCCCATTCACTCGGGAATATCCCAACGCAGCTCCTAGAAGAAACGTGTTTCTGACTCGCTGAATCTCAACATAGATTCAACTCTCTTAGGTGAACGAACGCACAGCAGAGCAGTTTCAAGGAAACGTTTCTCCTGAGTTTTAGACGAAGCTTCCTGCTGTTTAGTACGGATGCAGGCATTGGGCTGGAAATACCGGTTTTGGGATTCTGCACAGAAAGGGTTGGCAAACCGCTGAATCCACACGTGAGTTTAACTCTGTCAGTTGAATGCACACATTGACAACCATTCAGTTAGATAGCTCCGTTTTGGTTTTAGAAGCAGATATTTCTCTGTACAGCCTATGGTCCCATTCACTCGGGAATATCCCAACGCAGCTCCTAGAAGAAACGTGTTTCTGACTCGCTGAATCTCAACATAGATTCAACTCTCTTAGGTGAACGAACGCACAGCAGAGCAGTTTCAAGGAAACGTTTCTCCTGAGTTTTAGTCGAAGTTTCCTGCTGTTTAGTACGGATGCCGGCATTGGGCTGGAAATACCGGTTTTGGGATTCTGCACAGAAAGGGTTTGCAAACCGCTGAATCCACACGTGAGTTTAACTCTGTCAGTTGAATGCACACATTGACAACCATTCAGTTAGATAGCTCCGTTTTGGTTTTAGAAGCAGATATTTCTCTGTACAGCCTATGGTCCCATTCACTCGGGAATATCCCAACGCAGCTCCTAGAAGAAACGTGTTTCTGACTCGCTGAATCTCAACATAGATTCAACTCTCTTAGGTGAACGAACGCACAGCAGAGCAGTTTCAAGGAAACGTTTCTCCTGAGTTTTAGACGAAGTTTCCTGCTGTTTAGTACGGATGCCGGCATTGGGCTGGAAATACCGGTTTTGGGATTCTGCACAGAAAGGGTTTGCAAACCGCTGAATCCACACGTGAGTTTAACTCTGTCAGTTGAATGCACACATTGACAACCATTCCGTTTGATAGCACACTTTTGGTTTTAGAAGCAGATATTTCTCTGTACAGCCTATGGTCCCATTCACTCGGGAATATCCCAACGCAGCTCCTAGAAGAAACGTGTTTCTGACTCGCTGAATCTCAACATAGATTCAACTCTCTTAGGTGAACGAACGCACAGCAGAGCAGTTTCAAGGAAACCTTTCTCCTGAGTCTTAGAAGAAGTTTCCTGCTGTTTAGTACGTATGCCGGCATTGGGCTGGAAATACCGGTTTTGGGATTCTGCACAGAAAGGGTTTGCAAACCGCTGAATCCACACGTGAGTTTAACTCTGTCAGTTGAATGCACACATTGACAACAATTCAGTTTGATAGCACCCTTTTGGTTTTAGAAGCAGATATTTCTCTGTACAGCCTATGGTCCCATTCACTCGGGAATATCCCAACGCAGCTCCTAGAAGAAACGTGTTTCTGACTCGCTGAATCTCAACATAGATTCAACTCTCTTAGGTGAACGAACGCACAGCAGAGCAGTTTCAAGGAAACGTTTCTCCTGAGTTTTAGACGAAGTTTCCTGCTGTTTAGTACGGATGCCGGCATTGGGCTGGAAATACCGGTTTTGGGATTCTGCACAGAAAGGGTTTGCAAACCGCTGAATCCACACGTGAGTTTAACTCTGTCAGTTGAATGCACACATTGACAACCTTTCAGTTAGATAGCTCCGTTTTGGTTTTAGAAGCAGATATTTCTCTGTACAGCCTATGGTCCCATTCACTCGGGAATATCCCAACGCAGCTCCTAGAAGAAACGTGTTTCTGACTCGCTGAATCTCAACATAGATTCAACTCTCTTAGGTGAACGAACGCACAGCAGAGCAGTTTCAAGGAAACGTTTCTCCTGAGTTTTAGACGAAGCTTCCTGCTGTTTAGTACGGATGCCGGCATTGGGCTGGAAATACCGGTTTTGGGATTCTGCACAGAAAGGGTTTGCAAACCGCTGAATCCACACGTGAGTTTAACTCTGTCAGTTGAATGCACACATTGACAACCATTCAGTTAGATAGCTCCGTTTTGGTTTTAGAAGCAGATATTTCTCTGTACAGCCTATGGTCCCATTCACTCGGGAATATCCCAACGCAGCTCCTAGAAGAAACGTGTTTCTGACTCGCTGAATCTCAACATAGATTCAACTCTCTTAGGTGAACGAACGCACAGCAGAGCAGTTTCAAGGAAACGTTTCTCCTGAGTTTTAGACGAAGTTTCCTGCTGTTTAGTACGGATGCCGGCATTGGGCTGGAAATACCGGTTTTGGGATTCTGCACAGAAAGGGTTTGCAAACCGCTGAATCCACACGTGAGTTTAACTCTGTCAGTTGAATGCACACATTGACAACCATTCAGTTAGATAGCTCCGTTTTGGTTTTAGAAGCAGATATTTCTCTGTACAGCCTATGGTCCCATTCACTCGGGAATATCCCAACGCAGCTCCTAGAAGAAACGTGTTTCTGACTCGCTGAATCTCAACATAGATTCAACTCTCTTAGGTGAACGAACGCACAGCAGAGCAGTTTCAAGGAAACGTTTCTCCTGAGTTTTAGACGAAGTTTCCTGCTGTTTAGTACGGATGCCGGCATTGGGCTGGAAATACCGGTTTTGGGATTCTGCACAGAAAGGGTTTGCAAACCGCTGAATCCACACGTGAGTTTAACTCTGTCAGTTGAATGCACACATTGACAACCATTCCGTTTGATAGCACACTTTTGGTTTTAGAAGCCGATATTTCTCTGTACAGCCTATGGTCCCATTCACTCGGGAATATCCCAACGCAGCTCCTAGAAGAAACGTGTTTCTGACTCGCTGAATCTCAACATAGATTCAACTCTCTTAGGTGAACGAACGCACAGCAGAGCAGTTTCAAGGAAACCTTTCTCCTGAGTCTTAGAAGAAGTTTCCTGCTGTTTAGTACGTATGCCGGCATTGGGCTGGAAATACCGGTTTTGGGATTCTGCACAGAAAGGGTTGGCAAACCGCTGAATCCACACGTGAGTTTAACTCTGTCAGTTGAATGCACACATTGACAACAATTCAGTTTGATAGCACCCTTTTGGTTTTAGAAGCAGATATTTCTCTGTACAGCCTATGGTCCCATTCACTCGGGAATATCCCAACGCAGCTCCTAGAAGAAACGTGTTTCTGACTCGCTGAATCTCAAAATAGATTCAACTCTCTTAGGTGAACGAACGCACAGCAGAGCAGTTTCAAGGAAACGTTTCTCCTGAGTTTTAGACGAAGTTTCCTGCTGTTTAGTACGGATGCCGGCATTGGGCTGGAAATACCGGTTTTGGGATTCTGCACAGAAAGGGTTTGCAAACCGCTGAATCCACACGTGAGTTTAACTCTGTCAGTTGAATGCACACATTGACAACCTTTCAGTTAGATAGCTCCGTTTTGGTTTTAGAAGCAGATATTTCTCTGTACAGCCTATGGTCCCATTCACTCGGGAATATCCCAACGCAGCTCCTAGAAGAAACGTGTTTCTGACTCGCTGAATCTCAACATAGATTCAACTCTCTTAGGTGAACGAACGCACAGCAGAGTAGTTTCAAGGAAACCTTTCTCCTGAGTCTTAGAAGAAGTTTCCTGCTGTTTAGTACGTATGCAGGCATTGGACTGGAAATACCGGTTTTGGGATTCTGCACAGAAAGGGTTTGCAATCCGCTGAATCCACACGTGAGTTTAACTCTGTCAGTTGAATGCACACATTGACAACCATTCAGTTAGATAGCTCCGTTTTGGTTTTAGAAGCAGATATTTCTCTGTACAGCCTATGGTCCCATTCACTCGGGAATATCCCAACGCAGCTCCTAGAAGAAACGTGTTTCTGACTCGCTGAATCTCAACATAGATTCAACTCTCTTAGGTGAACGAACGCACAGCAGAGCAGTTTCAAGGAAACGTTTCTCCTGAGTTTTAGACGAAGTTTCCTGCTGTTTAGTGCGGATGCCGGCATTGGGCTGGAAATACCGGTTTTGGGATTCTGCACAGAAAGGGTTTGCAAACCGCTGAATCCACACGTGAGTTAAACTCTGTCAGTTGAATGCACACATTGACAACCATTCAGTTAGATAGCTCCGTTTTGGTTTTAGAAGCAGATATTTCTCTGTACAGCCTATGGTCCCATTCACTCGGGAATATCCCAACGCAGCTCCTAGAAGAAACGTGTTTCTGACTCGCTGAATCTCAACATAGATTCAACTCTCTTAGGTGAACGAACGCACAGCAGAGCAGTTTCAAGGAAACGTTTCTCCTGAGTTTTAGACGAAGTTTCCTGCTGTTTAGTACGGATGCCGACATTGGGCTGGAAATACCGGTTTTGGGATTCTGCACAGAAAGGGTTTGCAAACCGCTGAATCCACACGTGAGTTTAACTCTGTCAGTTGAATGCACACATTGACAACCATTCCGTTTGATAGCACACTTTTGGTTTTAGAAGCAGATATTTCTCTGTACAGCCTATGGTCCCATTCACTCGGGAATATCCCAACGCAGCTCCTAGAAGAAACGTGTTTCTGACTCGCTGAATCTCAACATAGATTCAACTCTCTTAGGTGAACGAACGCACAGCAGAGCAGTTTCAAGGAAACGTTTCTCCTGAGTCTTAGACGAAGTTTCCTGCTGTTTAGTACGTATGCCGGCATTGGGCTGGAAATACCGGTTTTGGGATTCTGCACAGAAAGGGTTTGCAAACCGCTGAATCCACACGTGAGTTTAACTCTGTCAGTTGAATGCACACATTGACAACCATTCAGTTTGATAGCACCCTTTTGGTTTTAGAAGCAGATATTTCTCTGTACAGCCTATGGTCCCATTCACTCGGGAATATCCCAACGCAACTCCTAGAAGAAACGTGTTTCTGACTCGCTGAATCTCAACATAGATTCAAGTCTCTTAGGTGAACGAACGCACAGCAGAGCAGTTTCAAGGAAACGTTTCTCCTGAGTTTTAGACGAAGCTCCCTGCTGTTTAGTACGGATGCCGGCATTGGGCTGGAAATACCGGTTTTGGGATTCTGCACAGAAAGGGTTTGCAAACCGCTGAATCCACACGTGAGTTTAACTCTGTCAGTTGAATGCACACATTGACAACCATTCAGTTAGATAGCTCCGTTTTGGTTTTAGAAGCAGATATTTCTCTGTACAGCCTATGGTCCCATTCACTCGGGAATATCCCAACGCAGCTCCTAGAAGAAACGTGTTTCTGACTCGCTGAATCTCAACATAGATTCAACTCTCTTAGGTGAACGAACGCACAGCAGAGCAGTTTCAAGGAAACGTTTCTCCTGAGTTTTAGACGAAGTTTCCTGCTGTTTAGTACGGATGCCGGCATTGGGCTGGAAATACCGGTTTTGGGATTCTGCACAGAAAGGGTTTGCAAACCGCTGAATCCACACGTGAGTTTAACTCTGTCAGTTGAATGCACACATTGACAACCATTCAGTTAGATAGCACACTTTTGGTTTTAGAAGCAGATATTTCTCTGTACAGCCTATGGTCCCATTCACTCGGGAATATCCCAACGCAGCTCCTAGAAGAAACGTGTTTCTGACTCGCTGAATCTCAACATAGATTCAACTCTCTTAGGTGAACGAACGCACAGCAGAGCAGTTTCAAGGAAACGTTTCTCCTGAGTTTTAGACGAAGTTTCCTGCTGTTTAGTACGGATGCCGGCATTGGGCTGGAAATACCGGTTTTGGGATTCTGCACAGAAAGGGTTTGCAAACCGCTGAATCCACACGTGAGTTTAACTCTGTCAGTTGAATGCACACATTGACAACCATTCAGTTAGATAGCTCCGTTTTGGTTTTAGAAGCAGATATTTCTCTGTACAGCCTATGGTCCCATTCACTCGGGAATATCCCAACGCAGCTCCTAGAAGTAACGTGTTTCTGACTCGCTGAATCTCAACATAGATTCAACTCTCTTAGGTGAACGAACGCACAGCAGAGCAGTTTCAAGGAAACCTTTCTCCTGAGTCTTAGAAGAAGTTTCCTGCTGTTTAGTACGTATGCCGGCATTGGACTGGAAATACCGGTTTTGGGATTCTGCACAGAAAGGGTTTGCAATCCGCTGAATCCACACGTGAGTTTAACTCTGTCAGTTGAATGCACACATTGACAACCATTCAGTTAGATAGCTCCGTTTTGGTTTTAGAAGCAGATATTTCTCTGTACAGCCTATGGTCCCATTCACTCGGGAATATCCCAACGCAGCTCCTAGAAGAAACGTGTTTCTGACTCGCTGAATCTCAACATAGATTCAACTCTCTTAGGTGAACGAACGCACAGCAGAGCAGTTTCAAGGAAACGTTTCTCCTGAGTTTTAGACGAAGTTTCCTGCTGTTTAGTACGGATGCCGACATTGGGCTGGAAATACCGGTTTTGGGATTCTGCACAGAAAGGGTTTGCAAACCGCTGAATCCACACGTGAGTTTAACTCTGTCAGTTGAATGCACACATTGACAACCATTCCGTTTGATAGCACACTTTTGGTTTTAGAAGCAGATATTTCTCTGTACAGCCTATGGTCCCATTCACTCGGGAATATCCCAACGCAGCTCCTAGAAGAAACGTGTTTCTGACTCGCTGAATCTCAACATAGATTCAACTCTCTTAGGTGAACGAACGCACAGCAGAGCAGTTTCAAGGAAACGTTTCTCCTGAGTCTTAGACGAAGTTTCCTGCTGTTTAGTACGTATGCCGGCATTGGGCTGGAAATACCGGTTTTGGGATTCTGCACAGAAAGGGTTTGCAAACCGCTGAATCCACACGTGAGTTTAACTCTGTCAGTTGAATGCACACATTGACAACCATTCAGTTTGATAGCACCCTTTTGGTTTTAGAAGCAGATATTTCTCTGTACAGCCTATGGTCCCATTCACTCGGGAATATCCCAACGCAGCTCCTAGAAGAAACGTGTTTCTGACTCGCTGAATCTCAACATAGATTCAACTCTCTTAGGTGAACGAACGCACAGCAGAGCAGTTTCAAGGAAACGTTTCTCCTGAGTTTTAGACGAAGCTTCCTGCTGTTTAGTACGGATGCCGGCATTGGGCTGGAAATACCGGTTTTGGGATTCTGCACAGAAAGGGTTTGCAAACCGCTGAATCCACACGTGAGTTTAACTCTGTCAGTTGAATGCACACATTGACAACCATTCAGTTAGATAGCTCCGTTTTGGTTTTAGAAGCAGATATTTCTCTGTACAGCCTATGGTCCCATTCACTCGGGAATATCCCAACGCAGCTCCTAGAAGAAACGTGTTTCTGACTCGCTGAATCTCAACATAGATTCAACTCTCTTAGGTGAACGAACGCACAGCAGAGCAGTTTAAAGGAAACGTTTCTCCTGAGTTTTAGACGAAGTTTCCTGCTGTTTAGTACGGATGCCGGCATTGGGCTGGAAATACCGGTTTTGGGATTCTGCACAGAAAGGGTTTGCAAACCGCTGAATCCACACGTGAGTTTAACTCTGTCAGTTGAATGCACACATTGACAACCATTCAGTTAGATAGCACACTTTTGGTTTTAGAAGCAGATATTTCTCTGTACAGCCTATGGTCCCATTCACTCGGGAATATCCCAACGCAGCTCCTAGAAGAAACGTGTTTCTGACTCGCTGAATCTCAACATAGATTCAACTCTCTTAGGTGAACGAACGCACAGCAGAGCAGTTTCAAGGAAACGTTTCTCCTGAGTCTTAGACGAAGTTTCCTGCTCTTTAGTACGTATGCCGCCATTGGGCTGGAAATACCGGTTTTGGGATTCTGCACAGAAAGGGTTTGCAAACCGCTGAATCCACACGTGAGTTTAACTCTGTCAGTTGAATGCACACTTTGACAACCATTCAGTTAGATAGCACACTTTTGGTTTTAGAAGCAGATATTTCTCTGTACAGCCTATGGTCCCATTCACTCGGGAATATCCCAACGCAGCTCCTAGAAGAAACGTGTTTCTGACTCGCTGAATCTCAACATAGATTCAACTCTCTTAGGTGAACGAACGCACAGCAGAGCAGTTTCAAGGAAACGTTTCTCCTGAGTTTTAGACGAAGTTTCCTGCTGTTTAGTACGGATGCCGGCATTGGGCTGGAAATACCGGTTTTGGGATTCTGCACAGAAAGGGTTTGCAAACCGCTGAATCCACACGTGAGTTTAACTCTGTCAGTTGAATGCACACATTGACAACCATTCAGTTTGATAGCACACTTTTGGTTTTAGAAGCAGATATTTCTCTGTACAGCCTATGGTCCCATTCACTCGGGAATATCCCAACGCAGCTCCTAGAAGAAACGTGTTTCTGACTCGCTGAATCTCAACATAGATTCAACTCTCTTAGGTGAACGAACGCACAGCAGAGCAGTTTCAAGGAAACGTTTCTCCTGAGTCTTAGACGAAGTTTCCTGCTGTTTAGTACGTATGCCGGCATTGGGCTGGAAATACCGGTTTTGGGATTCTGCACAGAAAGGGTTTGCAAACCGCTGAATCCACACGTGAGTTTAACTCTGTCAGTTGAATGCACACATTGACAACCATTCAGTTTGATAGCACCCTTTTGGTTTTAGAAGCAGATATTTCTCTGTACAGCCTATGGTCCCATTCACTCGGCAATATCCCAACGCAGCTCCTAGAAGAAACGTGTTTCTGACTCGCTGAATCTCAACATAGATTCAACTCTCTTAGGTGAACGAACGCACAGCAGAGCAGTTTCAAGGAAACGTTTCTCCTGAGTTTTAGACGAAGCTTCCTGCTGTTTAGTACGGATGCCGGCATTGGGCTGGAAATACCGGTTTTGGGATTCTGCACAGAAAGGGTTTGCAAACCGCTGAATCCACACGTGAGTTTAACTCTGTCAGTTGAATGCACACATTGACAACCATTCAGTTAGATAGCTCCGTTTTGGTTTTAGAAGCAGATATTTCTCTGTACAGCCTATGGTCCCATTCACTCGGGAATATCCCAACGCAGCTCCTAGAAGAAACGTGTTTCTGACTCGCTGAATCTCAACATAGATTCAACTCTCTTAGGTGAACGAACGCACAGCAGAGCAGTTTCAAGGAAACGTTTCTCCTGAGTTTTAGACGAAGTTTCCTGCTGTTTAGTACGGATGCCGGCATTGGGCTGGAAATACCGGTTTTGGGATTCTGCACAGAAAGGGTTTGCAAACCGCTGAATCCACACGTGAGTTTAACTCTGTCAGTTGAATGCACACATTGACAACCATTCAGTTTGATAGCACACTTTTGGTTTTAGAAGCAGATATTTCTCTGTACAGCCTATGGTCCCATTCACTCGGGAATATCCCAACGCAGCTCCTAGAAGAAACGTGTTTCTGACTCGCTGAATCTCAACATAGATTCAACTCTCTTAGGTGAACGAACGCACAGCAGAGCAGTTTCAAGGAAACGTTTCTCCTGAGTCTTAGACGAAGTTTCCTGCTGTTTAGTACGGATGCCGGCATTGGGCTGGAAATACCGGTTTTGGGATTCTGCACAGAAAGGGTTTGCAAACCGCTGAATCCACATGTGAGTTTAACTCTGTCAGTTGAATGCACACATTGACAACCATTCAGTTAGATAGCACACTTTTGGTTTTAGAAGCAGATATTTCTCTGTACAGCCTATGGTCCCATTCACTCGGGAATATCCCAACGCAGCTCCTAGAAGAAACGTGTTTCTGACTCGCTGAATCTCAACATAGATTCAACTCTCTTAGGTGAACGAACGCACAGCAGAGCAGTTTCAAGGAAACGTTTCTCCTGAGTCTTAGACGAAGTTTCCTGCTCTTTAGTACGTATGCCGCCATTGGGCTGGAAATACCGGTTTTGGGATTCTGCACAGAAAGGGTTTGCAAACCGCTGAATCCACACGTGAGTTTAACTCTGTCAGTTGAATGCACACATTGACAACCATTCAGTTAGATAGCACACTTTTGGTTTTAGAAGCAGATATTTCTCTGTACAGCCTATGGTCCCATTCACTCGGGAATATCCCAACGCAGCTCCTAGAAGAAACGTGTTTCTGACTCGCTGAATCTCAACATAGATTCAACTCTCTTAGGTGAACGAACGCACAGCAGAGCAGTTTCAAGGAAACGTTTCTCCTGAGTTTTAGACGAAGTTTCCTGCTGTTTAGTACGGATGCCGGCATTGGGCTGGAAATACCGGTTTTGGGATTCTGCACAGAAAGGGTTTGCAAACCGCTGAATCCACACGTGAGTTTAACTCTGTCAGTTGAATGCACACATTGACAACCATTCAGTTTGATAGCACACTTTTGGTTTTAGAAGCAGATATTTCTCTGTACAGCCTATGGTCCCATTCACTCGGGAATATCCCAACGCAGCTCCTAGAAGAAACGTGTTTCTGACTCGCTGAATCTCAACATAGATTCAACTCTCTTAGGTGAACGAACGCACAGCAGAGCAGTTTCAAGGAAACCTTTCTCCTGAGTCTTAGAAGAAGTTTCCTGCTGTTTAGTACTTATGCCGGCATTGGGCTGGAAATACCGGTTTTGGGATTCTGCACAGAAAGGGTTTGCAAACCGCTGAATCCACACGTGAGTTTAACTCTGTCAGTTGAATGCACACATTGACAACCATTCAGTTTGATAGCACCCTTTTGGTTTTAGAAGCAGATATTTCTCTGTACAGCCTATGGTCCCATTCACTCGGGAATATCCCAACGCAGCTCCTAGAAGAAACGTGTTTCTGACTCGCTGAATCTCAACATAGATTCAACTCTCTTAGGTGAACGAACGCACAGCAGAGCAGTTTCAAGGAAACGTTTCTCCTGAGTTTTAGACGAAGTTTCCTGCTGTTTAGTACGGATGCCGGCATTGGGCTGGAAATACCGGTTTTGGGATTCTGCACAGAAAGGGTTGGCAAACCGCTGAATCCACACGTGAGTTTAACTCTGTCAGTTGAATGCACACATTGACAACCATTCAGTTAGATAGCTCCGTTTTGGTTTTAGAAGCAGATATTTCTCTGTACAGCCTATGGTCCCATTCACTCGGGAATATCCCAACGCAGCTCCTAGAAGAAACGTGTTTCTGACTCGCTGAATCTCAACATAGATTCAACTCTCTTAGGTGAACGAACGCACAGCAGAGCAGTTTCAAGGAAACGTTTCTCCTGAGTTTTAGACGAAGTTTCCTGCTGTTTAGTACGGATGCCGGCATTGGGCTGGAAATACCGGTTTTGGGATTCTGCACAGAAAGGGTTTGCAAACCGCTGAATCCACACGTGAGTTTAACTCTGTCAGTTGAATGCACACATTGACAACCATTCAGTTTGACAGCACACTTTTGGTTTTAGAAGCAGATATTTCTCTGTACTGCCTATGGTCCCATTCACTCGGGAATATCCCAACGCAGCTCCTAGAAGAAACGTGTTTCTGACTCGCTGAATCTCAACATAGATTCAACTCTCTTAGGTGAACGAACGCACAGCAGAGCAGTTTCAAGGAAACGTTTCTCCTGAGTCTTAGACGAAGTTTCCTGCTGTTTAGTACGGATGCCGGCATTGGGCTGGAAATACCGGTTTTGGGATTCTGCACAGAAAGGGTTTGCAAACCGCTGAATCCACACGTGAGTTTAACTCTGTCAGTTGAATGCACACATTGACAACCATTCAGTTTGATAGCACACTTTTGGTTTTAGAAGCAGATATTTCTCTGTACAGCCTATGGTCCCATTCACTCGGGAATATCCCAACGCAGCTCCTAGAAGAAACGTGTTTCTGACTCGCTGAATCTCAACATAGATTCAAGTCTCTTAGGTGAACGAACGCACAGCAGAGCAGTTTCAAGGAAACGTTTCTCCTGAGTCTTAGACGAAGTTTCCTGCTCTTTAGTACGTATGCCGGCATTGGGCTGGAAATACCGGTTTTGGGATTCTGCACAGAAAGGGTTTGCAAACCGCTGAATCCACACGTGAGTTTAACTCTGTCAGTTGAATGCACACATTGACAACCATTCAGTTTGATAGCACCCTTTTGGTTTTAGAAGCAGATATTTCTCTGTACAGCCTATGGTCCCATTCACTCGGGAATATCCCAACGCAACTCCTAGAAGAAACGTGTTTCTGACTCGCTGAATCTCAACATAGATTCAAGTCTCTTAGGTGAACGAACGCACAGCAGAGCAGTTTCAAGGAAACGTTTCTCCTGAGTTTTAGACGAAGCTTCCTGCTGTTTAGTACGGATGCCGGCATTGGGCTGGAAATACCGGTTTTGGGATTCTGCACAGAAAGGGTTTGCAAACCGCTGAATCCACACGTGAGTTTAACTCTGTCAGTTGAATGCACACATTGACAACCATTCAGTTAGATAGCTCCGTTTTGGTTTTAGAAGCAGATATTTCTCTGTACAGCCTATGGTCCCATTCACTCGGGAATATCCCAACGCAGCTCCTAGAAGAAACGTGTTTCTGACTCGCTGAATCTCAACATAGATTCAACTCTCTTAGGTGAACGAACGCACAGCAGAGCAGTTTCAAGGAAACGTTTCTCCTGAGTTTTAGACGAAGTTTCCTGCTGTTTAGTACGGATGCCGGCATTGGGCTGGAAATACCGGTTTTGGGATTCTGCACAGAAAGGGTTTGCAAACCGCTGAATCCACACGTGAGTTTAACTCTGTCAGTTGAATGCACACATTGACAACCATTCAGTTAGATAGCACACTTTTGGTTTTAGAAGCAGATATTTCTCTGTACAGCCTATGGTCCCATTCACTCGGGAATATCCCAACGCAGCTCCTAGAAGAAACGTGTTTCTGACTCGCTGAATCTCAACATAGATTCAACTCTCTTAGGTGAACGAACGCACAGCAGAGCAGTTTCAAGGAAACGTTTCTCCTGAGTTTTAGACGAAGTTTCCTGCTGTTTAGTACGGATGCCGGCATTGGGCTGGAAATACCGGTTTTGGGATTCTGCACAGAAAGGGTTTGCAAACCGCTGAATCCACACGTGAGTTTAACTCTGTCAGTTGAATGCACACATTGACAACCATTCAGTTAGATAGCTCCGTTTTGGTTTTAGAAGCAGATATTTCTCTGTACAGCCTATGGTCCCATTCACTCGGGAATATCCCAACGCAGCTCCTAGAAGTAACGTGTTTCTGACTCGCTGAATCTCAACATAGATTCAACTCTCTTAGGTGAACGAACGCACAGCAGAGCAGTTTCAAGGAAACCTTTCTCCTGAGTCTTAGAAGAAGTTTCCTGCTGTTTAGTACGTATGCCGGCATTGGACTGGAAATACCGGTTTTGGGATTCTGCACAGAAAGGGTTTGCAATCCGCTGAATCCACACGTGAGTTTAACTCTGTCAGTTGAATGCACACATTGACAACCATTCAGTTAGATAGCTCCGTTTTGGTTTTAGAAGCAGATATTTCTCTGTACAGCCTATGGTCCCATTCACTCGGGAATATCCCAACGCAGCTCCTAGAAGAAACGTGTTTCTGACTCGCTGAATCTCAACATAGATTCAACTCTCTTAGGTGAACGAACGCACAGCAGAGCAGTTTCAAGGAAACGTTTCTCCTGAGTTTTAGACGAAGTTTCCTGCTGTTTAGTACGGATGCCGACATTGGGCTGGAAATACCGGTTTTGGGATTCTGCACAGAAAGGGTTTGCAAACCGCTGAATCCACACGTGAGTTTAACTCTGTCAGTTGAATGCACACATTGACAACCATTCAGTTTGATAGCACCCTTTTGGTTTTAGAAGCAGATATTTCTCTGTACAGCCTATGGTCCCATTCACTCGGGAATATCCCAACGCAGCTCCTAGAAGAAACGTGTTTCTGACTCGCTGAATCTCAACATAGATTCAACTCTCTTAGGTGAACGAACGCACAGCAGAGCAGTTTCAAGGAAACGTTTCTCCTGAGTCTTAGACGAAGTTTCCTGCTGTTTAGTACGTATGCCGGCATTGGGCTGGAAATACCGGTTTTGGGATTCTGCACAGAAAGGGTTTGCAAACCGCTGAATCCACACGTGAGTTTAACTCTGTCAGTTGAATGCACACATTGACAACCATTCAGTTTGATAGCACCCTTTTGGTTTTAGGAGCAGATATTTCTCTGTACAGCCTATGGTCCCATTCACTCGGGAATATCCCAACGCAGCTCCTAGAAGAAACGTGTTTCTGACTCGCTGAATCTCAACATAGATTCAACTCTCTTAGGTGAACGAACGCACAGCAGAGCAGTTTCAAGGAAACGTTTCTCCTGAGTTTTAGACGAAGCTTCCTGCTGTTTAGTACGGATGCCGGCATTGGGCTGGAAATACCGGTTTTGGGATTCTGCACAGAAAGGGTTTGCAAACCGCTGAATCCACACGTGAGTTTAACTCTGTCAGTTGAATGCACACATTGACAACCATTCAGTTAGATAGCTCCGTTTTGGTTTTAGAAGCAGATATTTCTCTGTACAGCCTATGGTCCCATTCACTCGGGAATATCCCAACGCAGCTCCTAGAAGAAACGTGTTTCTGACTCGCTGAATCTCAACATAGATTCAACTCTCTTAGGTGAACGAACGCACAGCAGAGCAGTTTAAAGGAAACGTTTCTCCTGAGTTTTAGACGAAGTTTCCTGCTGTTTAGTACGGATGCCGGCATTGGGCTGGAAATACCGGTTTTGGGATTCTGCACAGAAAGGGTTTGCAAACCGCTGAATCCACACGTGAGTTTAACTCTGTCAGTTGAATGCACACATTGACAACCATTCAGTTAGATAGCACACTTTTGGTTTTAGAAGCAGATATTTCTCTGTACAGCCTATGGTCCCATTCACTCGGGAATATCCCAACGCAGCTCCTAGAAGAAACGTGTTTCTGACTCGCTGAATCTCAACATAGATTCAACTCTCTTAGGTGAACGAACGCACAGCAGAGCAGTTTCAAGGAAACGTTTCTCCTGAGTCTTAGACGAAGTTTCCTGCTCTTTAGTACGTATGCCGCCATTGGGCTGGAAATACCGGTTTTGGGATTCTGCACAGAAAGGGTTTGCAAACCGCTGAATCCACACGTGAGTTTAACTCTGTCAGTTGAATGCACACTTTGACAACCATTCAGTTAGATAGCACACTTTTGGTTTTAGAAGCAGATATTTCTCTGTACAGCCTATGGTCCCATTCACTCGGGAATATCCCAACGCAGCTCCTAGAAGAAACGTGTTTCTGACTCGCTGAATCTCAACATAGATTCAACTCTCTTAGGTGAACGAACGCACAGCAGAGCAGTTTCAAGGAAACGTTTCTCCTGAGTTTTAGACGAAGTTTCCTGCTGTTTAGTACGGATGCCGGCATTGGGCTGGAAATACCGGTTTTGGGATTCTGCACAGAAAGGGTTTGCAAACCGCTGAATCCACACGTGAGTTTAACTCTGTCAGTTGAATGCACACATTGACAACCATTCAGTTTGATAGCACACTTTTGGTTTTAGAAGCAGATATTTCTCTGTACAGCCTATGGTCCCATTCACTCGGGAATATCCCAACGCAGCTCCTAGAAGAAACGTGTTTCTGACTCGCTGAATCTCAACATAGATTCAACTCTCTTAGGTGAACGAACGCACAGCAGAGCAGTTTCAAGGAAACGTTTCTCCTGAGTCTTAGACGAAGTTTCCTGCTGTTTAGTACGTATGCCGGCATTGGGCTGGAAATACCGGTTTTGGGATTCTGCACAGAAAGGGTTTGCAAACCGCTGAATCCACACGTGAGTTTAACTCTGTCAGTTGAATGCACACATTGACAACCATTCAGTTTGATAGCACCCTTTTGGTTTTAGAAGCAGATATTTCTCTGTACAGCCTATGGTCCCATTCACTCGGCAATATCCCAACGCAGCTCCTAGAAGAAACGTGTTTCTGACTCGCTGAATCTCAACATAGATTCAACTCTCTTAGGTGAACGAACGCACAGCAGAGCAGTTTCAAGGAAACGTTTCTCCTGAGTTTTAGACGAAGCTTCCTGCTGTTTAGTACGGATGCCGGCATTGGGCTGGAAATACCGGTTTTGGGATTCTGCACAGAAAGGGTTTGCAAACCGCTGAATCCACACGTGAGTTTAACTCTGTCAGTTGAATGCACACATTGACAACCATTCAGTTAGATAGCTCCGTTTTGGTTTTAGAAGCAGATATTTCTCTGTACAGCCTATGGTCCCATTCACTCGGGAATATCCCAACGCAGCTCCTAGAAGAAACGTGTTTCTGACTCGCTGAATCTCAACATAGATTCAACTCTCTTAGGTGAACGAACGCACAGCAGAGCAGTTTCAAGGAAACGTTTCTCCTGAGTTTTAGACGAAGTTTCCTGCTGTTTAGTACGGATGCCGGCATTGGGCTGGAAATACCGGTTTTGGGATTCTGCACAGAAAGGGTTTGCAAACCGCTGAATCCACACGTGAGTTTAACTCTGTCAGTTGAATGCACACATTGACAACCATTCAGTTTGATAGCACACTTTTGGTTTTAGAAGCAGATATTTCTCTGTACAGCCTATGGTCCCATTCACTCGGGAATATCCCAACGCAGCTCCTAGAAGAAACGTGTTTCTGACTCGCTGAATCTCAACATAGATTCAACTCTCTTAGGTGAACGAACGCACAGCAGAGCAGTTTCAAGGAAACGTTTCTCCTGAGTCTTAGACGAAGTTTCCTGCTGTTTAGTACGGATGCCGGCATTGGGCTGGAAATACCGGTTTTGGGATTCTGCACAGAAAGGGTTTGCAAACCGCTGAATCCACACGTGAGTTTAACTCTGTCAGTTGAATGCACACATTGACAACCATTCAGTTTGATAGCACACTTTTGGTTTTAGAAGCAGATATTTCTCTGTACAGCCTATGGTCCCATTCACTCGGGAATATCCCAACGCAGCTCCTAGAAGAAACGTGTTTCTGACTCGCTGAATCTCAACATAGATTCAACTCTCTTAGGTGAACGAACGCACAGCAGAGCAGTTTCAAGGAAACGTTTCTCCTGAGTTTTAGACGAAGTTTCCTGCTGTTTAGTACGGATGCCGGCATTGGGCTGGAAATACCGGTTTTGGGATTCTGCACAGAAAGGGTTTGCAAACCGCTGAATCCACACGTGAGTTTAACTCTGTCAGTTGAATGCACACATTGACAACCATTCAGTTTGATAGCACACTTTTGGTTTTAGAAGCAGATATTTCTCTGTACAGCCTATGGTCCCATTCACTCGGGAATATCCCAACGCAGCTCCTAGAAGAAACGTGTTTCTGACTCGCTGAATCTCAACATAGATTCAACTCTCTTAGGTGAACGAACGCACAGCAGAGCAGTTTCAAGGAAACGTTTCTCCTGAGTCTTAGACGAAGTTTCCTGCTGTTTAGTACGGATGCCGGCATTGGGCTGGAAATACCGGTTTTGGGATTCTGCACAGAAAGGGTTTGCAAACCGCTGAATCCACACGTGAGTTTAACTCTGTCAGTTGAATGCACACATTGACAACCATTCAGTTTGATAGCACACTTTTGGTTTTAGAAGCAGATATTTCTCTGTACAGCCTATGGTCCCATTCACTCGGGAATATCCCAACGCAGCTCCTAGAAGAAACGTGTTTCTGACTCGCTGAATCTCAACATAGATTCAACTCTCTTAGGTGAACGAACGCACAGCAGAGCAGTTTCAAGGAAACGTTTCTCCTGAGTTTTAGACGAAGTTTCCTGCTGTTTAGTACGGATGCCGGCATTGGGCTGGAAATACCGGTTTTGGGATTCTGCACAGAAAGGGTTTGCAAACCGCTGAATCCACACGTGAGTTTAACTCTGTCAGTTGAATGCACACATTGACAACCATTCAGTTTGATAGCACACTTTTGGTTTTAGAAGCAGATATTTCGCTGTACAGCCTATGGTCCCATTCACTCGGGAATATCCCAACGCAGCTCCTAGAAGAAACGTGTTTCTGACTCGCTGAATCTCAACATAGATTCAACTCTCTTAGGTGAACGAACGCACAGCAGAGCAGTTTCAAGGAAACCTTTCTCCTGAGTCTTAGAAGAAGTTTCCTGCTGTTTAGTACTTATGCCGGCATTGGGCTGGAAATACCGGTTTTGGGATTCTGCACAGAAAGGGTTTGCAAACCGCTGAATCCACACGTGAGTTTAACTCTGTCAGTTGAATGCACACATTGACAACCATTCAGTTTGATAGCACCCTTTTGGTTTTAGAAGCAGATATTTCTCTGTACAGCCTATGGTCCCATTCACTCGGGAATATCCCAACGCAGCTCCTAGAAGAAACGTGTTTCTGACTCGCTGAATCTCAACATAGATTCAACTCTCTTAGGTGAACGAACGCACAGCAGAGCAGTTTCAAGGAAACGTTTCTCCTGAGTTTTAGACGAAGTTTCCTGCTGTTTAGTACGGATGCCGGCATTGGGCTGGAAATACCGGTTTTGGGATTCTGCACAGAAAGGGTTGGCAAACCGCTGAATCCACACGTGAGTTTAACTCTGTCAGTTGAATGCACACATTGACAACCATTCAGTTAGATAGCTCCGTTTTGGTTTTAGAAGCAGATATTTCTCTGTACAGCCTATGGTCCCATTCACTCGGGAATATCCCAACGCAGCTCCTAGAAGAAACGTGTTTCTGACTCGCTGAATCTCAACATAGATTCAACTCTCTTAGGTGAACGAACGCACAGCAGAGCAGTTTCAAGGAAACGTTTCTCCTGAGTTTTAGACGAAGTTTCCTGCTGTTTAGTACGGATGCCGGCATTGGGCTGGAAATACCGGTTTTGGGATTCTGCACAGAAAGGGTTTGCAAACCGCTGAATCCACACGTGAGTTTAACTCTGTCAGTTGAATGCACACATTGACAACCATTCAGTTTGACAGCACACTTTTGGTTTTAGAAGCAGATATTTCTCTGTACTGCCTATGGTCCCATTCAGTCGGGAATATCCCAACGCAGCTCCTAGAAGAAACGTGTTTCTGACTCGCTGAATCTCAACATAGATTCAACTCTCTTAGGTGAACGAACGCACAGCAGAGCAGTTTCAAGGAAACGTTTCTCCTGAGTCTTAGACGAAGTTTCCTGCTGTTTAGTACGGATGCCGGCATTGGGCTGGAAATACCGGTTTTGGGATTCTGCACAGAAAGGGTTTGCAAACCGCTGAATCCACACGTGAGTTTAACTCTGTCAGTTGAATGCACACATTGACAACCATTCAGTTTGATAGCACACTTTTGGTTTTAGAAGCAGATATTTCTCTGTACAGCCTATGGTCCCATTCACTCGGGAATATCCCAACGCAGCTCCTAGAAGAAACGTGTTTCTGACTCGCTGAATCTCAACATAGATTCAAGTCTCTTAGGTGAACGAACGCACAGCAGAGCAGTTTCAAGGAAACGTTTCTCCTGAGTCTTAGACGAAGTTTCCTGCTCTTTAGTACGTATGCCGGCATTGGGCTGGAAATACCGGTTTTGGGATTCTGCACAGAAAGGGTTTGCAAACCGCTGAATCCACACGTGAGTTTAACTCTGTCAGTTGAATGCACACATTGACAACCATTCAGTTTGATAGCACACTTTTGGTTTTAGAAGCAGATATTTCTCTGTACAGCCTATGGTCCCATTCACTCAGGAATATCCCAACGCAGCTCCTAGAAGAAACGTGTTTCTGACTCGCTGAATCTCAACATAGATTCAACTCTCTTAGGTGAACGAACGCACAGCAGAGCAGTTTCAAGGAAACGTTTCTCCTGAGTTTTAGACGAAGTTTCCTGCTGTTTAGTACGGATGCCGGCATTGGGCTGGAAATACCGGTTTTGGGATTCTGCACAGAAAGGGTTTGCAAACCGCTGAATCCACACGTGAGTTTAACTCTGTCAGTTGAATGCACACATTGACAACCATTCAGTTAGATAGCTCCGTTTTGGTTTTAGAAGCAGATATTTCTCTGTACAGCCTATGGTCCCATTCACTCGGGAATATCCCAACGCAGCTCCTAGAAGAAACGTGTTTCTGACTCGCTGAATCTCAACATAGATTCAACTCTCTTAGGTGAACGAACGCACAGCAGAGCAGTTTCAAGGAAACCTTTCTCCTGAGTCTTAGAAGAAGTTTCCTGCTGTTTAGTACGTATGCCGGCATTGGGCTGGAAATACCGGTTTTGGGATTCTGCACAGAAAGGGTTTGCAAACCGCTGAATCCACACGTGAGTTTAACTCTGTCAGTTGAATGCACACATTGACAACCATTCAGTTAGATAGCACACTTTTGGTTTTAGAAGCAGATATTTCTCTGTACAGCCTATGGTCCCATTCACTCGGGAATATCCCAACGCAGCTCCTAGAAGAAACGTGTTTCTGACTCGCTGAATCTCAACATAGATTCAACTCTCTTAGGTGAACGAACGCACAGCAGAGCAGTTTCAAGGAAACGTTTCTCCTGAGTTTTAGACGAAGTTTCCTGCTGTTTAGTACGGATGCCGGCATTGGGCTGGAAATACCGGTTTTGGGATTCTGCACAGAAAGGGTTTGCAAACCGCTGAATCCACACGTGAGTTTAACTCTGTCAGTTGAATGCACACATTGACAACCATTCAGTTAGATAGCACACTTTTGGTTTTAGAAGCAGATATTTCTCTGTACAGCCTATGGTCCCATTCACTCGGGAATATCCCAACGCAGCTCCTAGAAGAAACGTGTTTCTGACTCGCTGAATCTCAACATAGATTCAACTCTCTTAGGTGAACGAACGCACAGCAGAGCAGTTTCAAGGAAACGTTTCTCCTGAGTCTTAGACGAAGTTTCCTGCTCTTTAGTACGTATGCCGCCATTGGGCTGGAAATACCGGTTTTGGGATTCTGCACAGAAAGGGTTTGCAAACCGCTGAATCCACACGTGAGTTTAACTCTGTCAGTTGAATGCACACTTTGACAACCATTCAGTTAGATAGCACACTTTTGGTTTTAGAAGCAGATATTTCTCTGTACAGCCTATGGTCCCATTCACTCGGGAATATCCCAACGCAGCTCCTAGAAGAAACGTGTTTCTGACTCGCTGAATCTCAACATAGATTCAACTCTCTTAGGTGAACGAACGCACAGCAGAGCAGTTTCAAGGAAACGTTTCTCCTGAGTTTTAGACGAAGTTTCCTGCTGTTTAGTACGGATGCCGGCATTGGGCTGGAAATACCGGTTTTGGGATTCTGCACAGAAAGGGTTTGCAAACCGCTGAATCCACACGTGAGTTTAACTCTGTCAGTTGAATGCACACATTGACAACCATTCAGTTTGATAGCACACTTTTGGTTTTAGAAGCAGATATTTCTCTGTACAGCCTATGGTCCCATTCACTCGGGAATATCCCAACGCAGCTCCTAGAAGAAACGTGTTTCTGACTCGCTGAATCTCAACATAGATTCAACTCTCTTAGGTGAACGAACGCACAGCAGAGCAGTTTCAAGGAAACGTTTCTCCTGAGTCTTAGACGAAGTTTCCTGCTGTTTAGTACGTATGCCGGCATTGGGCTGGAAATACCGGTTTTGGGATTCTGCACAGAAAGGGTTTGCAAACCGCTGAATCCACACGTGAGTTTAACTCTGTCAGTTGAATGCACACATTGACAACCATTCAGTTTGATAGCACCCTTTTGGTTTTAGAAGCAGATATTTCTCTGTACAGCCTATGGTCCCATTCACTCGGCAATATCCCAACGCAGCTCCTAGAAGAAACGTGTTTCTGACTCGCTGAATCTCAACATAGATTCAACTCTCTTAGGTGAACGAACGCACAGCAGAGCAGTTTCAAGGAAACGTTTCTCCTGAGTTTTAGACGAAGCTTCCTGCTGTTTAGTACGGATGCCGGCATTGGGCTGGAAATACCGGTTTTGGGATTCTGCACAGAAAGGGTTTGCAAACCGCTGAATCCACACGTGAGTTTAACTCTGTCAGTTGAATGCACACATTGACAACCATTCAGTTAGATAGCTCCGTTTTGGTTTTAGAAGCAGATATTTCTCTGTACAGCCTATGGTCCCATTCACTCGGGAATATCCCAACGCAGCTCCTAGAAGAAACGTGTTTCTGACTCGCTGAATCTCAACATAGATTCAACTCTCTTAGGTGAACGAACGCACAGCAGAGCAGTTTCAAGGAAACGTTTCTCCTGAGTTTTAGACGAAGTTTCCTGCTGTTTAGTACGGATGCCGGCATTGGGCTGGAAATACCGGTTTTGGGATTCTGCACAGAAAGGGTTTGCAAACCGCTGAATCCACACGTGAGTTTAACTCTGTCAGTTGAATGCACACATTGACAACCATTCAGTTTGATAGCACACTTTTGGTTTTAGAAGCAGATATTTCTCTGTACAGCCTATGGTCCCATTCACTCGGGAATATCCCAACGCAGCTCCTAGAAGAAACGTGTTTCTGACTCGCTGAATCTCAACATAGATTCAACTCTCTTAGGTGAACGAACGCACAGCAGAGCAGTTTCAAGGAAACGTTTCTCCTGAGTCTTAGACGAAGTTTCCTGCTGTTTAGTACGGATGCCGGCATTGGGCTGGAAATACCGGTTTTGGGATTCTGCACAGAAAGGGTTTGCAAACCGCTGAATCCACACGTGAGTTTAACTCTGTCAGTTGAATGCACACATTGACAACCATTCAGTTTGATAGCACACTTTTGGTTTTAGAAGCAGATATTTCTCTGTACAGCCTATGGTCCCATTCACTCGGGAATATCCCAACGCAGCTCCTAGAAGAAACGTGTTTCTGACTCGCTGAATCTCAACATAGATTCAACTCTCTTAGGTGAACGAACGCACAGCAGAGCAGTTTCAAGGAAACGTTTCTCCTGAGTTTTAGACGAAGTTTCCTGCTGTTTAGTACGGATGCCGGCATTGGGCTGGAAATACCGGTTTTGGGATTCTGCACAGAAAGGGTTTGCAAACCGCTGAATCCACACGTGAGTTTAACTCTGTCAGTTGAATGCACACATTGACAACCATTCAGTTTGATAGCACACTTTTGGTTTTAGAAGCAGATATTTCTCTGTACAGCCTATGGTCCCATTCACTCGGGAATATCCCAACGCAGCTCCTAGAAGAAACGTGTTTCTGACTCGCTGAATCTCAACATAGATTCAACTCTCTTAGGTGAACGAACGCACAGCAGAGCAGTTTCAAGGAAACGTTTCTCCTGAGTCTTAGACGAAGTTTCCTGCTGTTTAGTACGGATGCCGGCATTGGGCTGGAAATACCGGTTTTGGGATTCTGCACAGAAAGGGTTTGCAAACCGCTGAATCCACACGTGAGTTTAACTCTGTCAGTTGAATGCACACATTGACAACCATTCAGTTTGATAGCACACTTTTGGTTTTAGAAGCAGATATTTCTCTGTACAGCCTATGGTCCCATTCACTCGGGAATATCCCAACGCAGCTCCTAGAAGAAACGTGTTTCTGACTCGCTGAATCTCAACATAGATTCAACTCTCTTAGGTGAACGAACGCACAGCAGAGCAGTTTCAAGGAAACGTTTCTCCTGAGTTTTAGACGAAGTTTCCTGCTGTTTAGTACGGATGCCGGCATTGGGCTGGAAATACCGGTTTTGGGATTCTGCACAGAAAGGGTTTGCAAACCGCTGAATCCACACGTGAGTTTAACTCTGTCAGTTGAATGCACACATTGACAACCATTCAGTTTGATAGCACACTTTTGGTTTTAGAAGCAGATATTTCTCTGTACAGCCTATGGTCCCATTCACTCGGGAATATCCCAACGCAGCTCCTAGAAGAAACGTGTTTCTGACTCGCTGAATCTCAACATAGATTCAACTCTCTTAGGTGAACGAACGCACAGCAGAGCAGTTTCAAGGAAACCTTTCTCCTGAGTCTTAGAAGAAGTTTCCTGCTGTTTAGTACTTATGCCGGCATTGGGCTGGAAATACCGGTTTTGGGATTCTGCACAGAAAGGGTTTGCAAACCGCTGAATCCACACGTGAGTTTAACTCTGTCAGTTGAATGCACACATTGACAACCATTCAGTTTGATAGCACCCTTTTGGTTTTAGAAGCAGATATTTCTCTGTACAGCCTATGGTCCCATTCACTCGGGAATATCCCAACGCAGCTCCTAGAAGAAACGTGTTTCTGACTCGCTGAATCTCAACATAGATTCAACTCTCTTAGGTGAACGAACGCACAGCAGAGCAGTTTCAAGGAAACGTTTCTCCTGAGTTTTAGACGAAGTTTCCTGCTGTTTAGTACGGATGCCGGCATTGGGCTGGAAATACCGGTTTTGGGATTCTGCACAGAAAGGGTTGGCAAACCGCTGAATCCACACGTGAGTTTAACTCTGTCAGTTGAATGCACACATTGACAACCATTCAGTTAGATAGCTCCGTTTTGGTTTTAGAAGCAGATATTTCTCTGTACAGCCTATGGTCCCATTCACTCGGGAATATCCCAACGCAGCTCCTAGAAGAAACGTGTTTCTGACTCGCTGAATCTCAACATAGATTCAACTCTCTTAGGTGAACGAACGCACAGCAGAGCAGTTTCAAGGAAACGTTTCTCCTGAGTTTTAGACGAAGTTTCCTGCTGTTTAGTACGGATGCCGGCATTGGGCTGGAAATACCGGTTTTGGGATTCTGCACAGAAAGGGTTTGCAAACCGCTGAATCCACACGTGAGTTTAACTCTGTCAGTTGAATGCACACATTGACAACCATTCAGTTTGACAGCACACTTTTGGTTTTAGAAGCAGATATTTCTCTGTACTGCCTATGGTCCCATTCAGTCGGGAATATCCCAACGCAGCTCCTAGAAGAAACGTGTTTCTGACTCGCTGAATCTCAACATAGATTCAACTCTCTTAGGTGAACGAACGCACAGCAGAGCAGTTTCAAGGAAACGTTTCTCCTGAGTCTTAGACGAAGTTTCCTGCTGTTTAGTACGGATGCCGGCATTGGGCTGGAAATACCGGTTTTGGGATTCTGCACAGAAAGGGTTTGCAAACCGCTGAATCCACACGTGAGTTTAACTCTGTCAGTTGAATGCACACATTGACAACCATTCAGTTTGATAGCACACTTTTGGTTTTAGAAGCAGATATTTCTCTGTACAGCCTATGGTCCCATTCACTCGGGAATATCCCAACGCAGCTCCTAGAAGAAACGTGTTTCTGACTCGCTGAATCTCAACATAGATTCAAGTCTCTTAGGTGAACGAACGCACAGCAGAGCAGTTTCAAGGAAACGTTTCTCCTGAGTCTTAGACGAAGTTTCCTGCTCTTTAGTACGTATGCCGGCATTGGGCTGGAAATACCGGTTTTGGGATTCTGCACAGAAAGGGTTTGCAAACCGCTGAATCCACACGTGAGTTTAACTCTGTCAGTTGAATGCACACATTGACAACCATTCAGTTTGATAGCACACTTTTGGTTTTAGAAGCAGATATTTCTCTGTACAGCCTATGGTCCCATTCACTCAGGAATATCCCAACGCAGCTCCTAGAAGAAACGTGTTTCTGACTCGCTGAATCTCAACATAGATTCAACTCTCTTAGGTGAACGAACGCACAGCAGAGCAGTTTCAAGGAAACGTTTCTCCTGAGTTTTAGACGAAGTTTCCTGCTGTTTAGTACGGATGCCGGCATTGGGCTGGAAATACCGGTTTTGGGATTCTGCACAGAAAGGGTTTGCAAACCGCTGAATCCACACGTGAGTTTAACTCTGTCAGTTGAATGCACACATTGACAACCATTCAGTTAGATAGCTCCGTTTTGGTTTTAGAAGCAGATATTTCTCTGTACAGCCTATGGTCCCATTCACTCGGGAATATCCCAACGCAGCTCCTAGAAGAAACGTGTTTCTGACTCGCTGAATCTCAACATAGATTCAACTCTCTTAGGTGAACGAACGCACAGCAGAGCAGTTTCAAGGAAACCTTTCTCCTGAGTCTTAGAAGAAGTTTCCTGCTGTTTAGTACGTATGCCGGCATTGGGCTGGAAATACCGGTTTTGGGATTCTGCACAGAAAGGGTTTGCAAACCGCTGAATCCACACGTGAGTTTAACTATGTCAGTTGAATGCACACATTGACAACCATTCAGTTTGATAGCACCCTTTTGGTTTTAGAAGCAGATATTTCTCTGTACAGCCTATGGTCCCATTCACTCGGGAATATCCCAACGCAGCTCCTAGAAGAAACGTGTTTCTGACTCGCTGAATCTCAACATAGATTCAACTCTCTTAGGTGAACGAACGCACAGCAGAGCAGTTTCAAGGAAACGTTTCTCCTGAGTTTTAGACGAAGTTTCCTGCTGTTTAGTACGGATGCCGGCATTGGGCTGGAAATACCGGTTTTGGGATTCTGCACAGAAAGGGTTGGCAAACCGCTGAATCCACACGTGAGTTTAACTCTGTCAGTTGAATGCACACATTGACAACCATTCAGTTAGATAGCTCCGTTTTGGTTTTAGAAGCAGATATTTCTCTGTACAGCCTATGGTCCCATTCACTCGGGAATATCCCAACGCAGCTCCTAGAAGAAACGTGTTTCTGACTCGCTGAATCTCAACATAGATTCAACTCTCTTAGGTGAACGAACGCACAGCAGAGCAGTTTCAAGGAAACGTTTCTCCTGATTTTTAGACGAAGTTTCCTGCTGTTTAGTACGGATGCCGGCATTGGGCTGGAAATACCGGTTTTGGGATTCTGCACAGAAAGGGTTGGCAAACCGCTGAATCCACACGTGAGTTTAACTCTGTCAGTTGAATGCACACATTGACAACCATTCAGTTAGATAGCTCCGTTTTGGTTTTAGAAGCAGATATTTCTCTGTACAGCCTATGGTCCCATTCACTCGGGAATATCCCAACGCAGCTCCTAGAAGAAACGTGTTTCTGACTCGCTGAATCTCAACATAGATTCAACTCTCTTAGGTGAACGAACGCACAGCAGAGCAGTTTCAAGGAAACGTTTCTCCTGAGTTTTAGACGAAGTTTCCTGCTGTTTAGTACGGATGCCGGCATTGGGCTGGAAATACCGGTTTTGGGATTCTGCACAGAAAGGGTTTGCAAACCGCTGAATCCATACGTGAGTTTAACTCTGTCAGTTGAATGCACACATTGACAACCATTCAGTTTGACAGCACACTTTTGGTTTTAGAAGCAGATATTTCTCTGTACTGCCTATGGTCCCATTCACTCGGGAATATCCCAACGCAGCTCCTAGAAGAAACGTGTTTCTGACTCGCTGAATCTCAACATAGATTCAACTCTCTTAGGTGAACGAACGCACAGCAGAGCAGTTTCAAGGAAACGTTTCTCCTGAGTCTTAGACGAAGTTTCCTGCTGTTTAGTACGGATGCCGGCATTGGGCTGGAAATACCGGTTTTGGGATTCTGCACAGAAAGGGTTTGCAAACCGCTGAATCCACACGTGAGTTTAACTCTGTCAGTTGAATGCACACATTGACAACCATTCAGTTTGATAGCACACTTTTGGTTTTAGAAGCAGATATTTCTCTGTACAGCCTATGGTCCCATTCACTCGGGAATATCCCAACGCAGCTCCTAGAAGAAACGTGTTTCTGACTCGCTGAATCTCAACATAGATTCAAGTCTCTTAGGTGAACGAACGCACAGCAGAGCAGTTTCAAGGAAACGTTTCTCCTGAGTCTTAGACGAAGTTTCCTGCTCTTTAGTACGTATGCCGGCATTGGGCTGGAAATACCGGTTTTGGGATTCTGCACAGAAAGGGTTTGCAAACCGCTGAATCCCCACGTGAGTTTAACTCTGTCAGTTGAATGCACACATTGACAACCATTCAGTTTGATAGCACACTTTTGGTTTTAGAAGCAGATATTTCTCTGTACAGCCTATGGTCCCATTCACTCGGGAATATCCCAACGCAGCTCCTAGAAGAAACGTGTTTCTGACTCGCTGAATCTCAACATAGATTCAACTCTCTTAGGTGAACGAACGCACAGCAGAGCAGTTTCAAGGAAACGTTTCTCCTGAGTTTTAGACGAAGTTTCCTGCTGTTTAGTACGGATGCCGGCATTGGGCTGGAAATACCGGTTTTGGGATTCTGCACAGAAAGGGTTTGCAAACCGCTGAATCCACACGTGAGTTTAACTCTGTCAGTTGAATGCACACATTGACAACCATTCAGTTAGATAGCTCCGTTTTGGTTTTAGAAGCAGATATTTCTCTGTACAGCCTATGGTCCCATTCACTCGGGAATATCCCAACGCAGCTCCTAGAAGAAACGTGTTTCTGACTCGCTGAATCTCAACATAGATTCAACTCTCTTAGGTGAACGAACGCACAGCAGAGCAGTTTCAAGGAAACCTTTCTCCTGAGTCTTAGAAGAAGTTTCCTGCTGTTTAGTACGTATGCCGGCATTGGGCTGGAAATACCGGTTTTGGGATTCTGCACAGAAAGGGTTTGCAAACCGCTGAATCCACACGTGAGTTTAACTATGTCAGTTGAATGCACACATTGACAACCATTCAGTTTGATAGCACCCTTTTGGTTTTAGAAGCAGATATTTCTCTGTACAGCCTATGGTCCCATTCACTCGGGAATATCCCAACGCAGCTCCTAGAAGAAACGTGTTTCTGACTCGCTGAATCTCAACATAGATTCAACTCTCTTAGGTGAACGAACGCACAGCAGAGCAGTTTCAAGGAAACGTTTCTCCTGAGTTTTAGACGAAGTTTCCTGCTGTTTAGTACGGATGCCGGCATTGGGCTGGAAATACCGGTTTTGGGATTCTGCACAGAAAGGGTTGGCAAACCGCTGAATCCACACGTGAGTTTAACTCTGTCAGTTGAATGCACACATTGACAACCATTCAGTTAGATAGCTCCGTTTTGGTTTTAGAAGCAGATATTTCTCTGTACAGCCTATGGTCCCATTCACTCGGGAATATCCCAACGCAGCTCCTAGAAGAAACGTGTTTCTGACTCGCTGAATCTCAACATAGATTCAACTCTCTTAGGTGAACGAACGCACAGCAGAGCAGTTTCAAGGAAACGTTTCTCCTGAGTTTTAGACGAAGTTTCCTGCTGTTTAGTACGGATGCCGGCATTGGGCTGGAAATACCGGTTTTGGGATTCTGCACAGAAAGGGTTTGCAAACCGCTGAATCCACACGTGAGTTTAACTCTGTCAGTTGAATGCACACATTGACAACCATTCAGTTTGATAGCACACTTTTGGTTTTAGAAGCAGATATTTCTCTGTACAGCCTATGGTCCCATTCACTCGGGAATATCCCAACGCAGCCCCTAGAAGAAACGTGTTTCTGACTCGCTGAATCTCAACATAGATTCAACTCTCTTAGGTGAACGAACGCACAGCAGAGCAGTTTCAAGGAAACGTTTCTCCTGAGTCTTAGACGAAGTTTCCTGCTGTTTAGTACGGATGCCGGCATTGGGCTGGAAATACCGGTTTTGGGATTCTGCACAGAAAGGGTTTGCAAACCGCTGAATCCACACGTGAGTTTAACTCTGTCAGTTGAATGCACACATTGACAACCATTCAGTTTGATAGCACACTTTTGGTTTTAGAAGCAGATATTTCTCTGTACAGCCTATGGTCCCATTCACTCGGGAATATCCCAACGCAGCTCCTAGAAGAAACGTGTTTCTGACTCGCTGAATCTCAACATAGATTCAACTCTCTTAGGTGAACGAACGCACAGCAGAGCAGTTTCAAGGAAACGTTTCTCCTGAGTCTTAGACGAAGTTTCCTGCTCTTTAGTACGTATGCCGGCATTGGGCTGGAAATACCGGTTTTGGGATTCTGCACAGAAAGGGTTTGCAAACCGCTGAATCCACACGTGAGTTTAACTCTGTCAGTTGAATGCACACATTGACAACCATTCAGTTAGATAGCACACTTTTGGTTTTAGAAGCAGATATTTCTCTGTACAGCCTATGGTCCCATTCACTCGGGAATATCCCAACGCAGCTCCTAGAAGAAACGTGTTTCTGACTCGCTGAATCTCAACATAGATTCAACTCTCTTAGGTGAACGAACGCACAGCAGAGCAGTTTCAAGGAAACGTTTCTCCTGAGTTTTAGACGAAGTTTCCTGCTGTTTAGTACGGATGCCGGCATTGGGCTGTAAATACCGGTTTTGGGATTCTGCACAGAAAGGGTTTGCAAACCGCTGAATCCACACGTGAGTTTAACTCTGTCAGTTGAATGCACACATTGACAACCATTCAGTTTGATAGCACACTTTTGGTTTTAGAAGCAGATATTTCTCTGTACAGCCTATGGTCCCATTCACTCGGGAATATCCCAACGCAGCTCCTAGAAGAAACGTGTTTCTGACTCGCTGAATCTCAACATAGATTCAACTCTCTTAGGTGAACGAACGCACAGCAGAGCAGTTTCAACGAAACGTTTCTCCTGAGTTTTAGACGAAGTTTCCTGCTGTTTAGTACGGATGCCGGCATTGGGGTCGAAATACCGGTTTTGGGATTCTGCACAGAAAGGGTTTGCAAACCGCTGAATCCACACGTGAGTTTAACTCTGTCAGTTGAATGCACACATTGACAACCATTCAGTTTGATAGCACACTTTTGGTTTTAGAAGCAGATATTTCTCTGTACAGCCTATGGTCCCATTCACTCGGGAATATCCCAACGCAGCTCCTAGAAGAAACGTGTTTCTGACTCGCTGAATCTCAACATAGATTCAACTCTCTTAGGTGAACGAACGCACAGCAGAGCAGTTTCAAGGAAACCTTTCTCCTGAGTCTTAGAAGAAGTTTCCTGCTGTTTAGTACGTATGCCGGCATTGGGCTGGAAATACCGGTTTTGGGATTCTGCACAGAAAGGGTTTGCAAACCGCTGAATCCACACGTGAGTTTAACTCTGTCAGTTGAATGCACACATTGACAACCATTCAGTTAGATAGCTCCGTTTTGGTTTTAGAAGCAGATATTTCTCTGTACAGCCTATGGTCCCATTCACTCGGGAATATCCCAACGCAGCTCCTAGAAGAAACGTGTTTCTGACTCGCTGAATCTCAACATAGATTCAACTCTCTTAGGTGAACGAACGCACAGCACAGCAGTTTCAAGGAAACGTTTCTCCTGAGTTTTAGACGAAGTTTCCTGCTGTTTAGTACGGATGCCGGCATTGGGCTGGAAATACCGGTTTTGGGATTCTGCACAGAAAGGGTTGGCAAACCGCTGAATCCACACGTGAGTTTAACTCTGTCAGTTGAATGCACACATTGACAACCATTCAGTTTGATAGCTCCGTTTTGGTTTTAGAAGCAGATATTTCTCTGTACAGCCTATGGTCCCATTCACTCGGGAATATCCCAACGCAGCTCCTAGAAGAAACGTGTTTCTGACTCGCTGAATCTCAACATAGATTCAACTCTCTTAGGTGAACGAACGCACAGCAGAGCAGTTTCAAGGAAACGTTTCTCCTGAGTTTTAGACGAAGTTTCCTGCTGTTTAGTACGGATCCCGGCATTGGGCTGGAAATACCGGTTTTGGGATTCTGCACAGAAAGGGTTTGCAAACCGCTGAATCCACACGTGAGTTTAACTCTGTCAGTTGAATGCACACATTGACAACCATTCAGTTTGATAGCACCCTTTTGGTTTTAGAAGCAGATATTTCTCTGTACAGCCTATGGTCCCATTCACTCGGGAATATCCCAACGCAGCTCCTAGAAGAAACGTGTTTCTGACTCGCTGAATCTCAACATAGATTCAACTCTCTTAGGTGAACGAACGCACAGCAGAGCAGTTTCAAGGAAACCTTTCTCCTGAGTCTTAGAAGAAGTTTCCTGCTGTTTAGTACGGATGCCGGCATTGGGCTGGAAATACCGGTTTTGGGATTCTGCACAGAAAGGGTTTGCAAACCGCTGAATCCACACGTGAGTTTAACTCTGTCAGTTGAATGCACACATTGACAACCATTCAGTTTGACAGCACCCTTTTGGTTTTAGAAGCAGATATTTCTCTGTACAGCCTATGGTCCCATTCACTCGGGAATATCCCAACGCAGCTCCTAGAAGAAACGTGTTTCTGACTCGCTGAATCTCAACATAGATTCAACTCTCTTAGGTGAACGAACGCACAGCAGAGCAGTTTCAAGGAAACGTTTCTCCTGAGTCTTAGACGAAGTTTCCTGCTCTTTAGTACGTATGCCGGCATTGGGCTGGAAATACCGGTTTTGGGATTCTGCACAGAAAGGGTTTGCAAACCGCTGAATCCACACGTGAGTTTAACTCTGTCAGTTGAATGCACACATTGACAACCATTCAGTTAGATAGCACACTTTTGGTTTTAGAAGCAGATATTTCTCTGTACAGCCTATGGTCCCATTCACTCGGGAATATCCCAACGCAGCTCCTAGAAGAAACGTGTTTCTGACTCGCTGAATCTCAACATAGATTCAACTCTCTTAGGTGAACGAACGCACAGCAGAGCAGTTTCAAGGAAACGTTTCTCCTGAGTTTTAGACGAAGTTTCCTGCTGTTTAGTACGGATGCCGGCATTGGGCTGGAAATACCGGTTTTGGGATTCTGCACAGAAAGGGTTTGCAAACCGCTGAATCCACACGTGAGTTAAACTCTGTCAGTTGAATGCACACATTGACAACCATTCAGTTAGATAGCTCCGTTTTGGTTTTAGAAGCAGATATTTCTCTGTACAGCCTATGGTCCCATTCACTCGGGAATATCCCAACGCAGCTCCTAGAAGAAACGTGTTTCTGACTCGCTGAATCTCAACATAGATTCAACTCTCTTAGTTGAACGAACGCACAGCAGAGCAGTTTCAAGGAAACCTTTCTCCTGAGTCTTAGAAGAAGTTTCCTGCTGTTTAGTACGGATGCCGGCATTGGGCTGGAAATACCGGTTTTGGGATTCTGCACAGAAAGGGTTTGCAAACCGCTGAATCCACACGTGAGTTTAACTCTGTCAGTTGAATGCACACATTGACAACCATTCAGTTAGATAGCTCCGTTTTGGTTTTAGAAGCAGATATTTCTCTGTACAGCCTATGGTCCCATTCACTCGGGAATATCCCAACGCAGCTCCCAGAAGAAACGTGTTTCTGACTCGCTGAATCTCAACATAGATTCAACTCTCTTAGGTGAACGAACGCACAGCAGAGCAGTTTCAAGGAAACGTTTCTCCTGAGTTTTAGACGAAGTTTTCTGCTGTTTAGTACGGATGCCGGCATTGGGCTGGAAATACCGGTTTTGGGATTCTGCACAGAAAGGGTTTGCAAACCGCTGAATCCACACGTGAGTTTAACTCTGTCAGTTGAATGCACACATTGACAACCATTCAGTTAGATAGCTCCGTTTTGGTTTTAGAAGCAGATATTTCTCTGTACAGCCTGTGGTCCCATTCACTCGGGAATATCCCAACGCAGCTCCTAGAAGAAACGTGTTTCTGACTCGCTGAATCTCAACATAGATTCAACTCTCTTAGGTGAACGAACGCACAGCAGAGCAGTTTCAAGGAAACGTTTCTCCTGAGTCTTAGACGAAGTTTCCTGCTGTTTAGTACGGATGCCGACATTGGGCTGGAAATACCGGTTTTGGGATTCTGCACAGAAAGGGTTTGCAAACCGCTGAATCCACACGTGAGTTTAACTCTGTCAGTTGAATGCACACATTGACAACCATTCCGTTTGATAGCACACTTTTGGTTTTAGAAGCAGATATTTCTCTGTACAGCCTATGGTCCCATTCACTCGGGAATATCCCAACGCAGCTCCCAGAAGAAACGTGTTTCTGACTCGCTGAATCTCAACATAGATTCAACTCTCTTAGGTGAACGAACGCACAGCAGAGCAGTTTCAAGGAAACGTTTCTCCTGAGTTTTAGACGAAGTTTTCTGCTGTTTAGTACGGATGCCGGCATTGGGCTGGAAATACCGGTTTTGGGATTCTGCACAGAAAGGGTTTGCAAACCGCTGAATCCACACGTGAGTTTAACTCTGTCAGTTGAATGCACACATTGACAACCATTCAGTTAGATAGCTCCGTTTTGGTTTTAGAAGCAGATATTTCTCTGTACAGCCTATGGTCCCATTCACTCGGGAATATCCCAACGCAGCTCCTAGAAGAAACGTGTTTCTGACTCGCTGAATCTCAACATAGATTCAACTCTCTTAGGTGAACGAACGCACAGCAGAGCAGTTTCAAGGAAACGTTTCTCCTGAGTCTTAGACGAAGTTTCCTGCTGTTTAGTACGGATGCCGACATTGGGCTGGAAATACCGGTTTTGGGATTCTGCACAGAAAGGGTTTGCAAACCGCTGAATCCACACGTGAGTTTAACTCTGTCAGTTGAATGCACACATTGACAACCATTCCGTTTGATAGCACACTTTTGGTTTTAGAAGCAGATATTTCTCTGTACAGCCTATGGTCCCATTCACTCGGGAATATCCCAACGCAGCTCCTAGAAGAAACGTGTTTCTGACTCGCTGAATCTCAACATAGATTCAACTCTCTTAGGTGAACGAACGCACAGCAGAGCAGTTTCAAGGAAACGTTTCTCCTGAGTCTTAGACGAAGTTTCCTGCTCTTTAGTACGTATGCCGGCATTGGGCTGGAAATACCGGTTTTGGGATTCTGCACAGAAAGGGTTTGCAAACCGCTGAATCCACACGTGAGTTTAACTCTGTCAGTTGAATGCACACATTGACAACCATTCAGTTTGATAGCACCCTTTTGGTTTTAGAAGCAGATATTTCTCTGTACAGCCTATGGTCCCATTCACTCGGGAATATCCCAACGCAGCTCCTAGAAGAAACGTGTTTCTGACTCGCTGAATCTCAACATAGATTCAACTCTCTTAGGTGAACGAACGCACAGCAGAGCAGTTTCAAGGAAACCTTTCTCCTGAGTCTTAGAAGAAGTTTCCTGCTGTTTAGTACGTATGCCGGCATTGGGCTGGAAATACCGGTTTTGGGATTCTGCACAGAAAGGGTTTGCAAACCGCTGAATCCACACGTGAGTTTAACTCTGTCAGTTGAATGCACACATTGACAACCATTCAGTTAGATAGCTCCGTTTTGGTTTTAGAAGCAGATATTTCTCTGTACAGCCTATGGTCCCATTCACTCGGGAATATCCCAACGCACCTCCTAGAAGAAACGTGTTTCTGACTCGCTGAATCTCAACATAGATTCAACTCTCTTAGGTGAACGAACGCACAGCAGAGCAGTTTCAAGGAAACGTTTCTCCTGAGTTTTAGACGAAGTTTCCTGCTGTTTAGTACGTATGCCGGCATTGGGCTGGAAATACCGGTTTTGGGATTCTGCACAGAAAGGGTTTGCAAACCGCTGAATCCACACGTGAGTTTAACTCTGTCAGTTGAATGCACACATTGACAACCATTCAGTTAGATAGCTCCGTTTTGGTTTTAGAAGCAGATATTTCTCTGTACAGCCTATGGTCCCATTCACTCGGGAATATCCCAACGCAGCTCCTAGAAGAAACGTGTTTCTGACTCGCTGAATCTCAACATAGATTCAACTCTCTTAGGTGAACGAACGAACAGCAGAGCAGTTTCAAGGAAACGTTTCTCCTGAGTTTTAGACGAAGTTTCCTGCTGTTTAGTATGGATGCCGGCATTGGGCTGGAAATACCGGTTTTGGGATTCTGCACAGAAAGGGTTTGCAAACCGCTGAATCCACACGTGAGTTTAACTCTGTCAGTTGAATGCACACATTGACAACCATTCAGTTTGATAGCACACTTTTGGTTTTAGAAGCAGATATTTCTCCGTACAGCCTATGGTCCCATTCACTCGGGAATATCCCAACGCAACTCCTAGAAGAAACGTATTTCTGACTCGCTGAATCTCAACATAGATTCAACTCTCTTAGGTGAACGAACGCACAGCAGAGCAGTTTCAAGGAAACGTTTCTCCTGAGTCTTAGACGAAGTTTCCTGCTGTTTAGTACGGATGCCGGCATTGGGCTGGAAATACCGGTTTTGGGATTCTGCACAGAAAGGGTTTGCAAACCGCTGAATCCACACGTGAGTTTAACTCTGTCAGTTGAATGCACACATTGACAACCATTCAGTTAGATAGCTCCGTTTTGGTTTTAGAAGCAGATATTTCTCTGTACAGCCTATGGTCCCATTCACTCGGGAATATCCCAACGCAGCTCCTAGAAGAAACGTGTTTCTGACTCGCTGAATCTCAACATAGATTCAACTCTCTTAGGTGAACGAACGCACAGCAGAGCAGTTTCAAGGAAACGTTTCTCCTGAGTCTTAGACGAAGTTTCCTGCTGTTTAGTACGGATGCCGACATTGGGCTGGAAATACCGGTTTTGGGATTCTGCACAGAAAGGGTTTGCAAACCGCTGAATCCACACGTGAGTTTAACTCTGTCAGTTGAATGCACACATTGACAACCATTCCGTTTGATAGCACACTTTTGGTTTTAGAAGCAGATATTTCTCTGTACAGCCTATGGTCCCATTCACTCGGGAATATCCCAACGCAGCTCCTAGAAAAAACGTGTTTCTGACTCGCTGAATCTCAACATAGATTCAACTCTCTTAGGTGAACGAACGCACAGCAGAGCAGTTTCAAGGAAACGTTTCTCCTGAGTCTTAGACGAAGTTTCCTGCTCTTTAGTACGTATGCCGGCATTGGGCTGGAAATACCGGTTTTGGGATTCTGCACAGAAAGGGTTTGCAAACCGCTGAATCCACACGTGAGTTTAACTCTGTCAGTTGAATGCACACATTGACAACCATTCAGTTTGATAGCACCCTTTTGGTTTTAGAAGCAGATATTTCTCTGTACAGCCTATGGTCCCATTCACTCGGGAATATCCCAACGCAGCTCCTAGAAGAAACGTGTTTCTGACTCGCTGAATCTCAACATAGATTCAACTCTCTTAGGTGAACGAACGCACAGCAGAGCAGTTTCAAGGAAACCTTTCTCCTGAGTCTTAGAAGAAGTTTCCTGCTGTTTAGTACGTATGCCGGCATTGGGCTGGAAATACCGGTTTTGGGATTCTGCACAGAAAGGGTTTGCAAACCGCTGAATCCACACGTGAGTTTAACTCTGTCAGTTGAATGCACACATTGACAACCATTCAGTTAGATAGCTCCGTTTTGGTTTTAGAAGCAGATATTTCTCTGTACAGCCTATGGTCCCATTCACTCGGGAATATCCCAACGCACCTCCTAGAAGAAACGTGTTTCTGACTCGCTGAATCTCAACATAGATTCAACTCTCTTAGGTGAACGAACGCACAGCAGAGCAGTTTCAAGGAAACGTTTCTCCTGAGTTTTAGACGAAGTTTCCTGCTGTTTAGTACGTATGCCGGCATTGGGCTGGAAATACCGGTTTTGGGATTCTGCACAGAAAGGGTTTGCAAACCGCTGAATCCACACGTGAGTTTAACTCTGTCAGTTGAATGCACACATTGACAACCATTCAGTTAGATAGCTCCGTTTTGGTTTTAGAAGCAGATATTTCTCTGTACAGCCTATGGTCCCATTCACTCGGGAATATCCCAACGCAGCTCCTAGAAGAAACGTGTTTCTGACTCGCTGAATCTCAACATAGATTCAACTCTCTTAGGTGAACGAACGAACAGCAGAGCAGTTTCAAGGAAACGTTTCTCCTGAGTTTTAGACGAAGTTTCCTGCTGTTTAGTATGGATGCCGGCATTGGGCTGGAAATACCGGTTTTGGGATTCTGCACAGAAAGGGTTTGCAAACCGCTGAATCCACACGTGAGTTTAACTCTGTCAGTTGAATGCACACATTGACAACCATTCAGTTTGATAGCACACTTTTGGTTTTAGAAGCAGATATTTCTCCGTACAGCCTATGGTCCCATTCACTCGGGAATATCCCAACGCAACTCCTAGAAGAAACGTATTTCTGACTCGCTGAATCTCAACATAGATTCAACTCTCTTAGGTGAACGAACGCACAGCAGAGCAGTTTCAAGGAAACGTTTCTCCTGAGTCTTAGACGAAGTTTCCTGCTGTTTAGTACGGATGCCGGCATTGGGCTGGAAATACCGGTTTTGGGATTCTGCACAGAAAGGGTTTGCAAACCGCTGAATCCACACGTGAGTTTAACTCTGTCAGTTGAATGCACACATTGACAACCATTCAGTTTGATAGCACCCTTTTTGGTTTTAGAAGCAGATATTTCTCTGTACAGCCTATGGTCCCATTCACTCGGGAATATCCCAACGCAGCTCCTAGAAGAAACGTGTTTCTGACTCGCTGAATCTCAACATAGATTCAACTCTCTTAGGTGAACGAACGCACAGCAGAGCAGTTTCAAGGAAACGTTTCTCCTGAGTCTTAGACGAAGTTTCCTGCTCTTTAGTACGTATGCCGGCATTGGGCTGGAAATACCGGTTTTGGGATTCTGCACAGAAAGGGTTTGCAAACCGCTGAATCCACACGTGAGTTTAACTCTGTCAGTTGAATGCACACATTGACAACCATTCAGTTTGATAGCACCCTTTTGGTTTTAGAAGCAGATATTTCTCTGTACAGCCTATGGTCCCATTCACTCGGGAATATTCCAACGCAGCTCCTAGCATAAACGTGTTTCTGACTCGCTGAATCTCAACATAGATTCAACTCTCTTAGGTGAACGAACGCACAGCAGAGCAGTTTCAAGGAAACGTTTCTCCTGATTCTTAGACGAAGTTTCCTGCTGTTTAGTACGTATGCCGGCATTGGCCTGGAAATACCGGTTTTGGGATTCTGCACAGAAAGGGTTTGCAAACCGCTGAATCCACACCTGAGTTTAACTCTGTCAGTTGAATGCACACATTGACAACCATTCAGTTAGATAGCTCCGTTTTGGTTTTAGAAGCAGATATTTCTCTGTACAGCGTATGGTCCCATTCACTCGGGAATATCCCAACGCAGCTCCTAGAAGAAACGTGTTTCTGACTCGCTGAATCTCAACATAGATTCAACTCTCTTAGGTGAACGAACGCACAGCAGAGCAGTTTCAAGGAAACGTTTCTCCTGAGTTTTAGACGATGTTTCCTGCTGTTTAGTACGGATGCCGGCATTGGGCTGGAAATACCGGTTTTGGGATTCTGCACAGAAAGGGTTTGCAAACCGCTGAATCCACACGTGAGTTTAACACTGTCAGTTGAATGCACACATTGACAACCATTCAGTTAGATAGCTCCGTTTTGGTTTTAGAAGCAGATATTTCTCTGTACAGCCTATGGTCCCATTCACTCGGGAATATCCCAACGCAGCTCCTAGAAGAAACGTGTTTCTGACTCGCTGAATCTCAACATAGATTCAACTCTCATAGGTGAACGAACGCACAGCAGAGCAGTATCAAGGAAACGTTTCTCCTGAGTTTTAGACGAAGTTTCCTGCTGTTTAGTACGGATGCCGACATTGGGCTGGAAATACCGGTTTTGGGATTCTGCACAGAAAGGGTTTGCAAACCGCTGAATCCACATGTGAGTTTAACTCTGTCAGTTGAATGCACACATTGACAACCATTCAGTTTGATAGCACACTTTTGGTTTTAGAAGCAGATATTTCTCTGTACAGCCTATGGTCCCATTCACTCGGGAATATCCCAACGCAGCTCCTAGAAGAAACGTGTTTCTGACTCGCTGAATCTCAACATAGATTCAACTGTTTTAGGTGAACGAAGGCACAGCAGAGCAGTTTCAAAGAAACGTTTCTCCTGAGTCTTAGACGAAGTTTCCTGCTGTTTAGTACGGATGCCGGCATTGGGCTGGAAATACCGGTTTTGGGATTCTGCACAGAAAGGGTTTGCAAACCGCTGAATCCACACGTGAGTTTAACTCTGTCAGTTGAATGCACACATTGACAACCATTCAGTTAGATAGCTCCGTTTTGGTTTTAGAAGCAGATATTTCTCTGTACAGCCTATGGTCCCATTCACTCGGGAATATCCCAACGCAGCTCCTAGAAGAAACGTGTTTCTGACTCGCTGAATCTCAACATAGATTCAACTCTCTTAGGTGAACGAACGCACAGCAGAGCAGTTTCAAGGAAACGTTTCTCCTGAGTTTTAGACGAAGTTTCCTGCTGTTTAGTACGGATGCCGACATTGGGCTGGACATACCGGTTATGGGATTCTGCACAGAAATGGTTTGCAAACCGCTGAATCCACACGTGAGTTTAACTCTGTCAGTTGAATGCACACATTGACAACCATTCAATTAGATTGCTCCGTTTTGGTTTTAGAAGCAGATATGTCTCTGTACAGCCTATGGTCCCATTCACTCGGGAATATCCCAACGCAGCTCCCAGAATAAACGTGTTTCTGACTCGCTGAATCTCAACATAGATTCAACTCTCTTAGGTGAACGAACGCACAGCAGAGCAGTTTCAAGGAAACGTTTCTCCTGAGTCTTAGACGAAGTTTCCTGCTGTTTAGTACGTATGCCGGCATTGGGTTGGAAATACCGGTTTTGGGATTCTGCACAGAAAGGGTTTGCAAACCGCTGAATCCACACGTGAGTTTAACTCTGTCAGTTGAATGCACACATTGACAACCATTCAGTTAGATAGCACACTTTTGCTTTTAGAAGCAGATATTTCTCCGTACAGCCTATGGTCCCATTCACTCGGGAATATCCCAACGCAGCTCCTAGAAGAAACGTGTTTCTGACTCGCTGAATCTCAACATAGATTCAACTCTCTTAGGTGAACGAACGCACAGCAGAGCAGTTTCAAGGAAACGTTTCTCCTGAGTCTTAGACGAAGTTTCCTGCTGTTTAGTACGGATGCCGGCATTGGGCTGGAAATACCGGTTTTGGGATTCTGCACAGAAAGGGTTTGCAAACCGCTGAATCCACACGTGAGTTTAACTCTGTCAGTTGAATGCACACATTGGCAACCATTCAGTTTGATAGCACCCTTTTGGTTTTAGAAGCAGATATTTCTCTGTACAGCCTATGGTCCCATTCACTCGGGAATATCCCAACGCAGCTCCTAGAAGAAACGTGTTTCTGACTCGCTGAATCTCAACATAGATTCAACTCTCTTAGGTGAACGAACGCACAGCAGAGCAGTTTCAAGGAAACGTTTCTCCTGAGTCTTAGACGAAGTTTCCTGCTCTTTAGTACGTATGCCGGCATTGGGCTGGAAATACCGGTTTTGGGATTCTGCACAGAAAGGGTTTGCAAACCGCTGAATCCACACGTGTGTTTAACTCTGTCAGTTGAATGCACACATTGACAACCATTCAGTTTGATAGCACCCTTTTGGTTTTAGAAGCAGATATTTCTCTGTACAGCCTATGGTCCCATTCACTCGGGAATATCCCAACGCAGCTCCTAGAAGAAACGTGTTTCTGACTCGCTGAATCTCAACATAGATTCAACTCTCTTAGGTGAACGAACGCACAGCAGAGCAGTTTCAAGGAAACGTTTCTCCTGAGTTTTAGACGAAGGTTCCTGCTGTTTAGTACGGATGCCGACATTGGGCTGGACATACCGGTTTCGGGATTCTGCACAGAAATGGTTTGCAAACCGCTGAATCCACACGTGAGTTTAACTCTGTCAGTTGAATGCACACATTGACAACCATTCAATTAGATAGCTCCGTTTTGGTTTTAGAAGCAGATATTTCTCTGTACAGCCTATGGTCCCATTCACTCGGGAATATCCCAACGCAGCTCCTAGCATAAACGTTTTTCTGACTCGCTGAATCTCAACATAGATTCAACTCTCTTAGGTGAACGAACGCACAGCCGAGCAGTTTCAAGGAAACGTTTCTCCTGAGTCTTAGACGAAGTTTCCTGCTGTTTAGTACGTATGCCGGCATTGGGCTTGAAATACCGGTTTTGGGATTCTGCACAGAAAGGGTTTGCAAACCGCTGAATCCACACGTGAGTTTAACTCTGTCAGTTGAATGCACACATTGACAACCATTCAGTTAGATAGCTCCGTTTTGGTTTTAGAAGCAGATATGTCTCTGTACAGCCTATGGTCCCATTCACTCGGGAATATCCCAACGCAGCTCCTAGAAGAAACGTGTTTCTGACTCGCTGAATCTCAACATAGATTCAACTCTCTTAGGTGAACGAACGCACAGCAGAGCAGTTTCAAGGAAACGTTTCTCCTGAGACTTAGACGAAGTTTCCTGCTGTTTAGTACGTATGCCGGCATTGGGCTGGAAATACCGGTTTTGGGATTCTGCACAGAAAGGGTTTGCAAACCGCTGAATCCACACGTGAGTTTAACTCTGTCAGTTGAATGCACACATTGACAACCATTCAGTTAGATAGCTCCGTTTTGGTTTTAGAAGCAGATATTTCTCTGTACAGCCTATGGTCCCATTCACTCGGGAATATCCCAACGCAGCTCCTAGAAGAAACGTGTTTCTGACTCGCTGAATCTCAACATAGATTCAACTCTCTTAGGTGAACGAACGCACAGCAGAGCAGTTTCAAGGAAACGTTTCTCCTGAGTTTTAGACGAAGCTTCCTGCTGTTTAGTACGGATGCCGGCATTGGGCTGGAAATACCGGTTTTGGGATTCTGCACAGAAAGGGTTTGCAAACCGCTGAATCCACACGTGAGTTTAACTCTGTCAGTTGAATGCACACATTGACAACCATTCAGTTAGATAGCTCCGTTTTGGTTTTAGAAGCAGATATTTCTCTGTACAGCCTATGGTCCCATTCACTCGGGAATATCCCAACGCAGCTCCTAGAAGAAACGTGTTTCTGACTCGCTGAATCTCAACATAGATTCAACTCTCTTAGGTGAACGAACGCACAGCAGAGCAGTTTCAAGGAAACGTTTCTCCTGAGTTTTAGACGAAGTTTCCTGCTGTTTAGTACGGATGCCGGCATTGGGCTGGAAATACCGGTTTTGGGATTCTGCACAGAAAGGGTTTGCAAACCGCTGAATCCACACGTGAGTTTAACTCTGTCAGTTGAATGCACACATTGACAACCATTCAGTTTGATAGCACACTTTTGGTTTTAGAAGCAGATATTTCTCTGTACAGCCTATGGTCCCATTCACTCGGGAATATCCCAACGCAGCTCCTAGAAGAAACGTGTTTCTGACTCGCTGAATCTCAACATAGATTCAACTCTCTTAGGTGAACGAACGCACAGCAGAGCAGTTTCAAGGAAACGTTTCTCCTGAGTTTTAGACGAAGTTTCCTGCTGTTTAGTACGTATGCCGGCATTGGGCTGGAAATACCGGTTTTGGGATTCTGCACAGAAAGGGTTTGCAAACCGCTGAATCCACACGTGAGTTTAACTCTGTCAGTTGAATGCACACATTGACAACCATTCAGTTAGATAGCTCCGTTTTGGTTTTAGAAGCAGATATTTCTCTGTACAGCCTATGGTCCCATTCACTCGGGAATATCCCAACGCAGCTCCTAGAAGAAACGTGTTTCTGACTCGCTGAATCTCAACATAGATTCAACTCTCTTAGGTGAACGAACGCACAGCAGAGCAGTTTCAAGGAAACGTTTCTCCTGAGTTTTAGACGAAGCTTCCTGCTGTTTAGTACGGATGCCGGCATTGGGCTGGAAATACCGGTTTTGGGATTCTGCACAGAAAGGGTTTGCAAACCGCTGAATCCACACGTGAGTTTAACTCTGTCAGTTGAATGCACACATTGACAACCATTCAGTTAGATAGCTCCGTTTTGGTTTTAGAAGCAGATATTTCTCTGTACAGCCTATGGTCCCATTCACTCGGGAATATCCCAACGCAGCTCCTAGAAGAGACGTGTTTCTGACTCGCTGAATCTCAACATAGATTCAACTCTCTTAGGTGAACGAACGCACAGCAGAGCAGTTTCAAGGAAACGTTTCTCCTGAGTTTTAGACGAAGCTTCCTGCTGTTTAGTACGGATGCCGGCATTGGGCTGGAAATACCGGTTTTGGGATTCTGCACAGAAAGGGTTTGCAAACCGCTGAATCCACACGTGAGTTTAACTCTGTCAGTTGAATGCACACATTGACAACCACTCAGTTTGATAGCACACTTTTGGTTTTAGAAGCAGATATTTCTCTGTACAGCCTATGGTCCCATTCACTCGGGAATATCCCAACGCAGCTCCTAGAAGAAACGTGTTTCTGACTCGCTGAATCTCAACATAGATTCAACTCTCTTAGGTGAACGAACGCACAGCAGAGCAGTTTCAAGGAAACGTTTCTCCTGAGTTTTAGACGAAGTTTCCTGCTGTTTAGTACGGATGCCGGCATTGGGCTGGAAATACCGGTTTTGGGATTCTGCACAGAAAGGGTTTGCAAACCGCTGAATCCACACGTGAGTTTAACTCTGTCAGTTGAATGCACACATTGACAACCATTCAGTTTGATAGCACACTTTTGGTTTTAGAAGCAGATATTTCTCTGTACAGCCTATGGTCCCATTCACTCGGGAATATCCCAACGCAGCTCCTAGAAGAAACGTGTTTCTGACTCGCTGAATCTCAACATAGATTCAACTCTCTTAGGTGAACGAACGCACAGCAGAGCAGTTTCAAGGAAACGTTTCTCCTGAGTTTTAGACGAAGTTTCCTGCTGTTTAGTACGGATGCCGGCATTGGGCTGGACATACCGGTTTTGGGATTCTGCACAGAAATGGTTTGCAAACCGCTGAATCCACACGTGAGTTTAACTCTGTCAGTTGAATGCACACATTGACAACCATTCAATTAGATAGCTCCGTTTTGGTTTTAGAAGCAGATATGTCTCTGTACAGCCTATGGTCCCATTCACTCGGGAATATCCCAACGCAGCTCCCAGAATAAACGTGTTTCTGACTCGCTGAATCTCAACATAGATTCAACTCTCTTAGGTGAACGAACGCACAGCAGAGCAGTTTCAAGGAAACGTTTCTCCTGAGTCTTAGACGAAGTTTCCTGCTGTTTAGTACGTATGCCGGCATTGGGCTTGAAATACCGGTTTTGGGATTCTGCACAGAAAGGGTTTGCAAACCGCTGAATCCACACGTGAGTTTAACTCTGTCAGTTGAATGCACACATTGACAACCATTCAGTTAGATAGCTCCGTTTTGGTTTTAGAAGCAGATATTTCTCTGTACAGCCTATGGTCCCATTCACTCGGGAATATCCCAACGCAGCTCCTAGAAGAAACGTGTTTCTGACTCGCTGAATCTCAACATAGATTCAACTCTCTTAGGTGAACGAACGCACAGCAGAGCAGTTTCAAGGAAACGTTTCTCCTGAGTTTTAGACGAAGTTTCCTGCTGTTTAGTACGGATGCCGACATTGGGCTGGACATACCGGTTTTGGGATTCTGCACAGAAAGGGTTTGCAAACCGCTGAATCCACACGTGAGTTTAACTCTGTCAGTTGAATGCACACATTGACAACCATTCAGTTTGATAGCACACTTTTGGTTTTAGAAGCAGATATTTCTCTGTACAGCCTATGGTCCCATTCACTCGGGAATATCCCAACGCAGCTCCTAGAAGAAACGTGTTTCTGACTCGCTGAATCTCAACATAGATTCAACTCTCTTAGGTGAACGAACGCACAGCAGAGCAGTTTCAAGGAAACGTTTCTCCTGAGTTTTAGACGAAGTTTCCTGCTGTTTAGTACGTATGCCGGCATTGGGCTGGAAATACCGGTTTTGGGATTCTGCACAGAAAGGGTTTGCAAACCGCTGAATCCACACGTGAGTTTAACTCTGTCAGTTGAATGCACACATTGACAACCATTCAGTTAGATAGCTCCGTTTTGGTTTTAGAAGCAGATATTTCTCTGTACAGCCTATGGTCCCATTCACTCGGGAATATCCCAACGCAGCTCCTAGAAGAAACGTGTTTCTGACTCGCTGAATCTCAACATAGATTCAACTCTCTTAGGTGAACGAACGCACAGCAGAGCAGTTTCAAGGAAACGTTTCTCCTGAGTTTTAGACGAAGCTTCCTGCTGTTTAGTACGGATGCCGGCATTGGGCTGGAAATACCGGTTTTGGGATTCTGCACAGAAAGGGTTTGCAAACCGCTGAATCCACACGTGAGTTTAACTCTGTCAGTTGAATGCACACATTGACAACCATTCAGTTTGATAGCACACTTTTGGTTTTAGAAGCAGATATTTCTCTGTACAGCCTATGGTCCCATTCACTCGGGAATATCCCAACGCAGCTCCTAGAAGAGACGTGTTTCTGACTCGCTGAATCTCAACATAGATTCAACTCTCTTAGGTGAACGAACGCACAGCAGAGCAGTTTCAAGGAAACGTTTCTCCTGAGTTTTAGACGAAGCTTCCTGCTGTTTAGTACGGATGCCGGCATTGGGCTGGAAATACCGGTTTTGGGATTCTGCACAGAAAGGGTTTGCAAACCGCTGAATCCACACGTGAGTTTAACTCTGTCAGTTGAATGCACACATTGACAACCACTCAGTTTGATAGCACACTTTTGGTTTTAGAAGCAGATATTTCTCTGTACAGCCTATGGTCCCATTCACTCGGGAATATCCCAACGCAGCTCCTAGAAGAAACGTGTTTCTGACTCGCTGAATCTCAACATAGATTCAACTCTCTTAGGTGAACGAACGCACAGCAGAGCAGTTTCAAGGAAACGTTTCTCCTGAGTTTTAGACGAAGTTTCCTGCTGTTTAGTACGGATGCCGGCATTGGGCTGGAAATACCGGTTTTGGGATTCTGCACAGAAAGGGTTTGCAAACCGCTGAATCCACACGTGAGTTTAACTCTGTCAGTTGAATGCACACATTGACAACCATTCAGTTTGATAGCACACTTTTGGTTTTAGAAGCAGATATTTCTCTGTACAGCCTATGGTCCCATTCACTCGGGAATATCCCAACGCAGCTCCTAGAAGAAACGTGTTTCTGACTCGCTGAATCTCAACATAGATTCAACTCTCTTAGGTGAACGAACGCACAGCAGAGCAGTTTCAAGGAAACGTTTCTCCTGAGTTTTAGACGAAGTTTCCTGCTGTTTAGTACGGATGCCGGCATTGGGCTGGACATACCGGTTTTGGGATTCTGCACAGAAATGGTTTGCAAACCGCTGAATCCACACGTGAGTTTAACTCTGTCAGTTGAATGCACACATTGACAACCATTCAATTAGATAGCTCCGTTTTGGTTTTAGAAGCAGATATGTCTCTGTACAGCCTATGGTCCCATTCACTCGGGAATATCCCAACGCAGCTCCCAGAATAAACGTGTTTCTGACTCGCTGAATCTCAACATAGATTCAACTCTCTTAGGTGAACGAACGCACAGCAGAGCAGTTTCAAGGAAACGTTTCTCCTGAGTCTTAGACGAAGTTTCCTGCTGTTTAGTACGTATGCCGGCATTGGGCTTGAAATACCGGTTTTGGGATTCTGCACAGAAAGGGTTTGCAAACCGCTGAATCCACACGTGAGTTTAACTCTGTCAGTTGAATGCACACATTGACAACCATTCAGTTAGATAGCTCCGTTTTGGTTTTAGAAGCAGATATTTCTCTGTACAGCCTATGGTCCCATTCACTCGGGAATATCCCAACGCAGCTCCTAGAAGAAACGTGTTTCTGACTCGCTGAATCTCAACATAGATTCAACTCTCTTAGGTGAACGAACGCACAGCAGAGCAGTTTCAAGGAAACGTTTCTCCTGAGTTTTAGACGAAGTTTCCTGCTGTTTAGTACGGATGCCGACATTGGGCTGGACATACCGGTTTTGGGATTCTGCACAGAAAGGGTTTGCAAACCGCTGAATCCACACGTGAGTTTAACTCTGTCAGTTGAATGCACACATTGACAACCATTCAGTTAGATAGCTCCGTTTTGGTTTTAGAAGCAGATATGTCTCTGTACAGCCTATGGTCCCATTCACTCGGGAATATCCCAACGCAGCTCCTAGCATAAACGTGTTTCTGACTCGCTGAATCTCAACATAGATTCAACTCTCTTAGGTGAACGAACGCACAGCAGAGCAGTTTCAAGGAAACGTTTCTCCTGAGACTTAGACGAAGTTTCCTGCTCTTTAGTACGTATGCCGGCATTGGGCTGGAAATACCGGTTTTGGGATTCTGCACAGAAAGGGTTTGCAAACCGCTGAATCCACACGTGAGTTTAACTCTGTCAGTTGAATGCACACATTGACAACCATTCAGTTAGATAGCTCCGTTTTGGTTTTAGAAGCAGATATTTCTCTGTACAGCCTATGGTCCCATTCACTCGGGAATATCCCAACGCAGCTCCTAGAAGAAACGTGTTTCTGACTCGCTGAATCTCAACATAGATTCAACTCTCTTAGGTGAACGAACGCACAGCAGAGCAGTTTCAAGGAAACGTTTCTCCTGAGTTTTAGACGAAGCTTCCTGCTGTTTAGTACGGATGCCGGCATTGGGCTGGAAATACCGGTTTTGGGATTCTGCACAGAAAGGGTTTGCAAACCGCTGAATCCACACGTGAGTTTAACTCTGTCAGTTGAATGCACACATTGACAACCATTCAGTTTGATAGCACACTTTTGGTTTTAGAAGCAGATATTTCTCTGTACAGCCTATGGTCCCATTCACTCGGGAATATCCCAACGCAGCTCCTAGAAGAAACGTGTTTCTGACTCGCTGAATCTCAACATAGATTCAACTCTCTTAGGTGAACGAACGCACAGCAGAGCAGTTTCAAGGAAACGTTTCTCCTGAGTTTTAGACGAAGTTTCCTGCTGTTTAGTACGGATGCCGGCATTGGGCTGGAAATACCGGTTTTGGGATTCTGCACAGAAAGGGTTTGCAAACCGCTGAATCCACACGTGAGTTTAACTCTGTCAGTTGAATGTACACATTGACAACCATTCAGTTTGATAGCACACTTTTGGTTTTAGAAGCAGATATTTCTCTGTACAGCCTATGGTCCCATTCACTCGGGAATATCCCAACGCAGCTCCTAGAAGAAACGTGTTTCTGACTCGCTGAATCTCAACATAGATTCAACTCTCTTAGGTGAACGAACGCACAGCAGAGCAGTTTCAAGGAAACGTTTCTCCTGAGTTTTAGACGAAGCTTCCTGCTGTTTAGTACGGATGCCGGCATTGGGCTGGAAATACCGGTTTTGGGATTCTGCACAGAAAGGGTTTGCAAACCGCTGAATCCACACGTGAGTTTAACTCTGTCAGTTGAATGCACACATTGACAACCATTCAGTTTGATAGCACACTTTTGGTTTTAGAAGCAGATATTTCTCTGTACAGCCTATGGTCCCATTCACTCGGGAATATCCCAACGCAGCTCCTAGAAGAAACGTGTTTCTGACTCGCTGAATCTCAAAATAGATTCAACTCTCTTAGGTGAACGAACGCACAGCAGAGCAGTTTCAAGGAAACGTTTCTCCTGAGTTTTAGACGAAGTTTCCTGCTGTTTAGTACGGATGCCGGCATTGGGCTGGAAATACCGGTTTTGGGATTCTGCACAGAAAGGGTTTGCAAACCGCTGAATCCACACGTGAGTTTAACTCTGTCAGTTGAATGCACACATTGACAACCATTCAGTTTGATAGCACACTTTTGGTTTTAGAAGCAGATATTTCTCTGTACAGCCTATGGTCCCATTCACTCGGGAATATCCCAACGCAGCTCCTAGAAGAAACGTGTTTCTGACTCGCTGAATCTCAACATAGATTCAACTCTCTTAGGTGAACGAACGCACAGCAGAGCAGTTTCAAGGAAACGTTTCTCCTGAGTTTTAGACGAAGTTTCCTGCTGTTTAGTATGGATGCCGGCATTGGGCTGGAAATACCGGTTTTGGGATTCTGCACAGAAAGGGTTTGAAAACCGCTGAATCCACACGTGAGTTTAACTCTGTCAGTTGAATGCACACATTGACAACCATTCAGTTAGATATCACACTTTCGGTTTTAGAAGCAGATATTTCTCTGTACAGCCTATGGTCCCATTCACTCGGGAATATCCCAACGCAGCTCCTAGAAGAAACGTGTTTCTGACTCGCTGAATCTCAACATAGATTCAACTCTCTTAGGTGAACGAACGCACAGCAGAGCAGTTTCAAGGAAACGTTTCTCCTGAGTCTTAGACGAAGTTTCCTGCTGTTTAGTACGGATGCCGGCATTGGGCTGGAAATACCGGTTTTGGGATTCTGCACAGAAAGGGTTTGCAAACCGCTGAATCCACACGTGAGTTTAACTCTGTCAGTTGAATGCACACATTGACAACCTTTCAGTTAGATAGCTCCGTTTTGGTTTTAGAAGCAGATATTTCTCTGTACAGCCTATGGTCCCATTCACTCGGGAATATCCCAACGCAGCTCCTAGCATAAACGTTTTTCTGACTCGCTGAATCTCAACATAGATTCAACTCTCTTAGGTGAACGAACGCACAGCAGAGCTGTTTCAAGGAAACGTTTCTCCTGAGTCTTAGACGAAGTTTCCTGCTGTTTAGTACGTATGCCGGCATTGGGCTGGAAATACCGGTTTTGGGATTCTGCACAGAAAGGGTTTGCAAACCGCTGAATCCACACGTGAGTTTAACTCTGTCAGTTGAATGCACACATTGACAACCATTCAGTTAGATAGCTCCGTTTTGGTTTTAGAAGCAGATATTTCTCTGTACAGCCTATGGTCCCATTCACTCGGGAATATCCCAACGTAGCTCCTAGAAGAAACGTGTTTCTGACTCGCTGAATCTCAACATAGATTCAACTCTCTTAGGTGAACGAACGCACAGCAGAGCAGTTTCAAGGAAACGTTTCTCCTGAGTCTTAGACGAAGTTTCCTGCTGTTTAGTACGGATGCCGACATTGGGCTGGACATACCGGTTTTGGGATTCTGCACAGAAAGGGTTTGCAAACCGCTGAATCCACACGTGAGTTTAACTCTGTCAGTTGAATGCACACATTGACAACCATTCAGTTAGATAGCTCCGTTTTGGTTTTAGAAGCAGATATGTCTCTGTACAGCCTATGGTCCCATTCACTCGGGAATATCCCAACGCAGCTCCTAGCATAAACGTGTTTCTGACTCGCTGAATCTCAACATAGATTCAACTCTCTTAGGTGAACGAACGCACAGCAGAGCAGTTTCAAGGAAACGTTTCTCCTGAGACTTAGACGAAGTTTCCTGCTGTTTAGTACGTATGCCGGCATTGGGCTGGAAATACCGGTTTTGGGATTCTGCACAGAAAGGGTTTGCAAACCGCTGAATCCACACGTGAGTTTAACTCTGTCAGTTGAATGCACACATTGACAACCATTCAGTTAGATAGCTCCGTTTTGGTTTTAGAAGCAGATATTTCTCTGTACAGCCTATGGTCCCAATCACTCGGGAATATCCCAACGCAGCTCCTAGAAGAAACGTGTTTCTGACTCGCTGAATCTCAACATAGATTCAACTCTCTTAGGTGAACGAACGCACAGCAGAGCAGTTTCAAGGAAACGTTTCTCCTGAGTTTTAGACGAAGTTTCCTGCTGTTTAGTACGGATGCCGGCATTGGGCTGGAAATACCGGTTTTGGGATTCTGCACAGAAAGGGTTTGCAAACCGCTGAATCCACACGTGAGTTTAACTCTGTCAGTTGAATGCACACATTGACAACCATTCAGTTAGATAGCACACTTTTGGTTTTAGAAGCAGATATTTCTCTGTACAGCCTATGGTCACATTCACTCGGGAATATCCCAACGCAGCTCCTAGAAGAAACGTGTTTCTGACTCGCTGAATCTCAACATAGATTCAACTCTCTTAGGTGAACGAACGCACAGCAGAGCAGTTTCAAGGAAACGTTTCTCCTGAGTCTTAGACGAAGTTTCCTGCTGTTTAGTACGGATGCCGACATTGGGCTGGAAATACCGGTTTTGGGATTCTGCACAGAAAGGGTTTGCAAACCGCTGAATCCACACGTGAGTTTAACTCTGTCAGTTCAATGCACACATTGACAACCATTCAGTTAGATAGCTCCGTTTTGGTTTTAGAAGCAGATATTTCTCTGTACAGCCTATGGTCCCATTCACTCGGGAATATCCCAACGCAGCTCCTAGAAGAAACGTGTTTCTGACTCGCTGAATCTCAACATAGATTCAACTGTTTTAGGTGAACGAACGCACAGCAGAGCAGTTTCAAGGAAACGTTTCTCCTGAGTCTTAGACGAAGTTTCCTGCTGTTAAGTACGTATGCCGGCATTGGGCTGGAAATACCGGTTTTGGGATTCTGCACAGAAAGGGTTTGCAAACCGCTGAATCCACACGTGAGTTTAACTCTGTCAGTTGAATGCACACATTGACAACCATTCAGTTAGATAGCTCCGTTTTGGTTTTAGAAGCAGATATTTCTCTGTACAGCCTATGGTCCCATTCACTCGGGAATATCCCAACGCAGCTCCTAGAAGAAACGTGTTTCTGACTCGCTGAATCTCAACATAGATTCAACTCTCTTAGGTGAACGAACGCACAGCAGAGCAGTTTCAAGGAAACGTTTCTCCTGAGTTTTAGACGAAGTTTCCTGCTGTTTAGTACGGATGCCGGCATTGGGCTGGAAATACCGGTTTTGGGATTCTGCACAGAAAGGGTTTGCAAACCGCTGAATCCACACGTGAGTTAAACTCTGTCAGTTGAATGCACACATTGACAACCATTCAGTTTGATAGCACCCTTTTGGTTTTAGAAGCAGATATTTCTCTGTACAGCCTATGGTCCCATTCACTCGGGAATATCCCAACGCAGCTCCTAGAAGAAACGTGTTTCTGACTCGCTGAATCTCAACATAGATTCAACTCTCTTAGGTGAACGAACGCACAGCAGAGCAGTTTCAAGGAAACGTTTCTCCTGAGTCTTAGACGAAGTTTCCTGCTGTTTAGTACGGATGCCGGCATTGGGCTGGAAATACCGGTTTTGGGATTCTGCACAGAAAGGGTTTGCAAACCGCTGAATCCACACGTGAGTTAAACTCTGTCAGTTGAATGCACACATTGACAACCATTCAGTTAGATAGCTCCGTTTTGGTTTTAGAAGCAGATATTTCTCTGTACAGCCTATGGTCCCATTCACTCGGGAATATCCCAATGCAGCTCCTAGAAGAAACGTGTTTCTGACTCGCTGAATCTCAACATAGATTCAACTCTCTTAGGTGAACGAACGCACAGCAGAGCAGTTTCAAGGAAACGTTTCTCCTGAGTTTTAGACGAAGTTTCCTGCTGTTTAGTACGGATGCCGACATTGGGCTGGACATACCGGTTTTGGGATTCTGCACAGAAATGGTTTGCAAACCGCTGAATCCACACGTGAGTTTAACTCTGTCAGTTGAATGCACACATTGACAACCATTCAGTTAGATAGCTCCGTTTTGGTTTTAGAAGCAGATATTTCTCTGTACAGCCTATGGTCCCATTCACTCGGGAATATCCCAACGCAGCTCCTAGCATAAACGTGTTTCTGACTCGCTGAATCTCAACATAGATTCAACTCTCTTAGGTGAACGAACGCACAGCAGAGCAGTTTCAAGGAAACGTTTCTCCTGAGTCTTAGACGAAGTTTCCTGCTGTTTAGTACGGATGCCGGCATTGGGCTGGAAATACCGGTTTTGGGATTCTGCACAGAAAGGGTTTGCAAACCGCTGAATCCACACGTGAGTTTAGCTCTGTCAGTTGAATGCACACATTGCCAACCATTCAGTTAGATAGCTCCGTTTTGGTTTTAGAAGCAGATATTTCTCTGTACAGTCTATGGTCCCATTCACTCGGGAATATCCCAACGCAGCTCCTAGAAGAAACGTGTTTCTGACTCGCTGAATCTCAACATAGATTCAACTCTCTTAGGTGAACGAACGCACAGCAGAGCAGTTTCAAGGAAACGTTTCTCCTGAGTTTTAGACGAAGTTTCCTGCTGTTTAGTACGGATGCCGGCATTGGGCTGGAAATACCGGTTTTGGGATTCTGCACAGAAAGGGTTTGCAAACCGCTGAATCCACACGTGAGTTTAACTCTGTCAGTTGAATGCACACATTGACAACCATTCAGTTTGATAGCACCCTTTTGGTTTTAGAAGCAGATATTTCTCTGTACAGCCTATGGTCCCATTCACTCGGGAATATCCCAACGCAGCTCCTAGAAGAAACGTGTTTCTGACTCGCTGAATCTCAACATAGATTCAACTCTCTTAGGTGAACGAACGCACAGCAGAGCAGTTTCAAGGAAACGTTTCTCCTGAGTCTTAGACGAAGTTTCCTGCTGTTTAGTACGGATGCCGGCATTGGGCTGGAAATACCGGTTTTGGGATTCTGCACAGAAAGGGTTTGCAAACCGCTGAATCCACACGTGAGTTTAACTCTGTCAGTTGAATGCACACATTGACAACCATTCAGTTTGATAGCACACTTTTGGTTTTAGAAGCAGATATTTCTCTGTACAGCCTATGGTCCCATTCACTCGGGAATATCCCAATGCAGCTCCTAGAAGAAACGTGTTTCTGACTCGCTGAATCTCAACATAGATTCAACTCTCTTAGGTGAACGAACGCACAGCAGAGCAGTTTCAAGGAAACGTTTCTCCTGAGTCTTAGACGAAGTTTCCTGCTGTTTAGTACGGATGCCGGCATTGGGCTGGAAATACCGGTTTTGGGATTCTGCACAGAAAGGGTTTGCAAACCGCTGAATCCACACGTGAGTTTAACTCTGTCAGTTGAATGCACACATTGACAACCATTCAGTTAGATAGCACACTTTTGGTTTTAGAAGCAGATATTTCTCTGTACAGCCTATGGTCCCATTCACTCGGGAATATCCCAACGCAGCTCCTAGAAGAAACGTGTTTCTGACTCGCTGAATCTCAACATAGATTCAACTCTCTTAGGTGAACGAACGCACAGCAGAGCAGTTTCAAGGAAACGTTTCTCCTGAGTCTTAGACGAAGTTTCCTGCTCTTTAGTACGTATGCCGGCATTGGGCTGGAAATACCGGTTTTGGGATTCTGCACAGAAAGGGTTTGCAAACCGCTGAATCCACACGTGAGTTTAACTCTGTCAGTTGAATGCACACATTGACAACCATTCAGTTTGATAGCACCCTTTTGGTTTTAGAAGCAGATATTTCTCTGTACAGCCTATGGTCCCATTCACTCGGGAATATCCCAACGCAGCTCCTAGCATAAACGTGTTTCTGACTCGCTGAATCTCAACATAGATTCAACTCTCTTAGGTGAACGAACGCACAGCAGAGCAGTTTCAAGGAAACGTTTCTCCTGAGTCTTAGACGAAGTTTCCTGCTGTTTAGTACGTATGCCGGCATTGGGCTGGAAATACCGGTTTTGGGATTCTGCACAGAAAGGGTTTGCAAACCGCTGAATCCACACGTGAGTTTAGCTCTGTCAGTTGAATGCACACATTGACAACCATTCAGTTAGATAGCTCCGTTTTGGTTTTAGAAGCAGATATTTCTCTGTACAGCCTATGGTCCCATTCACTCGGGAATATCCCAACGCAGCTCCTAGAAGAAACGTGTTTCTGACTCGCTGAATCTCAACATAGATTCAACTCTCTTAGGTGAACGAACGCACAGCAGAGCAGTTTCAAGGAAACGTTTCTCCTGAGTCTTAGACGAAGTTTCCTGCTGTTTAGTACGGATGCCGGCATTGGGCTGGAAATACCGGTTTTGGGATTCTGCACAGAAAGGGTTTGCAAACCGCTGAATCCACACGTGAGTTTAACTCTGTCAGTTGAATGCACACATTGACAACCATTCAGTTTGATAGCACACTTTTGGTTTTAGAAGCAGATATTTCTCTGTACAGCCTATGGTCCCATTCACTCGGGAATATCCCAACGCAGCTCCTAGAAGAAACGTGTTTCTGACTCGCTGAATCTCAACATAGATTCAACTCTCTTAGGTGAACGAACGCACAGCAGAGCAGTTTCAAGGAAACGTTTCTCCTGAGTCTTAGACGAAGTTTCCTGCTGTTTAGTACGTATGCCGGCATTGGGCTGGAAATACCGGTTTTGGGATTCTGCACAGAAAGGGTTTGCAAACCGCTGAATCCACACGTGAGTTTAACTCTGTCAGTTGAATGCACACATTGACAACCATTCAGTTTGATAGCACCCTTTTGGTTTTAGAAGCAGATATTTCTCTGTACAGCCTATGGTCCCATTCACTCGGGAATATCCCAACGCAGCTCCTAGAAGAAACGTGTTTCTGACTCGCTGAATCTCAACATAGATTCAACTCTCTTAGGTGAACGAACGCACAGCAGAGCAGTTTCAAGGAAACGTTTCTCCTGAGTCTTAGACGAAGTTTCCTGCTGTTTAGTACGGATGCCGGCATTGGGCTGGAAATACCGGTTTTGGGATTCTGCACAGAAAGGGTTTGCAAACCGCTGAATCCACACGTGAGTTTAACTCTGTCAGTTGAATGCACACATTGACAACCATTCAGTTAGATAGCTCCGTTTTGGTTTTAGAAGCAGATATTTCTCTGTACAGCCTATGGTCCCATTCACTCGGGAATATCCCAACGCCGCTCCTAGCATAAACGTTTTTCTGACTCGCTGAATCTCAACATAGATTCAACTCTCTTAGGTGAACGAACGCACAGCAGAGCAGTTTCAAGGAAACGTTTCTCCTGAGTCTTAGACGAAGTTTCCTGCTGTTTAGTACGTATGCCGGCATTGGGCTGGAAATACCGGTTTTGGGATTCTGCACAGAAAGGGTTTGCAAACCGCTGAATCCACACGTGAGTTTAACTCTGTCAGTTGAATGCACACATTGACAACCATTCAGTTAGATAGCTCCGTTTTGGTTTTAGAAGCAGATATTTCTCTGTACAGCCTATGGTCCCATTCACTCGGGAATATCCCAACGTAGCTCCTAGAAGAAACGTGTTTCTGACTCGCTGAATCTCAACATAGATTCAACTCTCTTAGGTGAACGAACGCACAGCAGAGCAGTTTCAAGGAAACGTTTCTCCTGAGTTTTAGACGAAGTTTCCTGCTGTTTAGTACGGATGCCGACATTGGGCTGGACATACCGGTTTTGGGATTCTGCACAGAAAGGGTTTGCAAACCGCTGAATCCACACGTGAGTTTAACTCTGTCAGTTGAATGCACACATTGACAACCATTCAGTTAGATAGCTCCGTTTTGGTTTTAGAAGCAGATATGTCTCTGTACAGCCTATGGTCCCATTCACTCGGGAATATCCCAACGCAGCTCCTAGCATAAACGTGTTTCTGACTCGCTGAATCTCAACATAGATTCAACTCTCTTAGGTGAACGAACGCACAGCAGAGCAGTTTCAAGGAAACGTTTCTCCTGAGACTTAGACGAAGTTTCCTGCTGTTTAGTACGGATGCCGGCATTGGGCTGGAAATACCGGTTTTGGGATTCTGCACAGAAAGGGTTTGCAAACCGCTGAATCCACACGTGAGTTTAACTCTGTCAGTTGAATGCACACATTGACAACCATTCAGTTAGATAGCTCCGTTTTGGTTTTAGAAGCAGATATTTCTCTGTACAGCCTATGGTCCCAATCACTCGGGAATATCCCAACGCAGCTCCTAGAAGAAACGTGTTTCTGACTCGCTGAATCTCAACATAGATTCAACTCTCTTAGGTGAACGAACGCACAGCAGAGCAGTTTCAAGGAAACGTTTCTCCTGAGTTTTAGACGAAGTTTCCTGCTGTTTAGTACGGATGCCGGCATTGGGCTGGAAATACCGGTTTTGGGATTCTGCACAGAAAGGGTTTGCAAACCGCTGAATCCACACGTGAGTTTAACTCTGTCAGTTGAATGCACACATTGACAACCATTCAGTTAGATAGCACACTTTTGGTTTTAGAAGCAGATATTTCTCTGTACAGCCTATGGTCCCATTCACTCGGGAATATCCCAACGCAGCTCCTAGAAGAAAAGTGTTTCTGACTCGCTGAATCTCAACATAGATTCAACTCTCTTAGGTGAACGAACGCACAGCAGAGCAGTTTCAAGGAAACGTTTCTCCTGAGTCTTAGACGAAGTTTCCTGCTCTTTAGTACGTATGCCGGCATTGGGCTGGAAATACCGGTTTTGGGATTCTGCACAGAAAGGGTTTGCAAACCGCTGAATCCACACGTGAGTTTAACTCTGTCAGTTCAATGCACACATTGACAACCATTCAGTTAGATAGCTCCGTTTTGGTTTTAGAAGCAGATATTTCTCTGTACAGCCTATGGTCCCATTCACTCGGGAATATCCCAACGCAGCTCCTAGAAGAAACGTGTTTCTGACTCGCTGAATCTCAACATAGATTCAACTCTCTTAGGTGAACGAACGCACAGCAGAGCAGTTTCAAGGAAACGTTTCTCCTGAGTTTTAGACGAAGTTTCCTGCTGTTTAGTACGGATGCCGGCATTGGGCTGGAAATACCGGTTTTGGGATTCTGCAAAGAAAGGGTTTGCAAACCGCTGAATCCACACGTGAGTTTAACTCTGTCAGTTGAATGCACACATTGACAACCATTCAGTTTGATAGCACCCTTTTGGTTTTAGAAGCAGATATTTCGCTGTACAGCCTATGGTCCCATTCACTCGGGAATATCCCAACGCAGCTCCTAGAAGAAACGTGTTTCTGACTCGCTGAATCTCAACATAGATTCAACTCTCTTAGGTGAACGAACGCACAGCAGAGCAGTTTCAAGGAAACGTTTCTCCTGAGTTTTAGACGAAGTTTCCTGCTGTTTAGTACGGATGCCGGCATTGGGCTGGAAATACCGGTTTTGGGATTCTGCACAGAAAGGGTTTGCAAACCGCTGAATCCACACGTGAGTTAAACTCTGTCAGTTGAATGCACACATTGACAACCATTCAGTTTGATAGCACACTTTTGGTTTTAGAAGCAGATATTTCTCTGTACAGCCTATGGTCCCATTCACTCGGGAATATCCCAATGCAGCTCCTAGAAGAAACGTGTTTCTGACTCGCTGAATCTCAACATAGATTCAACTCTCTTAGGTGAACGAACGCACAGCAGAGCTGTTTCAAGGAAACGTTTCTCCTGAGTTTTAGACGAAGTTTCCTGCTGTTTAGTACGGATGCCAACATTGGGCTGGACATACCGGTTTTGGGATTCTGCACAGAAATGGTTTGCAAACCGCTGAATCCACACGTGAGTTTAACTCTGTCAGTTGAATGCACACATTGACAACCATTCAGTTAGATAGCTCCGTTTTGGTTTTAGAAGCAGATATTTCTCTGTACAGCCTATGGTCCCATTCACTCGGGAATATCCCAACGCAGCTCCTAGCATAAACGTGTTTCTGACTCGCTGAATCTCAACATAGATTCAACTCTCTTAGGTGAACGAACGCACAGCAGAGCAGTTTCAAGGAAACGTTTCTCCTGAGTCTTAGACGAAGTTTCCTGCTGTTTAGTACGTATGCCGGCATTGGGCTGGAAATACCGGTTTTGGGATTCTGCACAGAAAGGGTTTGCAAACCGCTGAATCCACACGTGAGTTTAGCTCTGTCAGTTGAATGCACACATTGACAACCATTCAGTTAGATAGCTCCGTTTTGGTTTTAGAAGCAGATATTTCTCTGTACAGTCTATGGTCCCATTCACTCGGGAATATCCCAACGCAGCTCCTAGAAGAAACGTGTTTCTGACTCGCTGAATCTCAACATAGATTCAACTCTCTTAGGTGAACGAACGCACAGCAGAGCAGTTTCAAGGAAACGTTTCTCCTGAGTTTTAGACGAAGTTTCCTGCTGTTTAGTACGGATGCTGGCATTGGGCTGGAAATACCGGTTTTGGGATTCTGCACAGAAAGGGTTTGCAAACCGCTGAATCCACACGTGAGTTTAACTCTGTCAGTTGAATGCACACATTGACAACCATTCAGTTTGATAGCACACTTTTGGTTTTAGAAGCAGATATTTCTCTGTACAGCCTATGGTCCCATTCACTCGGGAATATCCCAACGCAGCTCCTAGAAGAAACGTGTTTCTGACTCGCTGAATCTCAACATAGATTCAACTCTCTTAGGTGAACGAACGCACAGCAGAGCAGTTTCAAGGAAACGTTTCTCCTGAGTCTTAGACGAAGTTTCCTGCTGTTTAGTACGGATGCCGGCATTGGGCTGGAAATACCGGTTTTGGGATTCTGCACAGAAAGGGTTTGCAAACCGCTGAATCCACACGTGAGTTAAACTCTGTCAGTTGAATGCACACATTGACAACCATTCAGTTTGATAGCACACTTTTGGTTTTAGAAGCAGATATTTCTCTGTACAGCCTATGGTCCCATTCACTCGGGAATATCCCAATGCAGCTCCTAGAAGAAACGTGTTTCTGACTCGCTGAATCTCAACATAGATTCAACTCTCTTAGGTGAACGAACGCACAGCAGAGCTGTTTCAAGGAAACGTTTCTCCTGAGTTTTAGACGAAGTTTCCTGCTGTTTAGTACGGATGCCAACATTGGGCTGGACATACCGGTTTTGGGATTCTGCACAGAAATGGTTTGCAAACCGCTGAATCCACACGTGAGTTTAACTCTGTCAGTTGAATGCACACATTGACAACCATTCAGTTAGATAGCTCCGTTTTGGTTTTAGAAGCAGATATTTCTCTGTACAGCCTATGGTCCCATTCACTCGGGAATATCCCAACGCAGCTCCTAGCATAAACGTGTTTCTGACTCGCTGAATCTCAACATAGATTCAACTCTCTTAGGTGAACGAACGCACAGCAGAGCAGTTTCAAGGAAACGTTTCTCCTGAGTCTTAGACGAAGTTTCCTGCTCTTTAGTACGTATGCCGGCATTGGGCTGGAAATACCGGTTTTGGGATTCTGCACAGAAAGGGTTTGCAAACCGCTGAATCCACACGTGAGTTTAACTCTGTCAGTTGAATGCACACATTGACAACCATTCAGTTAGATAGCTCCGTTTTGGTTTTAGAAGCAGATATTTCTCTGTACAGCCTATGGTCCCATTCACTCGGGAATATCCCAATGCAGCTCCTAGAAGAAACGTGTTTCTGACTCGCTGAATCTCAACATAGATTCAACTCTCTTAGGTGAACGAACGCACAGCAGAGCAGTTTCAAGGAAACGTTTCTCCTGAGTTTTAGACGAAGTTTCCTGCTGTTTAGTACGGATGCCGACATTGGGCTGGACATACCGGTTTTGGGATTCTGCACAGAAATGGTTTGCAAACCGCTGAATCCACACGTGAGTTTAACTCTGTCAGTTGAATGCACACATTGACAACCATTCAGTTAGATAGCTCCGTTTTGGTTTTAGAAGCAGATATTTCTCTGTACAGCCTATGGTCCCATTCACTCGGGAATATCCCAACGCAGCTCCTAGCATAAACGTGTTTCTGACTCGCTGAATCTCAACATAGATTCAACTCTCTTAGGTGAACGAACGCACAGCAGAGCAGTTTCAAGGAAACGTTTCTCCTGAGTCTTAGACGAAGTTTCCTGCTGTTTAGTACGTATGCCGGCATTGGGCTGGAAATACCGGTTTTGGGATTCTGCACAGAAAGGGTTTGCAAACCGCTGAATCCACACGTGAGTTTAGCTCTGTCAGTTGAATGCACACATTGACAACCATTCAGTTAGATAGCTCCGTTTTGGTTTTAGAAGCAGATATTTCTCTGTACAGCCTATGGTCCCATTCACTCGGGAATATCCCAACGCAGCTCCTAGAAGAAACGTGTTTCTGACTCGCTGAATCTCAACATAGATTCAACTCTCTTAGGTGAACGAACGCACAGCAGAGCAGTTTCAAGGAAACGTTTCTCCTGAGTTTTAGACGAAGTTTCCTGCTGTTTAGTACGGATGCCGGCATTGGGCTGGAAATACCGGTTTTGGGATTCTGCACAGAAAGGGTTTGCAAACCGCTGAATCCACACGTGAGTTAAACTCTGTCAGTTGAATGCACACATTGACAACCATTCAGTTTGATAGCACACTTTTGGTTTTAGAAGCAGATATTTCTCTGTACAGCCTATGGTCCCATTCACTCGGGAATATCCCAACGCAGCTCCTAGAAGAATCGTGTTTCTGACTCGCTGAATCTCAACATAGATTCAACTCTCTTAGGTGAACGAACGCACAGCAGAGCAGTTTCAAGGAAACGTTTCTCCTGAGTCTTAGACGAAGTTTCCTGCTGTTTAGTACGGATGCCGGCATTGGGCTGGAAATACCGGTTTTGGGATTCTGCACAGAAAGGGTTTGCAAACCGCTGAATCCACACGTGAGTTTAACTCTGTCAGTTGAATGCACACATTGACAACCATTCAGTTTGATAGCACACTTTTGGTTTTAGAAGCAGATATTTCTCTGTACAGCCTATGGTCCCATTCACTCGGGAATATCCCAACGCAGCTCCTAGAAGAAACGTGTTTCTGACTCGCTGAATCTCAACATAGATTCAACTCTCTTAGGTGAACGAACGCACAGCAGAGCAGTTTCAAGGAAACGTTTCTCCTGAGTCTTAGATGAAGTTTCCTGCTCTTTAGTACGTATGCCGGCATTGGGCTGGAAATACCGGTTTTGGGATTCTGCACAGAAAGGGTTTGCAAACCGCTGAATCCACACGTGAGTTAAACTCTGTCAGTTGAATGCACACATTGACAACCATTCAGTTTGATAGCACACTTTTGGTTTTAGAAGCAGATATTTCTCTGTACAGCCTATGGTCCCATTCACTCGGGAATATCCCAACGCAGCTCCTAGAAGAAACGTGTTTCTGACTCGCTGAATCTCAACATAGATTCAACTCTCTTAGGTGAACGAACGCACAGCAGAGCTGTTTCAAGGAAACGTTTCTCCTGAGTTTTAGACGAAGTTTCCTGCTGTTTAGTACGGATGCCAACATTGGGCTGGACATACCGGTTTTGGGATTCTGCACAGAAATGGTTTGCAAACCGCTGAATCCACACGTGAGTTTAACTCTGTCAGTTGAATGCACACATTGACAACCATTCAGTTAGATAGCTCCGTTTTGGTTTTAGAAGCAGATATTTCTCTGTACAGCCTATGGTCCCATTCACTCGGGAATATCCCAACGCAGCTCCTAGCATAAACGTGTGTCTGACTCGCTGAATCTCAACATAGATTCAACTCTCTTAGGTGAACGAACGCACAGCAGAGCAGTTTCAAGGAAACGTTTCTCCTGAGTCTTAGACGAAGTTTCCTGCTCTTTAGTACGTATGCCGGCATTGGGCTGGAAATACCGGTTTTGGGATTCTGCACAGAAAGGGTTTGCAAACCGCTGAATCCACACGTGAGTTTAACTCTGTCAGTTGAATGCACACATTGACAACCATTCAGTTAGATAGCTCCGTTTTGGTTTTAGAAGCAGATATTTCTCTGTACAGCCTATGGTCCCATTCACTCGGGAATATCCCAATGCAGCTCCTAGAAGAAACGTGTTTCTGACTCGCTGAATCTCAACATAGATTCAACTCTCTTAGGTGAACGAACGCACAGCAGAGCAGTTTCAAGGAAACGTTTCTCCTGAGTTTTAGACGAAGTTTCCTGCTGTTTAGTACGGATGCCGACATTGGGCTGGACATACCGGTTTTGGGATTCTGCACAGAAATGGTTTGCAAACCGCTGAATCCACACGTGAGTTTAACTCTGTCAGTTGAATGCACACATTGACAACCATTCAGTTAGATAGCTCCGTTTTGGTTTTAGAAGCAGATATTTCTCTGTACAGCCTATGGTCCCATTCACTCGGGAATATCCCAACGCAGCTCCTAGCATAAACGTGTTTCTGACTCGCTGAATCTCAACATAGATTCAACTCTCTTAGGTGAACGAACGCACAGCAGAGCAGTTTCAAGGAAACGTTTCTCCTGAGTCTTAGACGAAGTTTCCTGCTGTTTAGTACGTATGCCGGCATTGGGCTGGAAATACCGGTTTTGGGATTCTGCACAGAAAGGGTTTGCAAACCGCTGAATCCACACGTGAGTTTAGCTCTGTCAGTTGAATGCACACATTGACAACCATTCAGTTAGATAGCTCCGTTTTGGTTTTAGAAGCAGATATTTCTCTGTACAGCCTATGGTCCCATTCACTCGGGAATATCCCAACGCAGCTCCTAGAAGAAACGTGTTTCTGACTCGCTGAATCTCAACATAGATTCAACTCTCTTAGGTGAACGAACGCACAGCAGAGCAGTTTCAAGGAAACGTTTCTCCTGAGTTTTAGACGAAGTTTCCTGCTGTTTAGTACGGATGCCGGCATTGGGCTGGAAATACCGGTTTTGGGATTCTGCACAGAAAGGGTTTGCAAACCGCTGAATCCACACGTGAGTTTAACTCTGTCAGTTGAATGCACACATTGACAACCATTCAGTTTGACAGCACACTTTTGGTTTTAGAAGCAGATATTTCTCTGTACAGCCTATGGTCCCATTCACTCGGGAATATCCCAACGCAGCTCCTAGAAGAATCGTGTTTCTGACTCGCTGAATCTCAACATAGATTCAACTCTCTTAGGTGAACGAACGCACAGCAGAGCAGTTTCAAGGAAACGTTTCTCCTGAGTCTTAGACGAAGTTTCCTGCTCTTTAGTACGTATGCCGGCATTGGGCTGGAAATACCGGTTTTGGGATTCTGCACAGAAAGGGTTTGCAAACCGCTGAATCCACACGTGAGTTTAACTCTGTCAGTTGAATGCACACATTGACAACCATTCAGTTTGATAGCACCCTTTTGGTTTTAGAAGCAGATATTTCTCTGTACAGCCTATGGTCCCATTCACTCGGGAATATCCCAACGCAGCTCCTAGAAGAAACGTGTTTCTGACTCGCTGAATCTCAACATAGATTCAAGTCTCTTAGGTGAACGAACGCACAGCAGAGCAGTTTCAAGGAAACGTTTCTCCTGAGTCTTAGACGAAGTTTCCTGCTGTTTAGTACGGATGCCGGCATTGGGCTGGAAATACCGGTTTTGGGATTCTGCACAGAAAGGGTTTGCAAACCGCTGAATCCACACGTGAGTTTAACTCTGTCAGTTGAATGCACACATTGACAACCATTCAGTTAGATAGCTCCGTTTTGGTTTTAGAAGCAGATATTTCTCTGTACAGCCTATGGTCCCATTCACTCGGGAATATCCCAACGCAGCTCCTAGAAGAAACGTGTTTCTGACTCGCTGAATCTCAACATAGATTCAACTCTCTTAGGTGAACGAAAGCACAGCAGAGCAGTTTCAAGGAAACGTTTCTCCTGAGTCTTAGACGAAGTTTCCTGCTGTTTAGTACGTATGCCGGCATTGGGCTGGAAATACCGGTTTTGGGATTCTGCACAGAAAGGGTTTGCAAACCGCTGAATCCACACGTGAGTTTAACTCTGTCAGTTGAATGCACACATTGACAACCATTCAGTTTGATAGCACCCTTTTGGTTTTAGAAGCAGATATTTCTCTGTACAGCCTATGGTCCCATTCACTCGGGAATATCCCAACGCAGCTCCTAGAAGAAACGTGTTTCTGACTCGCTGAATCTCAACATAGATTCAACTCTCTTAGGTGAACGAACGCACAGCAGAGCAGTTTCAAGGAAACGTTTCTCCTGAGTCTTAGACGAAGTTTCCTGCTGTTTAGTACGGATGCCGGCATTGGGCTGGAAATACCGGTTTTGGGATTCTGCACAGAAAGGGTTTGCAAACCGCTGAATCCACACGTGAGTTAAACTCTGTCAGTTGAATGCACACATTGACAACCATTCAGTTTGATAGCACACTTTTGGTTTTAGAAGCAGATATTTCTCTGTACAGCCTATGGTCCCATTCACTCGGGAATATCCCAACGCAGCTCCTAGAAGAAACGTGTTTCTGACTCGCTGAATCTCAACATAGATTCAACTCTCTTAGGTGAACGAACGCACAGCAGAGCAGTTTCAAGGGAACGTCTCTCCTGAGTCTTAGACGAAGTTTCCTGCTGTTTAGTACGGATGCCGGCATTGGGCTGGAAATACCGGTTTTGGGATTCTGCACAGAAAGGGTTTGCAAACCGCTGAATCCACACGTGAGTTTAACTCTGTCAGTTGAATGCACACATTGACAACCATTCAGTTAGATAGCTCCGTTTTGGTTTTAGAAGCAGATATTTCTCTGTACAGCCTATGGTCCCATTCACTCGGGAATATCCCAACGCAGCTCCTAGAAGAAACGTGTTTCTGACTCGCTGAATCTCAATATAGATTCAACTCTCTTAGGTGAACGAACGCACAGCAGAGCAGTTTCAAGGAAACGTTTCTCCTGAGACTTAGACGAAGTTTCCTTCTCTTTAGTACGTATGCCGGCCTTGGGCTGGAAATACCGGTTTTGGGATTCTGCACAGAAAGGGTTTGCAAACCGCTCAATCCACACGTGAGTTTAACTCTGTCAGTTGAATGCACACATTGACAACCATTCAGTTTGATAATACCCTTTTGGTTTTAGAAGCAGATATTTCTCTGTACAGCTTATGGTCCCATTCACTCGGGAATATCCCAACGCAGCTCCTAGAAGAAACGTGTTTCTGACTCGCTGAATCTCAACATAGATTCAACTGTTTTAGGTGAACGAACGCACAGCAGAGCAGTTTCAAGGAAACGTTTCTCCTGAGTCTTAGACGAAGTTTCCTGCTCTTTAGTACGTATGCCGGCATTGGGCTGGAAATACCGGTTTTGGGATTCTGCACAGAAAGGGTTTGCAAACCGCTGAATCCACACGTGAGTTTAACTCTGTCAGTTGAATGCACACATTGACAACCATTCAGTTAGATAGCTCCGTTTTGGTTTTAGAAGCAGATATTTCTCTGTACAGCCTATGGTCCCATTCACTCGGGAATATCCCAACGCAGCTCCTAGAAGAAACGTGTTTCTGACTCGCTGAATCTCAACATAGATTCAACTCTCTTAGGTGAACGAACGCACAGCAGAGCAGTTTCAAGGAAACGTTTCTCCTGAGTTTTAGACGAAGTTTCCTGCTGTTTAGTACGGATGCCGACATTGGGCTGGAAATACCGGTTTTGGGATTCTGCACAGAAATGGTTTGCAAACCGCTGAATCCACACGTGAGTTTAACTCTGTCAGTTGAATGCACACATTGACAACCATTCAGTTAGATAGCTCCGTTTTGGTTTTAGAAGCAGATATTTCTCTGTACAGCCTACGGTCCGATTCACTCAGGAATATCCCAACGCAACTCCTAGAAGAAACGTGTTTCTGACTCGCTGAATCTCAACATAGATTCAACTCTCTTAGGTGAACGAACGCACAGCAGAGCAGTTTCAAGGAAACGTTTCTCCTGAGTCTTAGACGAAGTTTCCTGCTCTTTAGTACGTATGCCGGCATTGGGCTGGAAATACCGGTTTTGGGACTCTGCACAGAAAGGGTTTGCAAACCGCTGAATCCACACGTGAGTTTAACTCTGTCAGTTGAATGCACACATTGACAACCATTCAGTTAGATAGCTCCGTTTTGGTTTTAGAAGCAGATATTTCTCTGTACAGCCTATGGTCCCATTCACTCGGGAATATCCCAACGCAGCTCCTAGAAGAAACATGTTTCTGACTCGCTGAATCTCAACATAGATTCAACTCTCTTAGGTGAACGAACGCACAGCAGAGCAGTTTCAAGGAAACGTTTCTCCTGAGTTTTAGACGAAGTTTCCTGCTGCTTAGTACGGATGCCGGCATTGGGCTGGAAATACCGGTTTTGGGATTCTGCACAGAAAGGGTTTGCAAACCGCTGAATCCACACGTGAGTTTAACTCTGTCAGTTGAATGCACACATTGACAACCATTCAGTTTGATAGCACACTTTTGGTTTTAGAAGCAGATATTTCTCTGTACAGCCTATGGTCCCATTCACTCGGGAATATCCCAACGCAGCTCCTAGAAGAAACGTGTTTCTGACTCGCTGAATCTCAACATAGTTTCAACTCTCTTAGGTGAACGAACGCACAGCAGAGCAGTTTCAAGGAAACGTTTCTCCTGAGTTTTAGACGAAGTTTCCTGCTGTTTAGTACGGATGCCGACAATGGGCTGGACATACCGGTTTTGGGATTCTGCACAGAAAGGGTTTGCAAACCGCTGAATCCACACGTGAGTTTAACTCTGTCAGTTGAATGCACACATTGACAACCATTCAGTTAGATAGCTCCGTTTTGGTTTTAGAAGCAGATATTTCTCTGTACAGCCTATGGTCCCATTCACTCGGGAATATCCCAACGCAGCTCCTAGAAGAAACGTGTTTCTGACTCGCTGAATCTCAACATAGATTCAACTGTTTTAGGTGAACGAACGCACAGCAGAGCAGTTTCAAGGAAACGTTTCTCCTGAGTCTTAGACGAAGTTTCCTGCTGTTTAGTACGGATGCCGGCATTGGGCTGGAAATACCGGTTTTGGGATTCTGCACAGAAATGGTTTGCAAACCGCTGAATCCACACGTGAGTTTAACTCTGTCAGTTGAATGCACACATTGACAACCATTCAGTTAGATAGCTCCGTTTTGGTTTTAGAAGCAGATATTTCTCTGTACAGCCTATGGTCCCATTCACTCGGGAATATCCCAACGCAGCTCCTAGAAGAAACGTGTTTCTGACTCGCTGAATCTCAACATAGATTCAACTCTCTTAGGTGAACGAACGCACAGCAGAGCAGTTTCAAGGAAACGTTTCTCCTGAGTCTTAGACGAAGTTTCCTGCTGTTTAGTACGTATGCCGGCATTGGGCTGGAAATACCGGTTTTGGGATTCTGCACAGAAAGGGTTTGCAAACCGCTGAATCCACACGTGAGTTTAACTCTGTCAGTTGAATGCACACATTGACAACCATTCAGTTTGATAGCACCCTTTTGGTTTTAGAAGCAGATATTTCTCTGTACAGCCTATGGTCCCATTCACTCGGGAATATCCCAACGCAGCTCCTAGAAGAAACGTGTTTCTGACTCGCTGAATCTCAACATAGATTCAACTCTCTTAGGTGAACGAACGCACAGCAGAGCAGTTTCAAGGAAACGTTTCTCCTGAGTCTTAGACGAAGTTTCCTGCTGTTTAGTACGGATGCCGGCATTGGGCTGGAAATACCGGTTTTGGGATTCTGCACAGAAAGGGTTTGCAAACCGCTGAATCCACACGTGAGTTAAACTCTGTCAGTTGAATGCACACATTGACAACCATTCAGTTTGATAGCACACTTTTGGTTTTAGAAGCAGATATTTCTCTGTACAGCCTATGGTCCCATTCACTCGGGAATATCCCAATGCAGCTCCTAGAAGAAACGTGTTTCTGACTCGCTGAATCTCAACATAGATTCAACTCTCTTAGGTGAACGAACGCACAGCAGAGCTGTTTCAAGGAAACGTTTCTCCTGAGTTTTAGACGAAGTTTCCTGCTGTTTAGTACGGATGCCAACATTGGGCTGGACATACCGGTTTTGGGATTCTGCACAGAAATGGTTTGCAAACCGCTGAATCCACACGTGAGTTTACCTCTGTCAGTTGAATGCACACATTGACAACCATTCAGTTAGATAGCTCCGTTTTGGTTTTAGAAGCAGATATTTCTCTGTACAGCCTATGGTCCCATTCACTCGGGAATATCCCAACGCAGCTCCTAGAAGAAACGTGTTTCTGACTCGCTGAATCTCAACATAGATTCAACTCTCTTAGGTGAACGAACGCACAGCAGAGCAGTTTCAAGGGAACGTCTCTCCTGAGTCTTAGACGAAGTTTCCTGCTGTTTAGTACGGATGCCGGCATTGGGCTGGAAATACCGGTTTTGGGATTCTGCACAGAAAGGGTTTGCAAACCGCTGAATCCACACGTGAGTTTAACTCTGTCAGTTGAATGCACACATTGACAACCATTCAGTTAGATAGCTCCGTTTTGGTTTTAGAAGCAGATATTTCTCTGTACAGCCTATGGTCCCATTCACTCGGGAATATCCCAACGCAGCTCCTAGAAGAAACGTGTTTCTGACTCGCTGAATCTCAATATAGATTCAACTCTCTTAGGTGAACGAACGCACAGCAGAGCAGTTTCAAGGAAACGTTTCTCCTGAGTTTTAGACGAAGTTTCCTTCTCTTTAGTACGTATGCCGGCATTGGGCTGGAAATACCGGTTTTGGGATTCTGCACAGAAAGGGTTTGCAAACCGCTGAATCCACACGTGAGTTTAACTCTGTCAGTTGAATGCACACATTGACAACCATTCAGTTTGATAATACCCTTTTGGTTTTAGAAGCAGATATTTCTCTGTACAGCTTATGGTCCCATTCACTCGGGAATATCCCAACGCAGCTCCTAGAAGAAACGTGTTTCTGACTCGCTGAATCTCAACATAGATTCAACTGTTTTAGGTGAACGAACGCACAGCAGAGCAGTTTCAAGGAAACGTTTCTCCTGAGTCTTAGACGAAGTTTCCTGCTCTTTAGTACGTATGCCGGCATTGGGCTGGAAATACCGGTTTTGGGATTCTGCACAGAAAGGGTTTGCAAACCGCTGAATCCACACGTGAGTTTAACTCTGTCAGTTGAATGCACACATTGACAACCATTCAGTTAGATAGCTCCGTTTTGGTTTTAGAAGCAGATATTTCTCTGTACAGCCTATGGTCCCATTCACTCGGGAATATCCCAACGCAGCTCCTAGAAGAAACGTGTTTCTGACTCGCTGAATCTCAACATAGATTCAACTCTCTTAGGTGAACGAACGCACAGCAGAGCAGTTTCAAGGAAACGTTTCTCCTGAGTTTTAGACGAAGTTTCCTGCTGTTTAGTACGGATGCCGACATTGGGCTGGAAATACCGGTTTTGGGATTCTGCACAGAAATGGTTTGCAAACCGCTGAATCCACACGTGAGTTTAACTCTGTCAGTTGAATGCACACATTGACAACCATTCAGTTAGATAGCTCCGTTTTGGTTTTAGAAGCAGATATTTCTCTGTACAGCCTATGGTCCCATTCACTCGGGAATATCCCAACGCAGCTCCTAGCATAAACGTGTTTCTGACTCGCTGAATCTCAACATAGATTCAACTCTCTTAGGTGAACGAACGCACAGCAGAGCAGTTTCAAGGAAACGTTTCTCCTGAGTTTTAGACGAAGTTTCCTGCTGTTTAGTACGGATGCCGACATTGGGCTGGACATACCGGTTTTGGGATTCTGCACAGAAATGGTTTGCAAACCGCTGAATCCACACGTGAGTTTAACTCTGTCAGTTGAATGCACACATTGACAACCATTCAGTTAGATAGCTCCGTTTTGGTTTTAGAAGCAGATATTTCTCTGTACAGCCTACGGTCCGATTCACTCAGGAATATCCCAACGCAACTCCTAGAAGAAACGTGTTTCTGACTCGCTGAATCTCAACATAGATTCAACTCTCTTAGGTGAACGAACGCACAGCAGAGCAGTTTCAAGGAAACGTTTCTCCTGAGTCTTAGACGAAGTTTCCTGCTCTTTAGTACGTATGCCGGCATTGGGCTGGAAATACCGGTTTTGGGACTCTGCACAGAAAGGGTTTGCAAACCGCTGAATCCACACGTGAGTTTAACTCTGTCAGTTGAATGCACACATTGACAACCATTCAGTTAGATAGCTCCGTTTTGGTTTTAGAAGCAGATATTTCTCTGTACAGCCTATGGTCCCATTCACTCGGGAATATCCCAACGCAGCTCCTAGAAGAAACATGTTTCTGACTCGCTGAATCTCAACATAGATTCAACTCTCTTAGGTGAACGAACGCACAGCAGAGCAGTTTCAAGGAAACGTTTCTCCTGAGTTTTAGACGAAGTTTCCTGCTGCTTAGTACGGATGCCGGCATTGGGCTGGAAATACCGGTTTTGGGATTCTGCACAGAAAGGGTTTGCAAACCGCTGAATCCACACGTGAGTTTAACTCTGTCAGTTGAATGCACACATTGACAACCATTCAGTTTGATAGCACACTTTTGGTTTTAGAAGCAGATATTTCTCTGTACAGCCTATGGTCCCATTCACTCGGGAATATCCCAACGCAGCTCCTAGAAGAAACGTGTTTCTGACTCGCTGAATCTCAACATAGTTTCAACTCTCTTAGGTGAACGAACGCACAGCAGAGCAGTTTCAAGGAAACGTTTCTCCTGAGTTTTAGACGAAGTTTCCTGCTGTTTAGTACGGATGCCGACAATGGGCTGGACATACCGGTTTTGGGATTCTGCACAGAAAGGGTTTGCAAACCGCTGAATCCACACGTGAGTTTAACTCTGTCAGTTGAATGCACACATTGACAACCATTCAGTTAGATAGCTCCGTTTTGGTTTTAGAAGCAGATATTTCTCTGTACAGCCTATGGTCCCATTCACTCGGGAATATCCCAACGCAGCTCCTAGAAGAAACGTGTTTCTGACTCGCTGAATCTCAACATAGATTCAACTCTCTTAGGTGAACGAACGCACAGCAGAGCAGTTTCAAGGAAACGTTTCTCCTGAGTTTTAGACGAAGTTTCCTGCTGTTTAGTACGGATGCCGACATTGGGCTGGACATACCGGTTTTGGGATTCTGCACAGAAATGGTTTGCAAACCGCTGAATCCACACGTGAGTTTAACTCTGTCAGTTGAATGCACACATTGACAACCATTCAGTTAGATAGCTCCGTTTTGGTTTTAGAAGCAGATATTTCTCTGTACAGCCTACGGTCCGATTCACTCGGGAATATCCCAACGCAACTCCTAGAAGAAACGTGTTTCTGACTCGCTGAATCTCAACATAGATTCAACTCTCTTAGGTGAACGAACGCACAGCAGAGCAGTTTCAAGGAAACGTTTCTCCTGAGTCTTAGACGAAGTTTCCTGCTCTTTAGTACGTATGCCGGCATTGGGCTGGAAATACCGGTTTTGGGACTCTGCACAGAAAGGGTTTGCAAACCGCTGAATCCACACGTGAGTTTAACTCTGTCAGTTGAATGCACACATTGACAACCATTCAGTTAGATAGCTCCGTTTTGGTTTTAGAAGCAGATATTTCTCTGTACAGCCTATGGTCCCATTCACTCGGGAATATCCCAACGCAGCTCCTAGAAGAAACATGTTTCTGACTCGCTGAATCTCAACATAGATTCAACTCTCTTAGGTGAACGAACGCACAGCAGAGCAGTTTCAAGGAAACGTTTCTCCTGAGTTTTAGACGAAGTTTCCTGCTGCTTAGTACGGATGCCGGCATTGGGCTGGAAATACCGGTTTTGGGATTCTGCACAGAAAGGGTTTGCAAACCGCTGAATCCACACGTGAGTTTAACTCTGTCAGTTGAATGCACACATTGACAACCATTCAGTTTGATAGCACACTTTTGGTTTTAGAAGCAGATATTTCTCTGTACAGCCTATGGTCCCATTCACTCGGGAATATCCCAACGCAGCTCCTAGAAGAAACGTGTTTCTGACTCGCTGAATCTCAACATAGATTCAACTCTCTTAGGTGAACGAACGCACAGCAGAGCAGTTTCAAGGAAACGTTTCTCCTGAGTTTTAGACGAAGTTTCCTGCTGTTTAGTACGGATGCCGACATTGGGCTGGACATACCGGTTTTGGGATTCTGCACAGAAATGGTTTGCAAACCGCTGAATCCACACGTGAGTTTAACTCTGTCAGTTGAATGCACACATTGACAACCATTCAGTTAGATAGCTCCGTTTTGGTTTTAGAAGCAGATATTTCTCTGTACAGCCTATGGTCCCATTCACTCGGGAATATCCCAACGCAGCTCCTAGAAGAAACGTGTTTCTGACTCGCTGAATCTCAACATAGATTCAACTGTTTTAGGTGAACGAACGCACAGCAGAGCAGTTTCAAGGAAACGTTTCTCCTGAGTTTTAGACGAAGTTTCCTGCTGTTTAGTACGGATGCCGACATTGGGCTGGACATACCGGTTTTGGGATTCTGCACAGAAATGGTTTGCAAACCGCTGAATCCACACGTGAGTTTAACTCTGTCAGTTGAATGCACACATTGACAACCATTCAGTTAGATAGCTCCGTTTTGGTTTTAGAAGCACATATTTCTCTGTACAGCCTATGGTCCCATTCACTCGGGAATATCCCAACGCAGCTCCTAGAAGAAACGTGTTTCTGACTCGGTGAATCTCAACATAGATTCAACTCTCTTAGGTGAACGAACGCACAGCAGAGCAGTTTCAAGGAAACGTTTCTCCTGAGTCTTAGACGAAGTTTCCTGCTGTTTAGTACGTATGCCGGCATTGGGCTGGAAATACCGGTTTTGGGATTCTGCACAGAAAGGGTTTGCAAACCGCTGAATCCACACGTGAGTTTAACTCTGTCAGTTGAATGCACACATTGACAACCATTCAGTTAGATAGCTCCGTTTTGGTTTTAGAAGCAGATATTTCTCTGTACAGCCTATGGTCCCATTCACTCGGGAATATCCCAACGCAGCTCCTAGCATAAACGTGTTTCTGACTCGCTGAATCTCAACATAGATTCAACTCTCTTAGGTGAACGAACGCACAGCAGAGCAGTTTCAAGGAAACGTTTCTCCTGAGTCTTAGACGAAGTTTCCTGCTCTTTAGTACGTATGCCGGCATTGGGCTGGAAATACCGGTTTTGGGATTCTGCACAGAAAGGGTTTGCAAACCGCTGAATCCACACGTGAGTTTAACTCTGTCAGTTGAATGCACACATTGACAACCATTCAGTTAGATAGCTCCGTTTTGGTTTTAGAAGCAGATATTTCTCTGTACAGCCTATGGTCCCATTCACTCGGGAATATCCCAATGCAGCTCCTAGAAGAAACGTGTTTCTGACTCGCTGAATCTCAACATAGATTCAACTCTCTTAGGTGAACGAACGCACAGCAGAGCAGTTTCAAGGAAACGTTTCTCCTGAGTTTTAGACGAAGTTTCCTGCTGTTTAGTACGGATGCCGACATTGGGCTGGACATACCGGTTTTGGGATTCTGCACAGAAATGGTTTGCAAACCGCTGAATCCACACGTGAGTTTAACTCTGTCAGTTGAATGCACACATTGACAACCATTCAGTTAGATAGCTCCGTTTTGGTTTTAGAAGCAGATATTTCTCTGTACAGCCTATGGTCCCATTCACTCGGGAATATCCCAACGCAGCTCCTAGAAGAAACGTGTTTCTGACTCGCTGAATCTCAACATAGATTCAACTCTCTTAGGTGAACGAACGCACAGCAGAGCAGTTTCAAGGAAACGTTTCTCCTGAGTCTTAGACGAAGTTTCCTGCTGTTTAGTACGGATGCCGGCATTGGGCTGGAAATACCGGTTTTGGGATTCTGCACAGAAAGGGTTTGCAAACCGCTGAATCCACACGTGAGTTAAACTCTGTCAGTTGAATGCACACATTGACAACCATTCAGTTTGATAGCACACTTTTGGTTTTAGAAGCAGATATTTCTCTGTACAGCCTATGGTCCCATTCACTCGGGAATATCCCAATGCAGCTCCTAGAAGAAACGTGTTTCTGACTCGCTGAATCTCAACATAGATTCAACTCTCTTAGGTGAACGAACGCACAGCAGAGCTGTTTCAAGGAAACGTTTCTCCTGAGTTTTAGACGAAGTTTCCTGCTGTTTAGTACGGATGCCAACATTGGGCTGGACATACCGGTTTTGGGATTCTGCACAGAAATGGTTTGCAAACCGCTGAATCCACACGTGAGTTTAACTCTGTCAGTTGAATGCACACATTGACAACCATTCAGTTAGATAGCTCCGTTTTGGTTTTAGAAGCAGATATTTCTCTGTACAGCCTATGGTCCCATTCACTCGGGAATATCCCAACGCAGCTCCTAGCATAAACGTGTTTCTGACTCGCTGAATCTCAACATAGATTCAACTCTCTTAGGTGAACGAACGCACAGCAGAGCAGTTTCAAGGAAACGTTTCTCCTGAGTCTTAGACGAAGTTTCCTGCTCTTTAGTACGTATGCCGGCATTGGGCTGGAAATACCGGTTTTGGGATTCTGCACAGAAAGGGTTTGCAAACCGCTGAATCCACACGTGAGTTTAACTCTGTCAGTTGAATGCACACATTGACAACCATTCAGTTAGATAGCTCCGTTTTGGTTTTAGAAGCAGATATTTCTCTGTACAGCCTATGGTCCCATTCACTCGGGAATATCCCAATGCAGCTCCTAGAAGAAACGTGTTTCTGACTCGCTGAATCTCAACATAGATTCAACTCTCTTAGGTGAACGAACGCACAGCAGAGCAGTTTCAAGGAAACGTTTCTCCTGAGTTTTAGAGGAAGTTTCCTGCTGTTTAGTACGGATGCCGACATTGGGCTGGACATACCGGTTTTGGGATTCTGCACAGAAATGGTTTGCAAACCGCTGAATCCACACGTGAGTTTAACTCTGTCAGTTGAATGCACACATTGACAACCATTCAGTTAGATAGCTCCGTTTTGGTTTTAGAAGCAGATATTTCTCTGTACAGCCTATGGTCCCATTCACTCGGGAATATCCCAACGCAGCTCCTAGCATAAACGTGTTTCTGACTCGCTGAATCTCAACATAGATTCAACTCTCTTAGGTGAACGAACGCACAGCAGAGCAGTTTCAAGGAAACGTTTCTCCTGAGTCTTAGACGAAGTTTCCTGCTGTTTAGTACGTATGCCGGCATTGGGCTGGAAATACCGGTTTTGGGATTCTGCACAGAAAGGGTTTGCAAACCGCTGAATCCACACGTGAGTTTAGCTCTGTCAGTTGAATGCACACATTGACAACCATTCAGTTAGATAGCTCCGTTTTGGTTTTAGAAGCAGATATTTCTCTGTACAGCCTATGGTCCCATTCACTCGGGAATATCCCAACGCAGCTCCTAGAAGAAACGTGTTTCTGACTCGCTGAATCTCAACATAGATTCAACTCTCTTAGGTGAACGAACGCACAGCAGAGCAGTTTCAAGGAAACGTTTCTCCTGAGTTTTAGACGAAGTTTCCTGCTGTTTAGTACGTATGCCGGCATTGGGCTGGAAATACCGGTTTTGGGATTCTGCACAGAAAGGGTTTGCAAACCGCTGAATCCACACGTGAGTTTAACTCTGTCAGTTGAATGCACACATTGACAACCATTCAGTTTGATAACACCCTTTTGGTTTTAGAAGCAGATATTTCTCTGTACAGCCTATGGTCCCATTCACTCGGGAATATCCCAACGCAGCTCCTAGCATAAACGTGTTTCTGACTCGCTGAATCTCAACATAGATTCAACTCTCTTAGGTGAACGAACGCACAGCAGAGCAGTTTCAAGGAAACGTTTCTCCTGAGTCTTAGACGAAGTTTCCTGCTCTTTAGTACGTATGCCGGCATTGGGCTGGAAATACCGGTTTTGGGATTCTGCACAGAAAGGGTTTGCAAACCGCTGAATCCACACGTGAGTTTAACTCTGTCAGTTGAATGCACACATTGACAACCATTCAGTTAGATAGCTCCGTTTTGGTTTTAGAAGCAGATATTTCTCTGTACAGCCTATGGTCCCATTCACTCGGGAATATCCCAATGCAGCTCCTAGAAGAAACGTGTTTCTGACTCGCTGAATCTCAACATAGATTCAACTCTCTTAGGTGAACGAACGCACAGCAGAGCAGTTTCAAGGAAACGTTTCTCCTGAGTCTTAGACGAAGTTTCCTGCTCTTTAGTACGTATGCCGGCATTGGGCTGGAAATACCGGTTTTGGGATTCTGCACAGAAAGGGTTTGCAAACCGCTGAATCCACACGTGAGTTTAACTCTGTCAGTTGAATGCACACATTGACAACCATTCAGTTAGATAGCTCCGTTTTGGTTTTAGAAGCAGATATTTCTCTGTACAGCCTATGGTCCCATTCACTCGGGAATATCCCAATGCAGCTCCTAGAAGAAACGTGTTTCTGACTCGCTGAATCTCAACATAGATTCAACTCTCTTAGGTGAACGAACGCACAGCAGAGCAGTTTCAAGGAAACGTTTCTCCTGAGTTTTAGAGGAAGTTTCCTGCTGTTTAGTACGGATGCCGACATTGGGCTGGACATACCGGTTTTGGGATTCTGCACAGAAATGGTTTGCAAACCGCTGAATCCACACGTGAGTTTAACTCTGTCAGTTGAATGCACACATTGACAACCATTCAGTTAGATAGCTCCGTTTTGGTTTTAGAAGCAGATATTTCTCTGTACAGCCTATGGTCCCATTCACTCGGGAATATCCCAACGCAGCTCCTAGCATAAACGTGTTTCTGACTCGCTGAATCTCAACATAGATTCAACTCTCTTAGGTGAACGAACGCACAGCAGAGCAGTTTCAAGGAAACGTTTCTCCTGAGTCTTAGACGAAGTTTCCTGCTGTTTAGTACGTATGCCGGCATTGGGCTGGAAATACCGGTTTTGGGATTCTGCACAGAAAGGGTTTGCAAACCGCTGAATCCACACGTGAGTTTAGCTCTGTCAGTTGAATGCACACATTGACAACCATTCAGTTAGATAGCTCCGTTTTGGTTTTAGAAGCAGATATTTCTCTGTACAGCCTATGGTCCCATTCACTCGGGAATATCCCAACGCAGCTCCTAGAAGAAACGTGTTTCTGACTCGCTGAATCTCAACATAGATTCAACTCTCTTAGGTGAACGAACGCACAGCAGAGCAGTTTCAAGGAAACGTTTCTCCTGAGTTTTAGACGAAGTTTCCTGCTGTTTAGTACGTATGCCGGCATTGGGCTGGAAATACCGGTTTTGGGATTCTGCACAGAAAGGGTTTGCAAACCGCTGAATCCACACGTGAGTTTAACTCTGTCAGTTGAATGCACACATTGACAACCATTCAGTTTGATAACACCCTTTTGGTTTTAGAAGCAGATATTTCTCTGTACAGCCTATGGTCCCATTCACTCGGGAATATCCCAACGCAGCTCCTAGAAGAAACGTGTTTCTGACTCGCTGAATCTGAACATAGATTCAACTCTCTTAGGTGAACGAACGCACAGCAGAGCAGTTTCAAGGAAACGTTTCTCCTGAGTCTTAGACGAAGTTTCCTGCTCTTTAGTACGTATGCCGGCATTGGGCTGGAAATACCGGTTTTGGGATTCTGCACAGAAAGGGTTTGCAAACCGCTGAATCCACACGTGAGTTTAACTCTGTCAGTTGAATGCACACATTGACAACCATTCAGTTTGATAGCACCCTTTTGGTTTTAGAAGCAGATATTTCTCTGTACAGCCTATGGTCCCATTCACTCGGGAATATCCCAACGCAGCTCCTAGAAGAAACGTGTTTCTGACTCGCTGAATCTCAACATAGATTCAACTCTCTTAGGTGAACGAACGCACAGCAGAGCAGTTTCAAGGAAACGTTTCTCCTGAGTTTTAGACGAAGTTTCCTGCTGTTTAGTACGGATGCCGACATTGGGCTGGACATACCGGTTTTGGGATTCTGCACAGAAATGGTTTGCAAACCGCTGAATCCACACGTGAGTTTAACTCTGTCAGTTGAATGCACACATTGACAACCATTCAGTTAGATAGCTCCGTTTTGGTTTTAGAAGCAGATATTTCTCTGTACAGCCTATGGTCCCATTCACTCGGGAATATCCCAACGCAGCTCCTAGAAGAAACGTGTTTCTGACTCGCTGAATCTCAACATAGATTCAACTCTCTTAGGTGAACGAACGCACAGCAGAGCAGTTTCAAGGAAACGTTTCTCCTGAGTCTTAGACGAAGTTTCCTGCTGTTTAGTACGTATGCCGGCATTGGGCTGGAAATACCGGTTTTGGGATTCTGCACAGAAAGGGTTTGCAAACCGCTGAATCCACACGTGAGTTAAACTCTGTCAGTTGAATGCACACATTGACAACCATTCAGTTTGATAGCACACTTTTGGTTTTAGAAGCAGATATTTCTCTGTACAGCCTATGGTCCCATTCACTCGGGAATATCCCAATGCAGCTCCTAGAAGAAACGTGTTTCTGACTCGCTGAATCTCAACATAGATTCAACTCTCTTAGGTGAACGAACGCACAGCAGAGCTGTTTCAAGGAAACGTTTCTCCTGAGTTTTAGACGAAGTTTCCTGCTGTTTAGTACGGATGCCAACATTGGGCTGGACATACCGGTTTTGGGATTCTGCACAGAAATGGTTTGCAAACCGCTGAATCCACACGTGAGTTTAACTCTGTCAGTTGAATGCACACATTGACAACCATTCAGTTAGATAGCTCCGTTTTGGTTTTAGAAGCAGATATTTCTCTGTACAGCCTATGGTCCCATTCACTCGGGAATATCCCAACGCAGCTCCTAGCATAAACGTGTTTCTGACTCGCTGAATCTCAACATAGATTCAACTCTCTTAGGTGAACGAACGCACAGCAGAGCAGTTTCAAGGAAACGTTTCTCCTGAGTCTTAGACGAAGTTTCCTGCTCTTTAGTACGTATGCCGGCATTGGGCTGGAAATACCGGTTTTGGGATTCTGCACAGAAAGGGTTTGCAAACCGCTGAATCCACACGTGAGTTTAACTCTGTCAGTTGAATGCACACATTGACAACCATTCAGTTAGATAGCTCCGTTTTGGTTTTAGAAGCAGATATTTCTCTGTACAGCCTATGGTCCCATTCACTCGGGAATATCCCAATGCAGCTCCTAGAAGAAACGTGTTTCTGACTCGCTGAATCTCAACATAGATTCAACTCTCTTAGGTGAACGAACGCACAGCAGAGCAGTTTCAAGGAAACGTTTCTCCTGAGTTTTAGAGGAAGTTTCCTGCTGTTTAGTACGGATGCCGACATTGGGCTGGACATACCGGTTTTGGGATTCTGCACAGAAATGGTTTGCAAACCGCTGAATCCACACGTGAGTTTAACTCTGTCAGTTGAATGCACACATTGACAACCATTCAGTTAGATAGCTCCGTTTTGGTTTTAGAAGCAGATATTTCTCTGTACAGCCTATGGTCCCATTCACTCGGGAATATCCCAACGCAGCTCCTAGCATAAACGTGTTTCTGACTCGCTGAATCTCAACATAGATTCAACTCTCTTAGGTGAACGAACGCACAGCAGAGCAGTTTCAAGGAAACGTTTCTCCTGAGTCTTAGACGAAGTTTCCTGCTGTTTAGTACGTATGCCGGCATTGGGCTGGAAATACCGGTTTTGGGATTCTGCACAGAAAGGGTTTGCAAACCGCTGAATCCACACGTGAGTTTAGCTCTGTCAGTTGAATGCACACATTGACAACCATTCAGTTAGATAGCTCCGTTTTGGTTTTAGAAGCAGATATTTCTCTGTACAGCCTATGGTCCCATTCACTCGGGAATATCCCAACGCAGCTCCTAGAAGAAACGTGTTTCTGACTCGCTGAATCTCAACATAGATTCAACTCTCTTAGGTGAACGAACGCACAGCAGAGCAGTTTCAAGGAAACGTTTCTCCTGAGTTTTAGACGAAGTTTCCTGCTGTTTAGTACGTATGCCGGCATTGGGCTGGAAATACCGGTTTTGGGATTCTGCACAGAAAGGGTTTGCAAACCGCTGAATCCACACGTGAGTTTAACTCTGTCAGTTGAATGCACACATTGACAACCATTCAGTTTGATAACACCCTTTTGGTTTTAGAAGCAGATATTTCTCTGTACAGCCTATGGTCCCATTCACTCGGGAATATCCCAACGCAGCTCCTAGAAGAAACGTGTTTCTGACTCGCTGAATCTGAACATAGATTCAACTCTCTTAGGTGAACGAACGCACAGCAGAGCAGTTTCAAGGAAACGTTTCTCCTGAGTCTTAGACGAAGTTTCCTGCTCTTTAGTACGTATGCCGGCATTGGGCTGGAAATACCGGTTTTGGGATTCTGCACAGAAAGGGTTTGCAAACCGCTGAATCCACACGTGAGTTTAACTCTGTCAGTTGAATGCACACATTGACAACCATTCAGTTTGATAGCACCCTTTTGGTTTTAGAAGCAGATATTTCTCTGTACAGCCTATGGTCCCATTCACTCGGGAATATCCCAACGCAGCTCCTAGAAGAAACGTGTTTCTGACTCGCTGAATCTCAACATAGATTCAACTCTCTTAGGTGAACGAACGCACAGCAGAGCAGTTTCAAGGAAACGTTTCTCCTGAGTCTTAGACGAAGTTTCCTGCTGTTTAGTACGGATGCCGGCATTGGGCTGGAAATACCGGTTTTGGGATTCTGCACAGAAAGGGTTTGCAAACCGCTGAATCCACACGTGAGTTTAACTCTGTCAGTTGAATGCACACATTGACAACCATTCAGTTAGATAGATCCGTTTTGGTTTTAGAAGCAGATATTTCTCTGTACAGCCTATGGTCCCATTCACTCGGGAATATCCCAGCGCAGCTCCTAGAAGAAACGTGTTTCTCACTCGCTGAATCTCAACATAGATTCAACTCTCTTAGGTGAACGAACGCACAGCAGAGCAGTTTCAAGGAAACGTTTCTCCTGAGTCTTAGACGAAGTTTCCTGCTGTTTAGTACGTATGCCGGCATTGGGCTGGAAATACCGGTTTTGGGATTCTGCACAGAAAGGGTTTGCAAACCGCTGAATCCACACGTGAGTTTAACTCTGTCAGTTGAATGCACACATTGACAACCATTCAGTTTGATACCACCCTTTTGGTTTTAGAAGCAGATATTTCTCTGTACAGCCTATGGTCCCATTCACTCGGGAATATCCCAACGCAGCTCCTAGAAGAAACGTGTTTCTGACTCGCTGAATCTCAACATAGATTCAACTCTCTTAGGTGAACGAACGCACAGCAGAGCAGTTTCAAGGAAACGTTTCTCCTGAGTCTTAGACGAAGTTTCCTGCTGTTTAGTACGGATGCCGGCATTGGGCTGGAAATACCGGTTTTGGGATTCTGCACAGAAAGGGTTTGCAAACCGCTGAATCCACACGTGAGTTTAACTCTGTCAGTTGAATGCACACATTGACAACCATTCAGTTTGATAACACCCTTTTGGTTTTAGAAGCAGATATTTCTCTGTACAGCCTATGGTCCCATTCACTCGGGAATATCCCAACGCAGCTCCTAGAAGAAACGTGTTTCTGACTCGCTGAATCTCAACATAGATTCAACTCTCTTAGGTGAACGAACGCACAGCAGAGCAGTTTCAAGGAAACGTTTCTCCTGAGTCTTAGACGAAGTTTCCTGCTCTTTAGTACGTATGCCGGCATTGGGCTGGAAATACCGGTTTTGGGATTCTGCACAGAAAGGGTTTGCAAACCGCTGAATCCACACGTGAGTTTAACTCTGTCAGTTGAATGCACACATTGACAACCATTCAGTTTGATAGCACCCTTTTGGTTTTAGAAGCAGATATTTCTCTGTACAGCCTATGGTCCCATTCACTCGGGAATATCCCAACGCAGCTCCTAGAAGAAACGTGTTTCTGACTCGCTGAATCTCAACATAGATTCAACTCTCTTAGGTGAACGAACGCACAGCAGAGCAGTTTCAAGGAAACGTTTCTCCTGAGTTTTAGACGAAGTTTCCTGCTGTTTAGTACGGATGCCGACATTGGGCTGGACATACCGGTTTTGGGATTCTGCACAGAAATGGTTTGCAAACCGCTGAATCCACACGTGAGTTTAACTCTGTCAGTTGAATGCACACATTGACAACCATTCAGTTAGATAGCTCCGTTTTGGTTTTAGAAGCAGATATTTCTATGTACAGCCTATGGTCCCATTCACTCGGGAATATCCCAACGCAGCTCCTAGAAGAAACGTGTTTCTGACTCGCTGAATCTCAACATAGATTCAACTGTTTTAGGTGAACGAACGCACAGCAGAGCAGTTTCAAGGAAACGTTTCTCCTGAGTTTTAGACGAAGTTTCCTGCTGTTTAGTACGGATGCCGACATTGGGCTGGACATACCGGTTTTGGGATTCTGCACAGAAATGGTTTGCAAACCGCTGAATCCACACGTGAGTTTAACTCTGTCAGTTGAATGCACACATTGACAACCATTCAGTTAGATAGCTCCGTTTTGGTTTTAGAAGCACATATTTCTCTGTACAGCCTATGGTCCCATTCACTCGGGAATATCCCAACGCAGCTCCTAGAAGAAACGTGTTTCTGACTCGGTGAATCTCAACATAGATTCAACTCTCTTAGGTGAACGAACGCACAGCAGAGCAGTTTCAAGGAAACGTTTCTCCTGAGTCTTAGACGAAGTTTCCTGCTGTTTAGTACGTATGCCGGCATTGGGCTGGAAATACCGGTTTTGGGATTCTGCACAGAAAGGGTTTGCAAACCGCTGAATCCACACGTGAGTTTAACTCTGTCAGTTGAATGCACACATTGACAACCATTCAGTTAGATAGCTCCGTTTTGGTTTTAGAAGCAGATATTTCTCTGTACAGCCTATGGTCCCATTCACTCGGGAATATCCCAACGCAGCTCCTAGCATAAACGTGTTTCTGACTCGCTGAATCTCAACATAGATTCAACTCTCTTAGGTGAACGAACGCACAGCAGAGCAGTTTCAAGGAAACGTTTCTCCTGAGTCTTAGACGAAGTTTCCTGCTCTTTAGTACGTATGCCGGCATTGGGCTGGAAATACCGGTTTTGGGATTCTGCACAGAAAGGGTTTGCAAACCGCTGAATCCACACGTGAGTTTAACTCTGTCAGTTGAATGCACACATTGACAACCATTCAGTTAGATAGCTCCGTTTTGGTTTTAGAAGCAGATATTTCTCTGTACAGCCTATGGTCCCATTCACTCGGGAATATCCCAATGCAGCTCCTAGAAGAAACGTGTTTCTGACTCGCTGAATCTCAACATAGATTCAACTCTCTTAGGTGAACGAACGCACAGCAGAGCAGTTTCAAGGAAACGTTTCTCCTGAGTTTTAGACGAAGTTTCCTGCTGTTTAGTACGGATGCCGACATTGGGCTGGACATACCGGTTTTGGGATTCTGCACAGAAATGGTTTGCAAACCGCTGAATCCACACGTGAGTTTAACTCTGTCAGTTGAATGCACACATTGACAACCATTCAGTTAGATAGCTCCGTTTTGGTTTTAGAAGCAGATATTTCTCTGTACAGCCTATGGTCCCATTCACTCGGGAATATCCCAACGCAGCTCCTAGCATAAACGTGTTTCGGACTCGCTGAATCTCAACATAGATTCAACTCTCTTAGGTGAACGAACGCACAGCAGAGCAGTTTCAAGGAAACGTTTCTCCTGAGTCTTAGACGAAGTTTCCTGCTCTTTAGTACGTATGCCGGCATTGGGCTGGAAATACCGGTTTTGGGATTCTGCACAGAAAGGGTTTGCAAACCGCTGAATCCACACGTGAGTTTAACTCTGTCAGTTGAATGCACACATTGACAACCATTCAGTTAGATAGCTCCGTTTTGGTTTTAGAAGCAGATATTTCTCTGTACAGCCTATGGTCCCATTCACTCGGGAATATCCCAATGCAGCTCCTAGAAGAAACGTGTTTCTGACTCGCTGAATCTCAACATAGATTCAACTCTCTTAGGTGAACGAACGCACAGCAGAGCAGTTTCAAGGAAACGTTTCTCCTGAGTTTTAGAGGAAGTTTCCTGCTGTTTAGTACGGATGCCGACATTGGGCTGGACATACCGGTTTTGGGATTCTGCACAGAAATGGTTTGCAAACCGCTGAATCCACACGTGAGTTTAACTCTGTCAGTTGAATGCACACATTGACAACCATTCAGTTAGATAGCTCCGTTTTGGTTTTAGAAGCAGATATTTCTCTGTACAGCCTATGGTCCCATTCACTCGGGAATATCCCAACGCAGCTCCTAGCATAAACGTGTTTCTGACTCGCTGAATCTCAACATAGATTCAACTCTCTTAGGTGAACGAACGCACAGCAGAGCAGTTTCAAGGAAACGTTTCTCCTGAGTCTTAGACGAAGTTTCCTGCTGTTTAGTACGTATGCCGGCATTGGGCTGGAAATACCGGTTTTGGGATTCTGCACAGAAAGGGTTTGCAAACCGCTGAATCCACACGTGAGTTTAGCTCTGTCAGTTGAATGCACACATTGACAACCATTCAGTTAGATAGCTCCGTTTTGGTTTTAGAAGCAGATATTTCTCTGTACAGCCTATGGTCCCATTCACTCGGGAATATCCCAACGCAGCTCCTAGAAGAAACGTGTTTCTGACTCGCTGAATCTCAACATAGATTCAACTCTCTTAGGTGAACGAACGCACAGCAGAGCAGTTTCAAGGAAACGTTTCTCCTGAGTTTTAGACGAAGTTTCCTGCTGTTTAGTACGTATGCCGGCATTGGGCTGGAAATACCGGTTTTGGGATTCTGCACAGAAAGGGTTTGCAAACCGCTGAATCCACACGTGAGTTTAACTCTGTCAGTTGAATGCACACATTGACAACCATTCAGTTTGATAACACCCTTTTGGTTTTAGAAGCAGATATTTCTCTGTACAGCCTATGGTCCCATTCACTCGGGAATATCCCAACGCAGCTCCTAGAAGAAACGTGTTTCTGACTCGCTGAATCTGAACATAGATTCAACTCTCTTAGGTGAACGAACGCACAGCAGAGCAGTTTCAAGGAAACGTTTCTCCTGAGTCTTAGACGAAGTTTCCTGCTCTTTAGTACGTATGCCGGCATTGGGCTGGAAATACCGGTTTTGGGATTCTGCACAGAAAGGGTTTGCAAACCGCTGAATCCACACGTGAGTTTAACTCTGTCAGTTGAATGCACACATTGACAACCATTCAGTTTGATAGCACCCTTTTGGTTTTAGAAGCAGATATTTCTCTGTACAGCCTATGGTCCCATTCACTCGGGAATATCCCAACGCAGCTCCTAGAAGAAACGTGTTTCTGACTCGCTGAATCTCAACATAGATTCAACTCTCTTAGGTGAACGAACGCACAGCAGAGCAGTTTCAAGGAAACGTTTCTCCTGAGTCTTAGACGAAGTTTCCTGCTGTTTAGTACGGATGCCGGCATTGGGCTGGAAATACCGGTTTTGGGATTCTGCACAGAAAGGGTTTGCAAACCGCTGAATCCACACGTGAGTTTAACTCTGTCAGTTGAATGCACACATTGACAACCATTCAGTTAGATAGATCCGTTTTGGTTTTAGAAGCAGATATTTCTCTGTACAGCCTATGGTCCCATTCACTCGGGAATATCCCAGCGCAGCTCCTAGAAGAAACGTGTTTCTCACTCGCTGAATCTCAACATAGATTCAACTCTCTTAGGTGAACGAACGCACAGCAGAGCAGTTTCAAGGAAACGTTTCTCCTGAGTCTTAGACGAAGTTTCCTGCTGTTTAGTACGTATGCCGGCATTGGGCTGGAAATACCGGTTTTGGGATTCTGCACAGAAAGGGTTTGCAAACCGCTGAATCCACACGTGAGTTTAACTCTGTCAGTTGAATGCACACATTGACAACCATTCAGTTTGATACCACCCTTTTGGTTTTAGAAGCAGATATTTCTCTGTACAGCCTATGGTCCCATTCACTCGGGAATATCCCAACGCAGCTCCTAGAAGAAACGTGTTTCTGACTCGCTGAATCTCAACATAGATTCAACTCTCTTAGGTGAACGAACGCACAGCAGAGCAGTTTCAAGGAAACGTTTCTCCTGAGTCTTAGACGAAGTTTCCTGCTGTTTAGTACGGATGCCGGCATTGGGCTGGAAATACCGGTTTTGGGATTCTGCACAGAAAGGGTTTGCAAACCGCTGAATCCACACGTGAGTTTAACTCTGTCAGTTGAATGCACACATTGACAACCATTCAGTTTGATAACACCCTTTTGGTTTTAGAAGCAGATATTTCTCTGTACAGCCTATGGTCCCATTCACTCGGGAATATCCCAACGCAGCTCCTAGAAGAAACGTGTTTCTGACTCGCTGAATCTCAACATAGATTCAACTCTCTTAGGTGAACGAACGCACAGCAGAGCAGTTTCAAGGAAACGTTTCTCCTGAGTCTTAGACGAAGTTTCCTGCTCTTTAGTACGTATGCCGGCATTGGGCTGGAAATACCGGTTTTGGGATTCTGCACAGAAAGGGTTTGCAAACCGCTGAATCCACACGTGAGTTTAACTCTGTCAGTTGAATGCACACATTGACAACCATTCAGTTTGATAGCACCCTTTTGGTTTTAGAAGCAGATATTTCTCTGTACAGCCTATGGTCCCATTCACTCGGGAATATCCCAACGCAGCTCCTAGAAGAAACGTGTTTCTGACTCGCTGAATCTCAACATAGATTCAACTCTCTTAGGTGAACGAACGCACAGCAGAGCAGTTTCAAGGAAACGTTTCTCCTGAGTCTTAGACGAAGTTTCCTGCTGTTTAGTACGGATGCCGGCATTGGGCTGGAAATACCGGTTTTGGGATTCTGCACAGAAAGGGTTTGCAAACCGCTGAATCCACACGTGAGTTTAACTCTGTCAGTTGAATGCACACATTGACAACCATTCATTTAGATAGCTCCGTTTTGGTTTTAGAAGCAGATATTTCTCTGTACAGCCTATGGTCCCATTCACTCGGGAATATCCCAGCGCAGCTCCTAGAAGAAACGTGTTTCTGACTCGCTGAATCTCAACATAGATTCAACTCTCTTAGGTGAACGAACGCACAGCAGAGCAGTTTCAAGGAAACGTTTCTCCTGAGTCTTAGACGAAGTTTCCTGCTGTTTAGTACGTATGCCGGCATTGGGCTGGAAATACCGGTTTTGGGATTCTGCACAGAAAGGGTTTGCAAACCGCTGAATCCACACGTGAGTTTAACTCTGTCAGTTGAATGCACACATTGACAACCATTCAGTTTGATACCACCCTTTTGGTTTTAGAAGCAGATATTTCTCTGTACAGCCTATGGTCCCATTCACTCGGGAATATCCCAACGCAGCTCCTAGAAGAAACGTGTTTCTGACTCGCTGAATCTCAACATAGATTCAACTCTCTTAGGTGAACGAACGCACAGCAGAGCAGTTTCAAGGAAACGTTTCTCCTGAGTCTTAGACGAAGTTTCCTGCTGTTTAGTACGGATGCCGGCATTGGGCTGGAAATACCGGTTTTGGGATTCTGCACAGAAAGGGTTTGCAAACCGCTGAATCCACACGTGAGTTAAACTCTGTCAGTTGAATGCACACATTGACAACCATTCAGTTTGATAGCACACTTTTGGTTTTAGAAGCAGATATTTCTCTGTACAGCCTATGGTCCCATTCACTCGGGAATATCCCAATGCAGCTCCTAGAAGAAACGTGTTTCTGACTCGCTGAATCTCAACATAGATTCAACTCTCTTAGGTGAACGAACGCACAGCAGAGCTGTTTCAAGGAAACGTTTCTCCTGAGTTTTAGACGAAGTTTCCTGCTGTTTAGTACGGATGCCAACATTGGGCTGGACATACCGGTTTTGGGATTCTGCACAGAAATGGTTTGCAAACCGCTGAATCCACACGTGAGTTTAACTCTGTCAGTTGAATGCACACATTGACAACCATTCAATTAGATAGCTCCGTTTTGGTTTTAGAAGCAGATATTTCTCTGTACAGCCTATGGTCCCATTCACTCGGGAATATCCCAACGCAGCTCCTAGAAGAAACGTGTTTCTGACTCGCTGAATCTCAACATAGATTCAACTCTCTTAGGTGAACGAACGCACAGCAGAGCAGTTTCAAGGGAACGTCTCTCCTGAGTCTTAGACGAAGTTTCCTGCTGTTTAGTACGGATGCCGGCATTGGGCTGGAAATACCGGTTTTGGGATTCTGCACAGAAAGGGTTTGCAAACCGCTGAATCCACACGTGAGTTTAACTCTGTCAGTTGAATGCACACATTGACAACCATTCAGTTAGATAGCTCCGTTTTGGTTTTAGAAGCAGATATTTCTCTGTACAGCCTATGGTCCCATTCACTCGGGAATATCCCAACGCAGCTCCTAGAAGAAACGTGTTTCTGACTCGCTGAATCTCAACATAGATTCAACTCTCTTAGGTGAACGAACGCACAGCAGAGCAGTTTCAAGGAAACGTTTCTCCTGAGTCTTAGACGAAGTTTCCTGCTGTTTAGTACGTATGCCGGCATTGGGCTGGAAATACCGGTTTTGGGATTCTGCACAGAAAGGGTTTGCAAACCGCTGAATCCACACGTGAGTTTAACTCTGTCAGTTGAATGCACACATTGACAACCATTCAGTTTGATACCACCCTTTTGGTTTTAGAAGCAGATATTTCTCTGTACAGCCTATGGTCCCATTCACTCGGGAATATCCCAACGCAGCTCCTAGAAGAAACGTGTTTCTGACTCGCTGAATCTCAACATAGATTCAACTCTCTTAGGTGAACGAACGCACAGCAGAGCAGTTTCAAGGAAACGTTTCTCCTGAGTCTTAGACGAAGTTTCCTGCTGTTTAGTACGGATGCCGGCATTGGGCTGGAAATACCGGTTTTGGGATTCTGCACAGAAAGGGTTTGCAAACCGCTGAATCCACACGTGAGTTTAACTCTGTCAGTTGAATGCACACATTGACAACCATTCAGTTTGATAGCACACTTTTGGTTTTAGAAGCAGATATTTCTCTGTACAGCCTATGGTCCCATTCACTCGGGAATATCCCAATGCAGCTCCTAGAAGAAACGTGTTTCTGACTCGCTGAATCTCAACATAGATTCAACTCTCTTAGGTGAACGAACGCACAGCAGAGCTGTTTCAAGGAAACGTTTCTCCTGAGTTTTAGACGAAGTTTCCTGCTGTTTAGTACGGATGCCAACATTGGGCTGGACATACCGGTTTTGGGATTCTGCACAGAAATGGTTTGCAAACCGCTGAATCCACACGTGAGTTTAACTCTGTCAGTTGAATGCACACATTGACAACCATTCAGTTAGATAGCTCCGTTTTGGTTTTAGAAGCAGATATTTCTCTGTACAGCCTATGGTCCCATTCACTCGGGAATATCCCAACGCAGCTCCTAGAAGAAACGTGTTTCTGACTCGCTGAATCTCAACATAGATTCAACTCTCTTAGGTGAACGAACGCACAGCAGAGCAGTTTCAAGGGAACGTCTCTCCTGAGTCTTAGACGAAGTTTCCTGCTGTTTAGTACGGATGCCGGCATTGGGCTGGAAATACCGGTTTTGGGATTCTGCACAGAAAGGGTTTGCAAACCGCTGAATCCACACGTGAGTTTAACTCTGTCAGTTGAATGCACACATTGACAACCATTCAGTTAGATAGCTCCGTTTTGGTTTTAGAAGCAGATATTTCTCTGTACAGCCTATGGTCCCATTCACTCGGGAATATCCCAACGCAGCTCCTAGAAGAAACGTGTTTCTGACTCGCTGAATCTCAATATAGATTCAACTCTCTTAGGTGAACGAACGCACAGCAGAGCAGTTTTAAGGAAACGTTTCTCCTGAGTTTTAGACGAAGTTTCCTGCTGTTTAGTACGGATGCCGGCATTGGGCTGGAAATACCGGTTTTGGGATTCTGCACAGAAAGGGTTTGCAAACCGCTGAATCCACACGTGAGTTTAACTCTGTCAGTTGAATGCACACATTGACAACCATTCAGTTTGATAGCACCCTTTTGGTTTTAGAAGCAGATATTTCTCTGTACAGCCTATGGTCCCATTCACTCGGGAATATCCCAACGCAGCTCCTAGAAGAAACGTGTTTCTGACTCGCTGAATCTCAACATAGATTCAACTCTCTTAGGTGAACGAACGCACAGCAGAGCAGTTTCAAGGAAACGTTTCTCCTGAGTCTTAGACGAAGTTTCCTGCTGTTTAGTACGGATGCCGGCATTGGGCTGGAAATACCGGTTTTGGGATTCTGCACAGAAAGGGTTTGCAAACCGCTGAATCCACACGTGAGTTAAACTCTGTCAGTTGAATGCACACATTGACAACCATTCAGTTTGATAGCACACTTTTGGTTTTAGAAGCAGATATTTCTCTGTACAGCCTATGGTCCCATTCACTCGGGAATATCCCAATGCAGCTCCTAGAAGAAACGTGTTTCTGACTCGCTGAATCTCAACATAGATTCAACTCTCTTAGGTGAACGAACGCACAGCAGAGCTGTTTCAAGGAAACGTTTCTCCTGAGTTTTAGACGAAGTTTCCTGCTGTTTAGTACGGATGCCAACATTGGGCTGGACATACCGGTTTTGGGATTCTGCACAGAAATGGTTTGCAAACCGCTGAATCCACACGTGAGTTTAACTCTGTCAGTTGAATGCACACATTGACAACCATTCAGTTAGATAGCTCCGTTTTGGTTTTAGAAGCAGATATTTCTCTGTACAGCCTATGGTCCCATTCACTCGGGAATATCCCAACGCAGCTCCTAGAAGAAACGTGTTTCTGACTCGCTGAATCTCAACATAGATTCAACTCTCTTAGGTGAACGAACGCACAGCAGAGCAGTTTCAAGGGAACGTCTCTCCTGAGTCTTAGACGAAGTTTCCTGCTGTTTAGTACGGATGCCGGCATTGGGCTGGAAATACCGGTTTTGGGATTCTGCACAGAAAGGGTTTGCAAACCGCTGAATCCACACGTGAGTTTAACTCTGTCAGTTGAATGCACACATTGACAACCATTCAGTTAGATAGCTCCGTTTTGGTTTTAGAAGCAGATATTTCTCTGTACAGCCTATGGTCCCATTCACTCGGGAATATCCCAACGCAGCTCCTAGAAGAAACGTGTTTCTGACTCGCTGAATCTCAACATAGATTCAACTCTCTTAGGTGGACGAACGCACAGCAGAGCAGTTTCAAGGAAACGTTTCTCCTGAGTCTTAGACGAAGTTTCCTGCTGTTTAGTACGTATGCCGGCATTGGGCTGGAAATACCGGTTTTGGGATTCTGCACAGAAAGGGTTTGCAAACCGCTGAATCCACACGTGAGTTTAACTCTGTCAGTTGAATGCACACATTGACAACCATTCAGTTTGATACCACCCTTTTGGTTTTAGAAGCAGATATTTCTCTGTACAGCCTATGGTCCCATTCACTCGGGAATATCCCAACGCAGCTCCTAGAAGAAACGTGTTTCTGACTCGCTGAATCTCAACATAGATTCAACTCTCTTAGGTGAACGAACGCACAGCAGAGCAGTTTCAAGGAAACGTTTCTCCTGAGTCTTAGACGAAGTTTCCTGCTGTTTAGTACGGATGCCGGCATTGGGCTGGAAATACCGGTTTTGGGATTCTGCACAGAAAGGGTTTGCAAACCGCTGAATCCACACGTGAGTTAAACTCTGTCAGTTGAATGCACACATTGACAACCATTCAGTTTGATAGCACACTTTTGGTTTTAGAAGCAGATATTTCTCTGTACAGCCTATGGTCCCATTCACTCGGGAATATCCCAATGCAGCTCCTAGAAGAAACGTGTTTCTGACTCGCTGAATCTCAACATAGATTCAACTCTCTTAGGTGAACGAACGCACAGCAGAGCTGTTTCAAGGAAACGTTTCTCCTGAGTTTTAGACGAAGTTTCCTGCTGTTTAGTACGGATGCCAACATTGGGCTGGACATACCGGTTTTGGGATTCTGCACAGAAATGGTTTGCAAACCGCTGAATCCACACGTGAGTTTAACTCTGTCAGTTGAATGCACACATTGACAACCATTCAGTTAGATAGCTCCGTTTTGGTTTTAGAAGCAGATATTTCTCTGTACAGCCTATGGTCCCATTCACTCGGGAATATCCCAACGCAGCTCCTAGAAGAAACGTGTTTCTGACTCGCTGAATCTCAACATAGATTCAACTCTCTTAGGTGAACGAACGCACAGCAGAGCAGTTTCAAGGGAACGTCTCTCCTGAGTCTTAGACGAAGTTTCCTGCTGTTTAGTACGGATGCCGGCATTGGGCTGGAAATACCGGTTTTGGGATTCTGCACAGAAAGGGTTTGCAAACCGCTGAATCCACACGTGAGTTTAACTCTGTCAGTTGAATGCACACATTGACAACCATTCAGTTAGATAGCTCCGTTTTGGTTTTAGAAGCAGATATTTCTCTGTACAGCCTATGGTCCCATTCACTCGGGAATATCCCAACGCAGCTCCTAGAAGAAACGTGTTTCTGACTCGCTGAATCTCAATATAGATTCAACTCTCTTAGGTGAACGAACGCACAGCAGAGCAGTTTCAAGGAAACGTTTCTCCTGAGTTTTAGACGAAGTTTCCTGCTGTTTAGTACGGATGTCGGCATTGGGCTGGAAATACCGGTTTTGGGATTCTGCACAGAAAGGGTTTGCAAACCGCTGAATCCACACGTGAGTTTAACTCTGTCAGTTGAATGCACACATTGACAACCATTCAGTTTGATAGCACCCTTTTGGTTTTAGAAGCAGATATTTCTCTGTACAGCCTATGGTCCCATTCACTCGGGAATATCCCAACGCAGCTCCTAGAAGAAACGTGTTTCTGACTCGCTGAATCTCAACATAGATTCAACTCTCTTAGGTGAACGAACGCACAGCAGAGCAGTTTCAAGGAAACGTTTCTCCTGAGTCTTAGACGAAGTTTCCTGCTGTTTAGTACGGATGCCGGCATTGGGCTGGAAATACCGGTTTTGGGATTCTGCACAGAAAGGGTTTGCAAACCGCTGAATCCACACGTGAGTTAAACTCTGTCAGTTGAATGCACACATTGACAACCATTCAGTTTGATAGCACACTTTTGGTTTTAGAAGCAGATATTTCTCTGTACAGCCTATGGTCCCATTCACTCGGGAATATCCCAATGCAGCTCCTAGAAGAAACGTGTTTCTGACTCGCTGAATCTCAACATAGATTCAACTCTCTTAGGTGAACGAACGCACAGCAGAGCTGTTTCAAGGAAACGTTTCTCCTGAGTTTTAGACGAAGTTTCCTGCTGTTTAGTACGGATGCCAACATTGGGCTGGACATACCGGTTTTGGGATTCTGCACAGAAATGGTTTGCAAACCGCTGAATCCACACGTGAGTTTAACTCTGTCAGTTGAATGCACACATTGACAACCATTCAGTTAGATAGCTCCGTTTCGGTTTTAGAAGCAGATATTTCTCTGTACAGCCTATGGTCCCATTCACTCGGGAATATCCCAACGCAGCTCCTAGCATAAACGTGTTTCTGACTCGCTGAATCTCAACATAGATTCAACTCTCTTAGGTGAACGAACGCACAGCAGAGCAGTTTCAAGGAAACGTTTCTCCTGAGTCTTAGACGAAGTTTCCTGCTCTTTAGTACGTATGCCGGCATTGGGCTGGAAATACCGGTTTTGGGATTCTGCACAGAAAGGGTTTGCAAACCGCTGAATCCACACGTGAGTTTAACTCTGTCAGTTGAATGCACACATTGACAACCATTCAGTTAGATAGCTCCGTTTTGGTTTTAGAAGCAGATATTTCTCTGTACAGCCTATGGTCCCATTCACTCGGGAATATCCCAACGCAGATCCTAGAAGAAACGTGTTTCTGACTCGCTGAATCTCAAAATAGATTCAACTCTCTTAGGTGAACGAACGCACAGCAGAGCAGTTTCAAGGAAACGTTTCTCCTGAGTCTTAGACAAGTTTCCTGCTGTTTAGTACGGATGCCGGCATTGGGCTGGAAATACCGGTTTTGGGATTCTGCACAGAAAGGGTTTGCAAACCGCTGAATCCACACGTGAGTTAAACTCTGTCAGTTGAATGCACACATTGACAACCATTCAGTTTGATAGCACACTTTTGGTTTTAGAAGCAGATATTTCTCTGTACAGCCTATGGTCCCATTCACTCGGGAATATCCCACTGCAGCTCCTAGAAGAAACGTGTTTCTGACTCGCTGAATCTCAACATAGATTCAACTCTCTTAGGTGAACGAACGCACAGCAGAGCTGTTTCAAGGAAACGTTTCTCCTGAGTTTTAGACGAAGTTTCCTGCTGTTTAGTACGGATGCCAACATTGGGCTGGACATACCGGTTTTGGGATTCTGCACAGAAATGGTTTGCAAACCGCTGAATCCACACGTGAGTTTAACTCTGTCAGTTGAATGCACACATTGACAACCATTCAGTTAGATAGCTCCGTTTTGGTTTTAGAAGCAGATATTTCTCTGTACAGCCTATGGTCCCATTCACTCGGGAATATCCCAACGCAGCTCCTAGAAGAAACGTGTTTCTGACTCGCTGAATCTCAACATAGATTCAACTCTCTTAGGTGAACGAACGCACAGCAGAGCAGTTTCAAGGGAACGTCTCTCCTGAGTCTTAGACGAAGTTTCCTGCTGTTTAGTACGGATGCCGGCATTGGGCTGGAAATACCGGTTTTGGGATTCTGCACAGAAAGGGTTTGCAAACCGCTGAATCCACACGTGAGTTTAACTCTGTCAGTTGAATGCACACATTGACAACCATTCAGTTAGATAGCTCCGTTTTGGTTTTAGAAGCAGATATTTCTCTGTACAGCCTATGGTCCCATTCACTCGGGAATATCCCAACGCAGCTCCTAGAAGAAACGTGTTTCTGACTCGCTGAATCTCAATATAGATTCAACTCTCTTAGGTGAACGAACGCACAGCAGAGCAGTTTCAAGGAAACGTTTCTCCTGAGACTTAGACGAAGTTTCCTGCTCTTTAGTACGTATGCCGGCATTGGGCTGGAAATACCGGTTTTGGGATTCTGCACAGAAAGGGTTTGCAAACCGCTGAATCCACACGTGAGTTTAACTCTGTCAGTTGAATGCACACATTGACAACCATTCAGTTTGATAACACCCTTTTGGTTTTAGAAGCAGATATTTCTCTGTACAGCTTATGGTCCCATTCACTCGGGAATATCCCAACGCAGCTCCTAGAAGAAACGTGTTTCTGACTCGCTGAATCTCAACATAGATTCAACTGTTTTAGGTGAACGAACGCACAGCAGAGCAGTTTCAAGGAAACGTTTCTCCTGAGTCTTAGACGAAGTTTCCTGCTCTTTAGTACGTATGCCGGCATTGGGCTGGAAATACCGGTTTTGGGATTCTGCACAGAAAGGGTTTGCAAACCGCTGAATCCACACGTGAGTTTAACTCTGTCAGTTGAATGCACACATTGACAACCATTCAGTTAGATAGCTCCGTTTTGGTTTTAGAAGCAGATATTTCTCTGTACAGCCTATGGTCCCATTCACTCGGGAATATCCCAACGCAGCTCCTAGAAGAAACGTGTTTCTGACTCGCTGAATCTCAACATAGATTCAACTGTTTTAGGTGAACGAACGCACAGCAGAGCAGTTTCAAGGAAACGTTTCTCCTGAGTTTTAGACGAAGTTTCCTGCTGTTTAGTACGGATGCCGACATTGGGCTGGACATACCGGTTTTGGGATTCTGCACAGAAATGGTTTGCAAACCGCTGAATCCACACGTGAGTTTAACTCTGTCAGTTGAATGCACACATTGACAACCATTCAGTTAGATAGCTCCGTTTTGGTTTTAGAAGCAGATATTTCTCTGTACAGCCTACGGTCCGATTCACTCGGGAATATCCCAACGCAACTCCTAGAAGAAACGTGTTTCTGACTCGCTGAATCTCAACATAGATTCAACTCTCTTAGGTGAACGAACGCACAGCAGAGCAGTTTCAAGGAAACGTTTCTCCTGAGTCTTAGACGAAGTTTCCTGCTCTTTAGTACGTATGCCGGCATTGGGCTGGAAATACCGGTTTTGGGACTCTGCACAGAAAGGGTTTGCAAACCGCTGAATCCACACGTGAGTTTAACTCTGTCAGTTGAATGCACACATTGACAACCATTCAGTTAGATAGCTCCGTTTTGGTTTTAGAAGCAGATATTTCTCTGTACAGCCTATGGTCCCATTCACTCGGGAATATCCCAACGCAGCTCCTAGAAGAAACATGTTTCTGACTCGCTGAATCTCAACATAGATTCAACTCTCTTAGGTGAACGAACGCACAGCAGAGCAGTTTCAAGGAAACGTTTCTCCTGAGTTTTAGACGAAGTTTCCTGCTGCTTAGTACGGATGCCGGCATTGGGCTGGAAATACCGGTTTTGGGATTCTGCACAGAAAGGGTTTGCAAACCGCTGAATCCACACGTGAGTTTAACTCTGTCAGTTGAATGCACACATTGACAACCATTCAGTTTGATAGCACACTTTTGGTTTTAGAAGCAGATATTTCTCTGTACAGCCTATGGTCCCATTCACTCGGGAATATCCCAACGCAGCTCCTAGAAGAAACGTGTTTCTGACTCGCTGAATCTCAACATAGATTCAACTCTCTTAGGTGAACGAACGCACAGCAGAGCAGTTTCAAGGAAACGTTTCTCCTGAGTTTTAGACGAAGTTTCCTGCTGTTTAGTACGGATGCCGACATTGGGCTGGACATACCGGTTTTGGGATTCTGCACAGAAATGGTTTGCAAACCGCTGAATCCACACGTGAGTTTAACTCTGTCAGTTGAATGCACACATTGACAACCATTCAGTTAGATAGCTCCGTTTTGGTTTTAGAAGCAGATATTTCTCTGTACAGCCTATGGTCCCATTCACTCGGGAATATCCCAACGCAGCTCCTAGAAGAAACGTGTTTCTGACTCGATGAATCTCAACATAGATTCAACTGTTTTAGGTGAACGAACGCACAGCAGAGCAGTTTCAAGGAAACGTTTCTCCTGAGTTTTAGACGAAGTTTCCTGCTGTTTAGTACAGATGCCGACATTGGGCTGGACATACCGGTTTTGGGATTCTGCACAGAAAGGGTTTGCAAACCGCTGAATCCACACGTGAGTTTAACTCTGTCAGTTGAATGCACACATTGACAACCATTCAGTTTGATAGCACACTTTTGGTTTTAGAAGCAGATATTTCTCTGTACAGCCTATGGTCCCATTCACTCGGGAATATCCCAACGCAGCTCCTAGAAGAAACGTGTTTCTGACTCGCTGAATCTCAACATAGATTCAACTCTCTTAGGTGAACGAACGCACAGCAGAGCAGTTTCAAGGAAACGTTTCTCCTGAGTTTTAGACGAAGTTTCCTGCTGTTTAGTACGGATGCCGGCATTGGGCTGGAAATACCGGTTTTGGGATTCTGCACAGAAAGGGTTTGCAAACCGCTGAATCCACACGTGAGTTAAACTCTGTCAGTTGAATGCACACATTGACAACCATTCAGTTAGATAGCTCCGTTTTGGTTTTAGAAGCAGATATTTCTCTGTACAGCCTATGGTCCCATTCACTCGGGAATATCCCAACGCAGCTCCTAGAAGAAACGTGTTTCTGACTCGCTGAATCTCAACATAGATTCAACTCTCTTAGGTGAACGAACGCACAGCAGAGCAGTTTCAAGGAAACGTTTCTCCTGAGTCTTAGACGAAGTTTCCTGCTGTTTAGTACGTATGCCGGCATTGGGCTGGAAATACCGGTTTTGGGATTCTGCACAGAAAGGGTTTGCAAACCGCTGAATCCACACGTGAGTTTAACTCTGTCAGTTGAATGCACACATTGACAACCATTCAGTTAGATAGCTCCGTTTTGGTTTTAGAAGCAGATATTTCTCTGTACAGCCTATGGTCCCATTCACTCGGGAATATCCCAACGCAGCTCCTAGAAGAAACGTGTTTCTGACTCGCTGAATCTCAACATAGATTCAACTCTCTTAGGTGAACGAACGCACAGCAGAGCAGTTTCAAGGAAACGTTTCTCCTGAGTCTTAGACGAAGTTTCCTGCTGTTTAGTACGGATGCCGGCGTTGGGCTGGAAATACCGGTTTTGGGATTCTGCACAGAAAGGGTTTGCAAACCGCTGAATCCACACGTGAGTTTAACTCTGTCAGTTGAATGCACACATTGACAACCATTCAGTTAGATAGCTCCGTTTTGGTTTTAGAAGCAGATATGTCTCTGTACAGCCTATGGTCCCATTCACTCGGGAATATCCCAACGCAGCTCCTAGAAGAAACGTGTTTCTGACTCGCTGAATCTCAACATAGATTGCACTGTTTTAGGTGAACGAACGCACAGCAGAGCAGTTTCAAGGAAACGTTTCTCCTGAGTTTTAGACGAAGTTTCCTGCTGTTTAGTACGGATGCCGACATTGGGCTGGACATACCGGTTTTGGGATTCTGCACAGAAATGGTTTGCAAACCGCTGAATCCACACGTGAGTTTAACTCTGTCAGTTGAATGCACACATTGACAACCATTCAGTTAGATAGCTCCGTTTTGGTTTTAGAAGCAGATATTTCTCTGTACAGCCTATGGTCCCATTCACTCGGGAATATCCCAACGCAGCTCCTAGAAGAAACGTGTTTCTGACTCGCTGAATCTCAACATAGATTCAACTCTCTTAGGTGAACGAACGCACAGCAGAGCAGTTTCAAGGAAACGTTTCTCCTGAGTTTTAGACGAAGTTTCCTGCTGTTTAGTACGGATGCCAACATTGGGCTGGACATACCGGTTTTGGGATTCTGCACAGAAATGGTTTGCAAACCGCTGAATCCACACGTGAGTTTAACTCTGTCAGTTGAATGCACACATTGACAACCATTCAGTTAGATAGCTCCGTTTTGGTTTTAGAAGCAGATATTTCTCTGTACAGCCTATGGTCCCATTCACTCGGGAATATCCCAACGCAGCTCCTAGAAGAAACGTGTTTCTGACTCGCTGAATCTCAACATAGATTCAACTCTCTTAGGTGAACGAACGCACAGCAGAGCAGTTTCAAGGAAACGTTTCTCCTGAGTCTTAGACGAAGTTTCCTGCTGTTTAGTACGTATGCCGGCATTGGGCTGGAAATACCGGTTTTGGGATTCTGCACAGAAAGGGTTTGCAAACCGCTGAATCCACACGTGAGTTTAGCTCTGTCAGTTGAATGCACACATTGACAACCATTCAGTTAGATAGCTCCGTTTTGGTTTTAGAAGCAGATATTTCTCTGTACAGTCTATGGTCCCATTCACTCGGGAATATCCCAACGCAGCTCCTAGAAGAAACGTGTTTCTGACTCGCTGAATCTCAACATAGATTCAACTCTCTTAGGTGAACGAACGCACAGCAGAGCAGTTTCAAGGAAACGTTTCTCCTGAGTTTTAGACGAAGTTTCCTGCTGTTTAGTGCGGATGCCGGCATTGGGCTGGAAATACCGGTTTTGGGATTCTGCACAGAAAGGGTTTGCAAACCGCTGAATCCACACGTGAGTTTAACTCTGTCAGTTGAATGCACACATTGACAACCATTCAGTTTGATAGCACACTTTTGGTTTTAGAAGCAGATATTTCTCTGTACAGCCTATGGTCCCATTCACTCGGGAATATCCCAACGCAGCTCCTAGAAGAAACGTGTTTCTGACTCGCTGAATCTCAACATAGATTCAACTCTCTTAGGTGAACGAACGCACAGCAGAGCGGTTTCAAGGAAACGTTTCTCCTGAGTCTTAGACGAAGTTTCCTGCTGTTTAGTACGGATGCCGGCATTGGGCTGGAAATACCGGTTTTGGGATTCTGCACAGAAAGGGTTTGCAAACCGCTGAATCCACACGTGAGTTAAACTCTGTCAGTTGAATGCACACATTGACAACCATTCAGTTTGATAGCACACTTTTGGTTTTAGAAGCAGATATTTCTCTGTACAGCCTATGGTCCCATTCACTCGGGAATATCCCAATGCAGCTCCTAGAAGAAACGTGTTTCTGACTCGCTGAATCTCAACATAGATTCAACTCTCTTAGGTGAACGAACGCACAGCAGAGCTGTTTCAAGGAAACGTTTCTCCTGAGTTTTAGACGAAGTTTCCTGCTGTTTAGTACGGATGCCAACATTGGGCTGGACATACCGGTTTTGGGATTCTGCACAGAAATGGTTTGCAAACCGCTGAATCCACACGTGAGTTTAACTCTGTCAGTTGAATGCACACATTGACAACCATTCAGTTAGATAGCTCCGTTTTGGTTTTAGAAGCAGATATTTCTCTGTACAGCCTATGGTCCCATTCACTCGGGAATATCCCAACGCAGCTCCTAGCATAAACGTGTTTCTGACTCGCTGAATCTCAACATAGATTCAACTCTCTTAGGTGAACGAACGCACAGCAGAGCAGTTTCAAGGAAACGTTTCTCCTGAGTCTTAGACGAAGTTTCCTGCTCTTTAGTACGTATGCCGGCATTGGGCTGGAAATACCGGTTTTGGGATTCTGCACAGAAAGGGTTTGCAAACCGCTGAATCCACACGTGAGTTTAGCTCTGTCATTTGAATGCACAGATTGACAACCATTCAGTTAGATAGCTCCGTTTTGGTTTTAGAAGCAGATATTTCTCTGTACAGCCTATGGTCCCATTCACTCGGGAATATCCCAACGCAGCTCCTAGAAGAAACGTGTTTCTGACTCGCTGAATCTCAACATAGATTCAACTCTCTTAGGTGAACGAACGCACAGCAGAGCAGTTTCAAGGAAACGTTTCTCCTGAGTTTTAGACGAAGTTTCCTGCTGTTTAGTACGGATGCCGGCATTGGGCTGGAAATACCGGTTTTGGGATTCTGCACAGAAAGGGTTTGCAAACCGCTGAATCCACACGTGAGTTTAACTCTGTCAGTTGAATGCACACATTGACAACCATTCAGTTTGATAGCACACTTTTGGTTTTAGAAGCAGATATTTCTCTGTACAGCCTATGGTCCCATTCACTCGGGAATATCCCAACGCAGCTCCTAGAAGAAACGTGTTTCTGACTCGCTGAATCTCAACATAGATTCAACTCTCTTAGGTGAACGAACGCACAGCAGAGCAGTTTCAAGGAAACGTTTCTCCTGAGTCTTAGACGAAGTTTCCTGCTGTTTAGTACGGATGCCGGCATTGGGCTGGAAATACCGGTTTTGGGATTCTGCACAGAAAGGGTTTGCAAACCGCTGAATCCACACGTGAGTTTAACTCTGTCACTTGAATGCACACATTGACAACCATTCAGTTTGATAGCACACTTTTGGTTTTAGAAGCAGATATTTCTCTGTACAGCCTATGGTCCCATTCACTCGGGAATATCCCAACGCAGCTCCTAGAAGAAACGTGTTTCTGACTCGCTGAATCTGAACATAGATTCAACTCTCTTAGGTGAACGAACGCACAGCAGAGCAGTTTCAAGGAAACGTTTCTCCTGAGTCTTAGACGAAGTTTCCTGCTGTTTAGTACGTATGCCGGCATTGGGCTGGAAATACCGGTTTTGGGATTCTGCACAGAAAGGGTTTGCAAACCGCTGAATCCACACGTGAGTTTAACTCTGTCAGTTGAATGCACACATTGACAACCATTCAGTTTGATAGCACCCTTTTGGTTTTAGAAGCAGATATTTCTCTGTACAGCCTATGGTCCCATTCACTCGGGAATATCCCAACGCAGCTCCTAGAAGAAACGTGTTTCTGACTCGCTGAATCTCAACATAGATTCAACTCTCTTAGGTGAACGAACGCACAGCAGAGCAGTTTCAAGGAAACGTTTCTCCTGAGTCTTAGACGAAGTTTCCTGCTGTTTAGTACGGATGCCGGCATTGGGCTGGAAATACCGGTTTTGGGATTCTGCACAGAAAGGGTTTGCAAACCGCTGAATCCACACGTGAGTTTAACTCTGTCAGTTGAATGCACACATTGACAACCATTCAGTTAGATAGCTCCGTTTTGGTTTTAGAAGCAGATATTTCTCTGTACAGCCTATGGTCCCATTCACTCGGGAATATCCCAACGCAGCTCCTAGAAGAAACGTGTTTCTGACTCGCTGAATCTCAACATAGATTCAACTCTCTTAGGTGAACGAACGCACAGCAGAGCAGTTTCAAGGAAACGTTTCTCCTGAGTCTTAGACGAAGTTTCCTGCTGTTTAGTACGGATGCCGGCATTGGGCTGGAAATACCGGTTTTGGGATTCTGCACAGAAAGGGTTTGCAAACCGCTGAATCCACACGTGAGTTAAACTCTGTCAGTTGAATGCACACATTGACAACCATTCAGTTTGATAGCACACTTTTGGTTTTAGAAGCAGATATTTCTCTGTACAGCCTATGGTCCCATTCACTCGGGAATATCCCAACGCAGCTCCTAGAAGAAACGTGTTTCTGACTCGCTGAATCTCAACATAGATTCAACTCTCTTAGGTGAACGAACGCACAGCAGAGCAGTTTCAAGGGAACGTCTCTCCTGAGTCTTAGACGAAGTTTCCTGCTGTTTAGTACGGATGCCGGCATTGGGCTGGAAATACCGGTTTTGGGATTCTGCACAGAAAGGGTTTGCAAACCGCTGAATCCACACGTGAGTTTAACTCTGTCAGTTGAATGCACACATTGACAACCATTCAGTTAGATAGCTCCGTTTTGGTTTTAGAAGCAGATATTTCTCTGTACAGCCTATGGTCCCATTCACTCGGGAATATCCCAACGCAGCTCCTAGAAGAAACGTGTTTCTGACTCGCTGAATTTCAATATAGATTCAACTCTCTTAGGTGAACGAACGCACAGCAGAGCAGTTTCAAGGAAACGTTTCTCCTGAGACTTAGACGAAGTTTCCTGCTCTTTAGTACGTATGCCGGCATTGGGCTGGAAATACCGGTTTTGGGATTCTGCACAGAAAGGGTTTGCAAACCGCTGAATCCACACGTGAGTTTAACTCTGTCAGTTGAATGCACACATTGACAACCATTCAGTTTGATAACACCCTTTTGGTTTTAGAAGCAGATATTTCTCTGTACAGCTTATGGTCCCATTCACTCGGGAATATCCCAACGCAGCTCCTAGAAGAAACGTGTTTCTGACTCGCTGAATCTCAACATAGATTCAACTGTTTTAGGTGAACGAACGCACAGCAGAGCAGTTTCAAGGAAACGTTTCTCCTGAGTCTTAGACGAAGTTTCCTGCTCTTTAGTACGTATGCCGGCATTGGGCTGGAAATACCGGTTTTGGGATTCTGCACAGAAAGGGTTTGCAAACCGCTGAATCCACACGTGAGTTTAACTCTGTCAGTTGAATGCACACATTGACAACCATTCAGTTAGATAGCTCCGTTTTGGTTTTAGAAGCAGATATTTCTCTGTACAGCCTATGGTCCCATTCACTCGGGAATATCCCAACGCAGCTCCTAGAAGAAACATGTTTCTGACTCGCTGAATCTCAACATAGATTCAACTCTCTTAGGTGAACGAACGCACAGCAGAGCAGTTTCAAGGAAACGTTTCTCCTGAGTCTTAGACGAAGTTTCCTGCTGTTTAGTACGGATGCCGGCATTGGGCTGGAAATACCGGTTTTGGGATTCTGCACAGAAAGGGTTTGCAAACCGCTGAATCCACACGTGAGTTTAACTCTGTCAGTTGAATGCACACATTGACAACCATTCAGTTAGATAGCTCCGTTTTGGTTTTAGAAGCAGATATTTCTCTGTACAGCCTATGGTCCCATTCACTCGGGAATATCCCAACGCAGCTCCTAGAAGAAACGTGTTTCTGACTCGCTGAATCTCAACATAGATTCAACTCTCTTAGGTGAACGAACGCACAGCAGAGCAGTTTCAAGGAAACGTTTCTCCTGAGTCTTAGACGAAGTTTCCTGCTCTTTAGTACGGATGCCGGCATTGGGCTGGAAATACCGGTTTTGGGATTCTGCACAGAAAGGGTTTGCAAACCGCTGAATCCACACGTGAGTTAAACTCTGTCAGTTGAATGCACACATTGACAACCATTCAGTTTGATAGCACACTTTTGGTTTTAGAAGCAGATATTTCTCTGTACAGCCTATGGTCCCATTCACTCGGGAATATCCCAACGCAGCTCCTAGAAGAAACGTGTTTCTGACTCGCTGAATCTCAACATAGATTCAACTCTCTTAGGTGAACGAACGCACAGCAGAGCAGTTTCAAGGAAACGTTTCTCCTGAGTCTTAGACGAAGTTTCCTGCTGTTTAGTACGGATGCCGGCATTGGGCTGGAAATACCGGTTTTGGGATTCTGCACAGAAAGGGTTTGCAAACCGCTGAATCCACACGTGAGTTTAACTCTGTCAGTTGAATGCACACATTGACAACCATTCAGTTAGATAGCTCCGTTTTGGTTTTAGAAGCAGATATTTCTCTGTACAGCCTATGGTCCCATTCACTCGGGAATATCCCAACGCAGCTCCTAGAAGAAACGTGTTTCTGACTCGCTGAATCTCAACATAGATTCAACTCTCTTAGGTGAACGAACGCACAGCAGAGCAGTTTCAAGGAAACGTTTCTCCTGAGTCTTAGACGAAGTTTCCTGCTGTTTAGTACGGATGCCGGCATTGGGCTGGAAATACCGGTTTTGGGATTCTGCACAGAAAGGGTTTGCAAACCGCTGAATCCACACGTGAGTTAAACTCTGTCAGTTGAATGCACACATTGACAACCATTCAGTTTGATAGCACACTTTTGGTTTTAGAAGCAGATATTTCTCTGTACAGCCTATGGTCCCATTCACTCGGGAATATCCCAACGCAGCTCCTAGAAGAAACGTGTTTCTGACTCGCTGAATCTCAACATAGATTCAACTCTCTTAGGTGAACGAACGCACAGCAGAGCAGTTTCAAGGGAACGTCTCTCCTGAGTCTTAGACGAAGTTTCCTGCTGTTTAGTACGGATGCCGGCATTGGGCTGGAAATACCGGTTTTGGGATTCTGCACAGAAAGGGTTTGCAAACCGCTGAATCCACACGTGAGTTTAACTCTGTCAGTTGAATGCACACATTGACAACCATTCAGTTAGATAGCTCCGTTTTGGTTTTAGAAGCAGATATTTCTCTGTACAGCCTATGGTCCCATTCACTCGGGAATATCCCAACGCAGCTCCTAGAAGAAACGTGTTTCTGACTCGCTGAATCTCAATATAGATTCAACTCTCTTAGGTGAACGAACGCACAGCAGAGCAGTTTCAAGGAAACGTTTCTCCTGAGACTTAGACGAAGTTTCCTGCTCTTTAGTACGTATGCCGGCATTGGGCTGGAAATACCGGTTTTGGGATTCTGCACAGAAAGGGTTTGCAAACCGCTGAATCCACACGTGAGTTTAACTCTGTCAGTTGAATGCACACATTGACAACCATTCAGTTTGATAACACCCTTTTGGTTTTAGAAGCAGATATTTCTCTGTACAGCTTATGGTCCCATTCACTCGGGAATATCCCAACGCAGCTCCTAGAAGAAACGTGTTTCTGACTCGCTGAATCTCAACATAGATTCAACTGTTTTAGGTGAACGAACGCACAGCAGAGCAGTTTCAAGGAAACGTTTCTCCTGAGTCTTAGACGAAGTTTCCTGCTCTTTAGTACGTATGCCGGCATTGGGCTGGAAATACCGGTTTTGGGATTCTGCACAGAAAGGGTTTGCAAACCGCTGAATCCACACGTGAGTTTAACTCTGTCAGTTGAATGCACACATTGACAACCATTCAGTTAGATAGCTCCGTTTTGGTTTTAGAAGCAGATATTTCTCTGTACAGCCTATGGTCCCATTCACTCGGGAATATCCCAACGCAGCTCCTAGAAGAAACGTGTTTCTGACTCGCTGAATCTCAACATAGATTCAACTGTTTTAGGTGAACGAACGCACAGCAGAGCAGTTTCAAGGAAACGTTTCTCCTGAGTTTTAGACGAAGTTTCCTGCTGTTTAGTACGGATGCCGACATTGGGCTGGACATACCGGTTTTGGGATTCTGCACAGAAATGGTTTGCAAACCGCTGAATCCACACGTGAGTTTAACTCTGTCAGTTGAATGCACACCTTGACAACCATTCAGTTAGATAGCTCCGTTTTGGTTTTAGAAGCAGATATTTCTCTGTACAGCCTATGGTCCCATTCACTCGGGAATATCCCAACGCAGCTCCTAGAAGAAACGTGTTTCTGACTCGCTGAATCTCAACATAGATTCAACTCTCTTAGGTGAACGAACGCACAGCAGAGCAGTTTCAAGGAAACGTTTCTCCTGAGTTTTAGACGAAGTTTCCTGCTGTTTAGTACGGATGCCGACATTGGGCTGGACATACCGGTTTTGGGATTCTGCACAGAAATGGTTTGCAAACCGCTGAATCCACACGTGAGTTTAACTCTGTCAGTTGAATGCACACATTGACAACCATTCAGTTAGATAGCTCCGTTTTGGTTTTAGAAGCAGATATTTCTCTGTACAGCCTACGGTCCGATTCACTCGGGAATATCCCAACGCAACTCCTAGAAGAAACGTGTTTCTGGCTCGCTGAATCTCAACATAGATTCAACTCTCTTAGGTGAACGAACGCACAGCAGAGCAGTTTCAAGGAAACGTTTCTCCTGAGTCTTAGACGAAGTTTCCTGCTCTTTAGTACGTATGCCGGCATTGGGCTGGAAATACCGGTTTTGGGACTCTGCACAGAAAGGGTTTGCAAACCGCTGAATCCACACGTGAGTTTAACTCTGTCAGTTGAATGCACACATTGACAACCATTCAGTTAGATAGCTCCGTTTTGGTTTTAGAAGCAGATATTTCTCTGTACAGCCTATGGTCCCATTCACTCGGGAATATCCCAACGCAGCTCCTAGAAGAAACATGTTTCTGACTCGCTGAATCTCAACATAGATTCAACTCTCTTAGGTGAACGAACGCACAGCAGAGCAGTTTCAAGGAAACGTTTCTCCTGAGTTTTAGACGAAGTTTCCTGCTGCTTAGTACGGATGCCGGCATTGGGCTGGAAATACCGGTTTTGGGATTCTGCACAGAAAGGGTTTGCAAACCGCTGAATCCACACGTGAGTTTAACTCTGTCAGTTGAATGCACACATTGACAACCATTCAGTTTGATAGCACACTTTTGGTTTTAGAAGCAGATATTTCTCTGTACAGCCTATGGTCCCATTCACTCGGGAATATCCCAACGCAGCTCCTAGAAGAAACGTGTTTCTGACTCGCTGAATCTCAACATAGATTCAACTCTCTTAGGTGAACGAACGCACAGCAGAGCAGTTTCAAGGAAACGTTTCTCCTGAGTTTTAGACGAAGTTTCCTGCTGTTTAGTACGGATGCCGACATTGGGCTGGACATACCGGTTTTAGGATTCTGCACAGAAATGGTTTGCAAACCGCTGAATCCACACGTGAGTTTAACTCTGTCAGTTGAATGCACACATTGACAACCATTCAGTTAGATAGCTCCGTTTTGGTTTTAGAAGCAGATATTTCTCTGTACAGCCTATGGTCCCATTCACTCGGGAATATCCCAACGCAGCTCCTAGAAGAAACGTGTTTCTGACTCGCTGAATCTCAACATAGATTCAACTGTTTTAGGTGAACGAACGCACAGCAGAGCAGTTTCAAGGAAACGTTTCTCCTGAGTTTTAGACGAAGTTTCCTGCTGTTTAGTACGGATGCCGACATTGGGCTGGACATACCGGTTTTGGGATTCTGCACAGAAAGGGTTTGCAAACCGCTGAATCCACACGTGAGTTTAACTCTGTCAGTTGAATGCACACATTGACAACCATTCAGTTTGATAGCACACTTTTGGTTTTAGAAGCAGATATTTCTCTGTACAGCCTATGGTCCCATTCACTCGGGAATATCCCAACGCAGCTCCTAGAAGAAACGTGTTTCTGACTCGCTGAATCTCAACATAGATTCAACTCTCTTAGGTGAACGAACGCACAGCAGAGCAGTTTCAAGGAAACGTTTCTCCTGAGTTTTAGACGAAGTTTCCTGCTGTTTAGTACGGATGCCGACATTGGGCTGGACATAACGGTTTTGGGATTCTGCACAGAAAGGGTTTGCAAACCGCTGAATCCACACGTGAGTTTAACTCTGTCAGTTGAATGCACACATTGACAACCATTCAGTTAGATAGCTCCGTTTTGGTTTTAGAAGCACATATTTCTCTGTACAGCCTATGGTCCCATTCACTCGGGAATATCCCAACGCAGCTCCTAGAAGAAACGTGTTTCTGACTCGGTGAATCTCAACATAGATTCAACTCTCTTAGGTGAACGAACGCACAGCAGAGCAGTTTCAAGGAAACGTTTCTCCTGAGTCTTAGACGAAGTTTCCTGCTGTTTAGTACGTATGCCGGCATTGGGCTGGAAATACCGGTTTTGGGATTCTGCACAGAAAGGGTTTGCAAACCGCTGAATCCACACGTGAGTTTAACTCTGTCAGTTGAATGCACACATTGACAACCATTCAGTTAGATAGCTCCGTTTTGGTTTTAGAAGCAGATATTTCTCTGTACAGCCTATGGTCCCATTCACTCGGGAATATCCCAACGCAGCTCCTAGAAGAAACGTGTTTCTGACTCGCTGAATCTCAACATAGATTCAACTCTCTTAGGTGAACGAACGCACAGCAGAGCAGTTTCAAGGAAACGTTTCTCCTGAGTCTTAGACGAAGTTTCCTGCTGTTTAGTACGGATGCCGGCATTGGGCTGGAAATACCGGTTTTGGGATTCTGCACAGAAAGGGTTTGCAAACCGCTGAATCCACACGTGAGTTTAACTCTGTCAGTTGAATGCACACATTGACAACCATTCAGTTAGATAGCTCCGTTTTGGTTTTAGAAGCAGATATTTCTCTGTACAGCCTATGGTCCCATTCACTCGGGAATATCCCAACGCAGCTCCTAGAAGAAACGTGTTTCTGACTCGGTGAATCTCAACATAGATTCAACTCTCTTAGGTGAACGAACGCACAGCAGAGCAGTTTCAAGGAAACGTTTCTCCTGAGTTTTAGACGAAGTTTCCTGCTGTTTAGTACGGATGCCGACATTGGGCTGGACATACCGGTTTTGGGATTCTGCACAGAAATGGTTTGCAAACCGCTGAATCCACACGTGAGTTTAAATCTGTCAGTTGAATGCACACATTGACAACCATTCAGTTAGATAGCTCCGTTTTGGTTTTAGAAGCAGATATTTCTCTGTACAGCCTATGGTCCGATTCACTCGGGAATATCCCAACGCAACTCCTAGAAGAAACGTGTTTCTGACTCGCTGAATCTCAACATAGATTCAACTCTCTTAGGTGAACGAACGCACAGCAGAGCAGTTTCAAGGAAACGTTTCTCCTGAGTCTTAGACGAAGTTTCCTGCTCTTTAGTACGTATGCCGGCATTGGGCTGGAAATACCGGTTTTGGGATTCTGCACAGAAAGGTTTTGCAAACCGCTGAATCCACACGTGAGTTTAACTCTGTCAGTTGAATGCACACATTGACAACCATTCAGTTAGATAGCTCCGTTTTGGTTTTAGAAGCAGATATTTCTCTGTACAGCCTATGGTCCCATTCACTCGGGAATATCCCAACGCAGCTCCTAGAAGAAACGTGTTTCTGACTCGCTGAATCTCAACATAGATTCAACTCTCTTAGGTGAACGAACGCACAGCAGAGCAGTTTCAAGGAAACGTTTCTCCTGAGTTTTAGACGAAGTTTCCTGCTGCTTAGTACGGATGCCGGCATTGGGATGGAAATACCGGTTTTGGGATTCTGCACAGAAAGGGTTTGCAAACCGCTGAATCCACACGTGAGTTTAACTCTGTCAGTTGAATGCACACATTGACAACCATTCAGTTTGATAGCACACTTTTGGTTTTAGAAGCAGATATTTCTCTGTACAGCCTATGGTCCCATTCACTCGGGAATATCCCAACGCAGCTCCTAGAAGAAACGTGTTTCTGACTCGCTGAATCTCAACATAGATTCAACTCTCTTAGGTGAACGAACGCACAGCAGAGCAGTTTCAAGGAAACCTTTCTCCTGAGTTTTAGACGAAGTTTCCTGCTGTTTAGTACGGATGCCGACATTGGGCTGGACATACCGGTTTTGGGATTCTGCACAGAAATGGTTTGCAAACCGCTGAATCCACACGTGAGTTTAACTCTGTCAGTTGAATGCACACATTGACAACCATTCAGTTAGATAGCTCCGTTTTGGTTTTAGAAGCAGATATTTCTCTGTACAGCCTATGGTCCCATTCACTCGGGAATATCCCAACGCAGCTCCTAGAAGAAACGTGTTTCTGACTCGCTGAATCTCAACATAGATTCAACTGTTTTAGGTGAACGAACGCACAGCAGAGCAGTTTCAAGGAAACGTTTCTCCTGAGTTTTAGACGAAGTTTCCTGCTGTTTAGTACGGATGCCGACATTGGGCTGGACATACCGGTTTTGGGATTCTGCACAGAAAGGGTTTGCAAACCGCTGAATCCACACGTGAGTTTAACTCTGTCAGTTGAATGCACACATTGACAACCATTCAGTTTGAAAGCACACTTTTGGTTTTAGAAGCAGATATTTCTCTGTACAGCCTATGGTCCCATTCACTCGGGAATATCCCAACGCAGCTCCTAGAAGAAACGTGTTTCTGACTCGCTGAATCTCAACATAGATTCAACTCTCTTAGGTGAACGAACGCACAGCAGAGCAGTTTCAAGGAAACGTTTCTCCTGAGTTTTAGACGAAGTTTCCTGCTGTTTAGTACGGATGCCGACATTGGGCTGGATATACCGGTTTTGGGATTCTGCACAGAAATGGTTTGCAAACCGCTGAATCCACACGTGAGTTTAACTCTGTCAGTTGAATGCACACATTGACAACCATTCAGTTAGATAGCTCCGTTTTGGTTTTAGAAGCACATATTTCTCTGTACAGCCTATGGTCCCATTCACTCGGGAATATCCCAACGCAGCTCCTAGAAGAAACGTGTTTCTGACTCGCTGAATCTCAACATCGATTCAACTCTCTTAGGTGAACGAACGCACAGCAGAGCAGTTTCAAGGAAACGTTTCTCCTGAGTCTTAGACGAAGTTTCCTGCTGTTTAGTACGTATGCCGGCATTGGGCTGGAAATACCGGTTTTGGGATTCTGCACAGAAAGGGTTTGCAAACCGCTGAATCCACACGTGAGTTTAACTCTGTCAGTTGAATGCACACATTGACAACCATTCAGTTAGATAGCTCCGTTTTGGTTTTAGAAGCAGATATTTCTCTGTACAGCCTATGGTCCCATTCACTCGGGAATATCCCAACGCAGCTCCTAGAAGAAACGTGTTTCTGACTCGCTGAATCTCAACATAGATTCAACTCTCTTAGGTGAACGAACGCACAGCAGAGCAGTTTCAAGGAAACGTTTCTCCTGAGTCTTAGACGAAGTTTCCTGCTGTTTAGTACGGATGCCGGCATTGGGCTGGAAATACCGGTTTTGGGATTCTGCACAGAAAGGGTTTGCAAACCGCTGAATCCACACGTGAGTTTAACTCTGTCAGTTGAATGCACACATTGACAACCATTCAGTTTGATAGCACCCTTTTGGTTTTAGAAGCAGATATTTCTCTGTACAGCCTATGGTCCCATTCACTCGGGAATATCCCAACGCAGCTCCTAGAAGAAACGTGTTTCTGACTCGCTGAATCTCAACATAGATTGCACTGTTTTAGGTGAACGAACGCACAGCAGAGCAGTTTCAAGGAAACGTTTCTCCTGAGTTTTAGACGAAGTTTCCTGCTGTTTAGTACGGATGCCGACATTGGGCTGGACATACCGGTTTTGGGATTCTGCACAGAAATGGTTTGCAAACCGCTGAATCCACACGTGAGTTTAACTCTGTCAGTTGAATGCACACATTGACAACCATTCAGTTAGATAGCTCCGTTTTGGTTTTAGAAGCAGATATTTCTCTGTACAGCCTATGGTCCCATTCACTCGGGAATATCCCAACGCAGCTCCTAGAAGAAACGTGTTTCTGACTCGCTGAATCTCAACATAGATTCAACTGTTTTAGGTGAACGAACGCACAGCAGAGCAGTTTCAAGGAAACGTTTCTCCTGAGTCTTAGACGAAGTTTCCTGCTCTTTAGTACGTATGCTGGCATTGGGCTGGACATACCGGTTTTGGGATTCTGCACAGAAATGGTTTGCAAACCGCTGAATCCACACGTGAGTTTAACTCTGTCAGTTGAATGCACACATTGACAACCATTCAGTTAGATAGCTCCGTTTTGGTTTTAGAAGCAGATATTTCTCTGTACAGCCTATGGTCCGATTCACTCGGGAATATCCCAACGCAACTCCTAGAAGAAACATGTTTCTGACTCGCTGAATCTCAACATAGATTCAACTCTCTTAGGTGAACGAACGCACAGCAGAGCAGTTTCAAGGAAACGTTTCTCCTGAGTCTTAGACGAAGTTTCCTGCTCTTTAGTACGTATGCTGGCATTGGGCTGGAAATACCGGTTTTGGGATTCTGCACAGAAAGGGTTTGCAAACCGCTGAATCCACACGTGAGTTTAACTCTGTCAGTTGAATGCACACATTGACAACCATTCAGTTAGATAGCTCCGTTTTGGTTTTAGAAGCAGATATTTCTCTGTACAGCCTATGGTCCCATTCACTCGGGAATATCCCAACGCAGCTCCTAGAAGAAACGTGTTTCTGACTCGCTGAATCTCAACATAGATTCAACTCTCTTAGGTGAACGAACGCACAGCAGAGCAGTTTCAAGGAAACGTTTCTCCTGAGTTTTAGACGAAGTTTCCTGCTGCTTAGTACGGATGCCGGCATTGGGATGGAAATACCGGTTTTGGGATTCTGCACAGAAAGGGTTTGCAAACCGCTGAATCCACACGTGAGTTTAACTCTGTCAGTTGAATGCACACATTGACAACCATTCAGTTTGATAGCACACTTTTGGTTTTAGAAGCAGATATTTCTCTGTACAGCCTATGGTCCCATTCACTCGGGAATATCCCAACGCAGCTCCTAGAAGAAACGTGTTTCTGACTCGCTGAATCTCAACATAGATTCAACTCTCTTAGGTGAACGAACGCACAGCAGAGCAGTTTCAAGGAAACCTTTCTCCTGAGTTTTAGACCAAGTTTCCTGCTGTTTAGTACGGATGCCAGCATTGGGCTGGACATACCGGTTTTGGGATTCTGCACAGAAATGGTTTGCAAACCGCTGAATCCACACGTGAGTTTAACTCTGTCAGTTGAATGCACACATTGACAACCATTCAGTTAGATAGCTCCGTTTTGGTTTTAGAAGCAGATATTTCTCTGTACAGCCTATGGTCCCATTCACTCGGGAATATCCCAACGCAGCTCCTAGAAGAAACGTGTTTCTGACTCGCTGAATCTCAACATAGATTCAACTGTTTTAGGTGAACGAACGCACAGCAGAGCAGTTTCAAGGAAACGTTTCTCCTGAGTTTTAGACGAAGTTTCCTGCTGTTTAGTACGGATGCCGACATTGGGCTGGACATACCGGTTTTGGGATTCTGCACAGAAAGGGTTTGCAAACCGCTGAATCCACACGTGAGTTTAATTCTGTCAGTTGAATGCACACATTGACAACCATTCAGTTTGATAGCACACTTTTGGTTTTAGAAGCAGATATTTCTCTGTACAGCCTATGGTCCCATTCACTCGGGAATATCCCAACGCAGCTCCTAGAAGAAACGTGTTTCTGACTCGCTGAATCTCAACATAGATTCAACTCTCTTAGGTGAACGAACGCACAGCAGAGCAGTTTCAAGGAAACGTTTCTCCTGAGTTTTAGACGAAGTTTCCTGCTGTTTAGTACGGATGCCGACATTGGGCTGGACATACCGGTTTTGGGATTCTGCACAGAAATGGTTTGCAAACCGCTGAATCCACACGTGAGTTTAACTCTGTCAGTTGAATGCACACATTGACAACCATTCAGTTAGATAGCTCCGTTTTGGTTTTAGAAGCAGATATTTCTCTGTACAGCCTATGGTCCCATTCACTCGGGAATATCCCAACGCAGCTCCTAGAAGAAACGTGTTTCTGACTCGCTGAATCTCAACATAGATTCAACTGTTTTAGGTGAACGAACGCACAGCAGAGCAGTTTCAAGGAAACGTTTCTCCTGAGTTTTAGACGAAGTTTCCTGCTGTTTAGTACGGATGCCGACATTGGGCTGGACATACCGGTTTTGGGATTCTGCACAGAAAGGGTTTGCAAACCGCTGAATCCACACGTGAGTTTAACTCTGTCAGTTGAATGCACACATTGACAACCATTCAGTTTGAAAGCACACTTTTGGTTTTAGAAGCAGATATTTCTCTGTACAGCCTATGGTCCCATTCACTCGGGAATATCCCAACGCAGCTCCTAGAAGAAACGTGTTTCTGACTCGCTGAATCTCAACATAGATTCAACTCTCTTAGGTGAACGAACGCACAGCAGAGCAGTTTCAAGGAAACGTTTCTCCTGAGTTTTAGACGAAGTTTCCTGCTGTTTAGTACGGATGCCGACATTGGGCTGGATATACCGGTTTTGGGATTCTGCACAGAAATGGTTTGCAAACCGCTGAATCCACACGTGAGTTTAACTCTGTCAGTTGAATGCACACATTGACAACCATTCAGTTAGATAGCTCCGTTTTGGTTTTAGAAGCACATATTTCTCTGTACAGCCTATGGTCCCATTCACTCGGGAATATCCCAACGCAGCTCCTAGAAGAAACGTGTTTCTGACTCGCTGAATCTCAACATCGATTCAACTCTCTTAGGTGAACGAACGCACAGCAGAGCAGTTTCAAGGAAACGTTTCTCCTGAGTCTTAGACGAAGTTTCCTGCTGTTTAGTACGTATGCCGGCATTGGGCTGGAAATACCGGTTTTGGGATTCTGCACAGAAAGGGTTTAAAACCGCTGAATCCACACGTGAGTTTAACTCTGTCAGTTGAATGCACACATTGACAACCATTCAGTTAGATAGCTCCGTTTTGGTTTTAGAAGCAGATATTTCTCTGTACAGCCTATGGTCCCATTCACTCGGGAATATCCCAACGCAGCTCCTAGAAGAAACGTGTTTCTGACTCGCTGAATCTCAACATAGATTCAACTCTCTTAGGTGAACGAACGCACAGCAGAGCAGTTTCAAGGAAACGTTTCTCCTGAGTCTTAGACGAAGTTTCCTGCTGTTTAGTACGGATGCCGGCATTGGGCTGGAAATACCGGTTTTGGGATTCTGCACAGAAAGGGTTTGCAAACCGCTGAATCCACACGTGAGTTTAACTCTGTCAGTTGAATGCACACATTGACAACCATTCAGTTTGATAGCACCCTTTTGGTTTTAGAAGCAGATATTTCTCTGTACAGCCTATGGTCCCATTCACTCGGGAATATCCCAACGCAGCTCCTAGAAGAAACGTGTTTCTGACTCGCTGAATCTCAACATAGATTGCACTGTTTTAGGTGAACGAACGCACAGCAGAGCAGTTTCAAGGAAACGTTTCTCCTGAGTTTTAGACGAAGTTTCCTGCTGTTTAGTACGGATGCCGACATTGGGCTGGACATACCGGTTTTGGGATTCTGCACAGAAATGGTTTGCAAACCGCTGAATCCACACGTGAGTTTAACTCTGTCAGTTGAATGCACACATTGACAACCATTCAGTTAGATAGCTCCGTTTTGGTTTTAGAAGCAGATATTTCTCTGTACAGCCTATGGTCCCATTCACTCGGGAATATCCCAACGCAGCTCCTAGAAGAAACGTGTTTCTGACTCGCTGAATCTCAACATAGATTCAACTGTTTTAGGTGAACGAACGCACAGCAGAGCAGTTTCAAGGAAACGTTTCTCCTGAGTTTTAGACGAAGTTTCCTGCTGTTTAGTACGGATGCCGACATTGGGCTGGACATACCGGTTTTGGGATTCTGCACAGAAATGGTTTGCAAACCGCTGAATCCACACGTGAGTTTAACTCTGTCAGTTGAATGCACACATTGACAACCATTCAGTTAGATAGCTCCGTTTTGGTTTTAGAAGCAGATATTTCTCTGTACAGCCTATGGTCCGATTCACTCGGGAATATCCCAACGCAACTCCTAGAAGAAACATGTTTCTGACTCGCTGAATCTCAACATAGATTCAACTCTCTTAGGTGAACGAACGCACAGCAGAGCAGTTTCAAGGAAACGTTTCTCCTGAGTCTTAGACGAAGTTTCCTGCTCTTTAGTACGTATGCTGGCATTGGGCTGGAAATACCGGTTTTGGGATTCTGCACAGAAAGGGTTTGCAAACCGCTGAATCCACACGTGAGTTTAACTCTGTCAGTTGAATGCACACATTGACAACCATTCAGTTAGATAGCTCCGTTTTGGTTTTAGAAGCAGATATTTCTCTGTACAGCCTATGGTCCCATTCACTCGGGAATATCCCAACGCAGCTCCTAGAAGAAACGTGTTTCTGACTCGCTGAATCTCAACATAGATTCAACTCTCTTAGGTGAACGAACGCACAGCAGAGCAGTTTCAAGGAAACGTTTCTCCTGAGTTTTAGACGAAGTTTCCTGCTGCTTAGTACGGATGCCGGCATTGGGATGGAAATACCGGTTTTGGGATTCTGCACAGAAAGGGTTTGCAAACCGCTGAATCCACACGTGAGTTTAACTCTGTCAGTTGAATGCACACATTGACAACCATTCAGTTTGATAGCACACTTTTGGTTTTAGAAGCAGATATTTCTCTGTACAGCCTATGGTCCCATTCACTCGGGAATATCCCAACGCAGCTCCTAGAAGAAACGTGTTTCTGACTCGCTGAATCTCAACATAGATTCAACTCTCTTAGGTGAACGAACGCACAGCAGAGCAGTTTCAAGGAAACCTTTCTCCTGAGTTTTAGACCAAGTTTCCTGCTGTTTAGTACGGATGCCAGCATTGGGCTGGACATACCGGTTTTGGGATTCTGCACAGAAATGGTTTGCAAACCGCTGAATCCACACGTGAGTTTAACTCTGTCAGTTGAATGCACACATTGACAACCATTCAGTTAGATAGCTCCGTTTTGGTTTTAGAAGCAGATATTTCTCTGTACAGCCTATGGTCCCATTCACTCGGGAATATCCCAACGCAGCTCCTAGAAGAAACGTGTTTCTGACTCGCTGAATCTCAACATAGATTCAACTGTTTTAGGTGAACGAACGCACAGCAGAGCAGTTTCAAGGAAACGTTTCTCCTGAGTTTTAGACGAAGTTTCCTGCTGTTTAGTACGGATGCCGACATTGGGCTGGACATACCGGTTTTGGGATTCTGCACAGAAAGGGTTTGCAAACCGCTGAATCCACACGTGAGTTTAATTCTGTCAGTTGAATGCACACATTGAGAACCATTCAGTTTGATAGCACACTTTTGGTTTTAGAAGCAGATATTTCTCTGTACAGCCTATGGTCCCATTCACTCGGGAATATCCCAACGCAGCTCCTAGAAGAAACGTGTTTCTGACTCGCTGAATCTCAACATAGATTCAACTCTCTTAGGTGAACGAACGCACAGCAGAGCAGTTTCAAGGAAACCTTTCTCCTGAGTTTTAGACGAAGTTTCCTGCTGTTTAGTACGGATGCCGACATTGGGCTGGACATACCGGTTTTGGGATTCTGCACAGAAATGGTTTGCAAACCGCTGAATCCACACGTGAGTTTAACTCTGTCAGTTGAATGCACACATTGACAACCATTCAGTTAGATAGCTCCGTTTTGGTTTTAGAAGCAGATATTTCTCTGTACAGCCTATGGTCCCATTCAATCGGGAATATCCCAACGCAGCTCCTAGAAGAAACGTGTTTCTGACTCGCTGAATCTCAACATAGATTCAACTGTTTTAGGTGAACGAACGCACAGCAGAGCAGTTTCAAGGAAACGTTTCTCCTGAGTTTTAGACGAAGTTTCCTGCTGTTTAGTACGGATGCCGACATTGGGCTGGACATACCGGTTTTGGGATTCTGCACAGAAAGGGTTTGCAAACCGCTGAATCCACACGTGAGTTTAACTCTGTCAGTTGAATGCACACATTGACAACCATTCAGTTTGATAGCACACTTTTGGTTTTAGAAGCAGATATTTCTCTGTACAGCCTATGGTCCCATTCACTCGGGAATATCCCAAGGCAGCTCCTAGAAGAAACGTGTTTCTGACTCGCTGAATCTCAACATAGATTCAACTCTCTTAGGTGAACGAACGCACAGCAGAGCAGTTTCAAGGAAACGTTTCTCCTGAGTTTTAGACGAAGTTTCCTGCTGTTTAGTACGGATGCCGACATTGGGCTGGACATACCGGTTTTGGGATTCTGCACAGAAAGGGTTTGCAAACCGCTGAATCCACACGTGAGTTTAACTCTGTCAGTTGAATGCACACATTGACAACCATTCAGTTAGATAGCTCCGTTTTGGTTTTAGAAGCAGATATTTCTCTGTACAGCCTATGGTCCGATTCACTCGGGAATATCCCAACGCAACTCCTAGAAGAAACGTGTTTCTGATTCGCTGAATCTCAACATAGATTCAACTCTCTTAGGTGAACGAACGCACAGCAGAGCAGTTTCAAGGAAACGTTTCTCCTGAGTCTTAGACGAAGTTTCCTGCTCTTTAGTACGTATGCCGGCATTGGGCTGGAAATACCGGTTTTGGGATTCTGCACAGAAAGGGTTTGCAAACCGCTGAATCCACACGTGAGTTTAACTCTGTCAGTTGAATGCACACATTGACAACCATTCAGTTAGATAGCTCCGTTTTGGTTTTAGAAGCAGATATTTCTCTGTACAGCCTATGGTCCCATTCACTCGGGAATATCCCAACGCAGCTCCTAGAAGAAACGTGTTTCTGACTCGCTGAATCTCAACATAGATTCAACTCTCTTAGGTGAACGAACGCACAGCAGAGCAGTTTCAAGGAAACGTTTCTCCTGAGTTTTAGACGAAGTTTCCTGCTGCTTAGTACGGATGCCGGCATTGGGCTGGAAATACCGGTTTTGGGATTCTGCACAGAAAGGGTTTGCAAACCGCTGAATCCACACGTGAGTTTAACTCTGTCAGTTGAATGCACACATTGACAACCATTCAGTTTGATAGCACACTTTTGGTTTTAGAAGCAGATATTTCTCTGTACAGCCTATGGTCCCATTCACTCGGGAATATCCCAACGCAGCTCCTAGAAGAAACGTGTTTCTGACTCGCTGAATCTCAACATAGATTCAACTCTCTTAGGTGAACGAACGCACAGCAGAGCAGTTTCAAGGAAACCTTTCTCCTGAGTTTTAGACGAAGTTTCCTGCTGTTTAGTATGGATGCCGACATAGGGCTGGACATACCGGTTTTGGGATTCTGCACAGAAATGGTTTGCAAACCGCTGAATCCACACGTGAGTTTAACTCTGTCAGTTGAATGCACACATTGACAACCATTCAGTTAGATAGCTCCGTTTTGGTTTTAGAAGCAGATATTTCTCTGTACAGCCTATGGTCCCATTCAATCGGGAATATCCCAACGCAGCTCCTAGAAGAAACGTGTTTCTGACTCGCTGAATCTCAACATAGATTCAACTGTTTTAGGTGAACGAACGCACAGCAGAGCAGTTTCAAGGAAACGTTTCTCCTGAGTTTTAGACGAAGTTTCCTGTTGTTTAATACGGATGCCGACATTGGGCTGGACATACCGGTTTTGGGATTCTGCACAGAAAGGGTTTGCAAACCGCTGAATCCACACGTGAGTTTAACTCTGTCAGTTGAATGCACACATTGACAACCATTCAGTTTGATAGCACACTTTTGGTTTTAGAAGCAGATATTTCTCTGTACAGCCTATGGTCCCATTCACTCGGGAATATCCCAACGCAGCTCCTAGAAGAAACGTGTTTCTGACTCGCTGAATCTCAACATAGATTCAACTGTTTTAGGTGAACGAACGCACAGCAGAGCAGTTTCAAGGAAACGTTTCTCCTGAGTCTTAGACGAAGTTTCCTGCTGTTTAGTACGTATGCCGGCATTGGGCTGGAAATACCGGTTTTGGGATTCTGCACAGAAAGGGTTTGCAAACCGCTGAATCCACACGTGAGTTTAACTCTGTCAGTTGAATGCACACATTGACAACCATTCAGTTAGATAGCTCCGTTTTGGTTTTAGAAGCAGATATTTCTCTGTACAGCCTATGGTCCGATTCACTCGGGAATATCCCAACGCAACTCCTAGAAGAAACGTGTTTCTGACTCGCTGAATCTCAACATAGATTCAACTCTCTTAGGTGAACGAACGCACAGCAGAGCAGTTTCAAGGAAACGTTTCTCCTGAGTCTTAGACGAAGTTTCCTGCTCTTTAGTACGTATGCCGGCATTGGGCTGGAAATACCGGTTTTGGGATTCTGCACAGAAAGGGTTCGCAAAACGCTGAATCCACACGTGAGTTTAACTCTGTCAGTTGAATGCACACATTGACAACCATTCAGTTAGATAGCTCCGTTTTGGTTTTAGAAGCAGATATTTCTCTGTACAGCCTATGGTCCCATTCACTCGGGAATATCCCAACGCAGCTCCTAGAAGAAACGTGTTTCTGACTTGCTGAATGTCAACATAGATTCAACTCTCTTAGGTGAACGAACGCACAGCAGAGCAGTTTCAAGGAAACGTTTCTCCTGAGTTTTAGACGAAGTTTCCTGCTGCTTAGTACGGATGCCGGCATTGGGCTGGAAATACCGGTTTTGGGATTCTGCACAGAAAGGGTTTGCAAACCGCTGAATCCACACGTGAGTTTAACTCTGTCAGTTGAATGCACACATTGACAACCATTCAGTTTGATAGCACACTTTTGGTTTTAGAAGCAGATATTTCTCTGTACAGCCTATGGTCCCATTCACTCGGGAATATCCCAACGCAGCTCCTAGAAGAAACGTGTTTCTGACTCGCTGAATCTCAACATAGATTCAACTCTCTTAGGTGAACGAACGCACAGCAGAGCAGTTTCAAGGAAACCTTTCTCCTGAGTTTTAGACGAAGTTTCCTGCTGTTTAGTATGGATGCCGACATTGGGCTGGACATACCGGTTTTGGGATTCTGCACAGAAATGGTTTGCAAACCGCTGAATCCACACGTGAGTTTAACTCTGTCAGTTGAATGCACACATTGACAACCATTCAGTTAGATAGCTCCGTTTTGGTTTTAGAAGCAGATATTTCTCTGTACAGCCTATGGTCCCATTCAATCGGGAATATCCCAACGCAGCTCCTAGAAGAAACGTGTTTCTGACTCGCTGAATCTCAACATAGATTCAACTGTTTTAGGTGAACGAACGCACAGCAGAGCAGTTTCAAGGAAACGTTTCTCCTGAGTTTTAAACGAAGTTTCCTGCTGTTTAGTACGGATGCCGACATTGGGCTGGACATACCGGTTTTGGGATTCTGCACAGAAAGGGTTTGCAAACCGCTGAATCCACACGTGAGTTTAACTCTGTCAGTTGAATGCACACATTGACAACCATTCAGTTTGATAGCACACTTTTGGTTTTAGAAGCAGATATTTCTCTGTACAGCCTATGGTCCCATTCACTCGGGAATATCCCAACGCAGCTCCTAGAAGAAACGTGTTTCTGACTCGCTGAATCTCAACATAGATTCAACTCTCTTAGGTGAACGAACGCACAACAGAGCAGTTTCAAGGAAACGTTTCTCCTGAGTTTTAGACGAAGTTTCCTGCTGTTTAGTACGGATGCCGACATTGGGCTGGACATACCGGTTTTGGGATTCTGCACAGAAATGGTTTGCAAACCGCTGAATCCACACGTGAGTTTAACTCTGTCAGTTGAATGCACACATTGACAACCATTCAGTTAGATAGCTCCGTTTTGGTTTTAGAAGCAGATATTTCTCTGTACAGCCTATGGTCCGATTCACTCGGGAATATCCCAACGCAGCTCCTAGAAGAAACGTGTTTCTGACTCGCTGAATCTCAACATAGATTCAACTCTCTTAGGTGAACGAAGGCACAGCAGAGCAGTTTCAAGGAAACGTTTCTCCTGAGTCTTAGACGAAGTTTCCTGCTCTTTAGTACGTATGCCGGCATTGGGCTGGAAATACCGGTTTTGGGATTCTGCAAAGAAAGGGTTTGCAAACCGCTGAATCCACACGTGAGTTTAACTCTGTCAGTTGAATGCACACATTGACAACCATTCAGTTAGATAGCTCCGTTTTGGTTTTAGAAGCAGATATTTCTCTGTACAGCCTATGGTCCCATTCACTCGGGAATATCCCAACGCAGCTCCTAGAAGAAACGTGTTTCTGACTCGCTGAATCTCAACATAGATTCAACTCTCTTAGGTGAACGAACGCACAGCAGAGCAGTTTCAAGGAAACGTTTCTCCTGAGTTTTAGACGAAGCTTCCTGCTGCTTAGTACGGATGCCGGCATTGGGCTGGAAATACCAGTTTTGGGATTCTGCACAGAAAGGGTTTGCAAACCGCTGAATCCACACGTGAGTTTAACTCTGTCAGTTGAATGCACACATTGACAACCATTCAGGTTGATAGCACACTTTTGGTTTTAGAAGCAGATATTTCTCTGTACAGCCTATGGTCCCATTCACTCGGGAATATCCCAACGCAGCTCCTAGAAGAAACGTGTTTCTGACTCGCTGAATCTCAACATAGATTCAACTGTTTTAGGTGAACGAACGCACAGCAGAGCAGTTTCAAGGAAACGTTTCTCCTGAGTCTTAGACGAAGTTTCCTGCTGTTTAGTACGGATGCCGACATTGGGCTGGAAATACCGGTTTTGGGATTCTGCACAGAAAGGGTTTGCAAACCGCTGAATCCACACGTGAGTTTAACTCTGTCAGTTGAATGCACACATTGACAACCATTCAGTTAGATAGCTCCGTTTTGGTTTTAGAAGCAGATATTTCTCTGTACAGCCTATGGTCCCATTCACTCGGGAATATCCCAACGCAGCTCCTAGAAGAAACGTGTTTCTGACTCGCTGAATCTCAACATAGATTCAACTCTCTTAGGTGAACGAACGCACAGCAGAGCAGTTTCAAGGAAACGTTTCTCCTGAGTTTTAGACGAAGTTTCCTGCTGTTTAGTACGGATGCCGACATTGGGCTGGACATACCGGTTTTGGGATTCTGCACAGAAAGGTTTTGCAAACCGCTGAATCCACACGTGAGTTTAACTCTGTCAGTTGAATGCACACATTGACAACCATTCAGTTAGATAGCTCCGTTTTGGTTTTAGAAGCAGATATGTCTCTGTACAGCCTATGGTCCCATTCACTCGGGAATATCCCAACGCAGCTCCTAGAAGAAACGTGTTTCTGACTCGCTGAATCTCAACATAGATTCAACTCTCTTAGGTGAACGAACGCACAGCAGAGCAGTTTCAAGGAAACGTTTCTCCTGAGTCTTAGACGAAGTTTCCTGCTGTTTAGTACGTATGCCGGCATTGGGCTGGAAATACCGGTTTTGGGATTCTGCACAGAAAGGGTTTGCAAACCGCTGAATCCACACGTGAGTTTAACTCTGTCAGTTGAATGCACACATTGACAACCATTCAGTTAGATAGCTCCGTTTTGGTTTTAGAAGCAGATATTTCTCTGTACAGCCTATGGTCCCATTCACTCGGGAATATCCCAACGCAGCTCCTAGAAGAAACGTGTTTCTGACTCGCTGAATCTCAACATAGATTCAACTCTCTTAGGTGAACGAACGCACAGCAGAGCAGTTTCAAGGAAACGTTTCTCCTGAGTTTTAGACGAAGTTTCCTGCTGTTTAGTACGGATGCCGGCATTGGGCTGGAAATACCGGTTTTGGGATTCTGCACAGAAAGGGTTTGCAAACCGCTGAATCCACACGTGAGTTTAACTCTGTCAGTTGAATGCACACATTGACAACCATTCAGTTTGATAGCACACTTTGGTTTTAGAAGCAGATATGTTTCTATACAGCCTATGGTCCCATTCACTCGGGAATATCCCAACGCAGCTCCTAGAAGAAACGTGTTTCTGACTCGCTGAATCTCAACATAGATTCAACTCTCTTAGGTGAACGAACGCACAGCAGAGCAGTTTCAAGGAAACGATTCTCCTGAGTTTTAGACGAAGTTTCCTGCTGTTTAGTACGGATGCCGGCATTGGGCTGGAAATACCGGTTTTGGGATTCTGCACAGAAAGGGTTTGCAAACCGCTGAATCCACACGTGAGTTTAACTCTGTCAGTTGAATGCACACATTGACAACCATTCAGTTAGATAGCTCCGTTTTGGTTTTAGAAGCAGATATTTCTCTGTACAGCCTATGGTCCCATTCACTTGGGAATATCCCAACGCAGCTCCTAGAAGAAACGTGTTTCTGACTCGCTGAATCTCAACATAGATTCAACTCTCTTAGGTGAACGAACGCACAGCAGAGCAGTTTCAAGGAAACGTTTCTCCTGAGTTTTAGACGAAGTTTCCTGCTGTTTAGTACGTATGCCGGCATTGGGCTGGAAATACCGGTTTTGGGATTCTGCACAGAAAGGGTTTGCAAACCGCTGAATCCACACGTGAGTTTAACTCTGTCAGTTGAATGCACACATTGACAACCATTCAGTTTGATAGCACACTTTTGGTTTTAGAAGCAGATATTTCTCTGTACAGCCTATGGTCCCATTCACTCGGGAATATCCCAACGCAGCTCCTAGAAGAAACGTGTTTCTGACTCGCTGAATCTCAACATAGATTCAACTCTCTTAGGTGAACGAACGCACAGCAGAGCACTTTCAAGGAACCTTTCTCCTGAGTCTTAGAAGAAATTTCCTGCTGTTTAGTACGGATGCCGGCATTGGGCTGGAAATACCGGTTTTGGGATTCTGCACAGAAAGGGTTTGCAAACCACTGAATCCACACGTGAGTTTAACTCTGTCAGTTGAATGCACACATTGACAACCATACAGTTTGATAGCACACTTTTGGTTTTAGAAGCAGATATTTCTCTGTACAGCCTATGGTCCCATTCACTCGGGAATATCCCAACGCAGCTCCTAGAAGAAACGTGTTTCTGACTCGCTGAATCTCAACATAGATTCAACTCTCTTAGGTGAACGAACGCACAGCAGAGCAGTTTCAAGGAAACCTTTCTCCTGAGTCTTAGACGAAGTTTCCTGCTGTTTAGTACGTATGCCGGCATTGGGCTGGAAATACCGGTTTTGGGATTCTGCACAGAAAGGGTTTGCAAACCGCTGAATCCACACGTGAGTTTAACTCTGTCAGTTGAATGCACACATTGACAACCATTCAGTTAGATAGCTCCGTTTTGGTTTTAGAAGCAGATATTTCTCTGTACAGCCTATGGTCCCATTCACTCGGGAATATCCCAACGCAGCTCCTAGAAGAAACGTGTTTCTGACTCGCTGAATCTCAACATAGATTCAACTCTCTTAGGTGAACGAACGCACAGCAGAGCAGTTTCAAGGAAACGTTTCTCCTGAGTCTTAGACGAAGTTTCCTGCTGTTTAGTACGGATGCCGGCATTGGGCTGGAAATACCGGTTTTGGGATTCTGCACAGAAAGGGTTTGCAAACCGCTGAATCCACACGTGAGTTTAACTCTGTCAGTTGAATGCACACATTGACAACCATTCAGTTTGATAGCTCCGTTTTGGTTTTAGAAGCAGATATGTCTCTGTACAGCCTATGGTCCCATTCACTCGGGAATATCCCAACGCAGCTCCTAGAAGAAACGTGTTTCTGACTCGCTGAATGTCAACATAGATTGCACTGTTTTAGGTGAACGAACGCACAGCAGAGCAGTTTCAAGGAAACGTTTCTCCTGAGTTTTAGACGAAGTTTCCTGCTGTTTAGTACGGATGCCGACATTGGGCTGGACATACCGGTTTTGGGATTCTGCACAGAAATGGTTTGCAAACCGCTGAATCCACACGTGAGTTTAACTCTGTCAGTTGAATGCACACATTGACAACCATTCAGTTAGATAGCTCCGTTTTGGTTTTAGAAGCAGATATTTCTCTGTACAGCCTATGGTCCCATTCACTCGGGAATATCCCAACGCAGCTCCTAGAAGAAACGTGTTTCTGACTCGCTGAATCTGAACATAGATTCAACTCTCTTAGGTGAACGAACGCACAGCAGAGCAGTATCAAGGAAACGTTTCTCCTGAGTCTTAGACGAAGTTTCCTGCTGTTTAGTACGGATGCCGGCATTGGGCTGGAAATACCGGTTTTGGGATTCTGCACAGAAAGGGTTTGCAAACCGCTGAATCCACACGTGAGTTTAACTCTGTCAGTTGAATGCACACATTGACAACCATTCAGTTAGATAGCTCCGTTTTGGTTTTAGAAGCAGATATTTCTCTGTACAGCCTATGGTCCCATTCACTCGGGAATATCCCAACGCAGCTCCTAGAAGAAACGTGTTTCTGACTCGCTGAATCTCAACATAGATTCAACTCTCTTAGGTGAACGAACGCACAGCAGAGCAGTTTCAAGGAAACGTTTCTCCTGAGTTTTAGACGAAGTTTCCTGCTGTTTAGTACGGATGCCGACATTGGGCTGGACATACCGGTTTTGGGATTCTGCACAGAAATGGTTTGCAAACCGCTGAATCCACACGTGAGTTTAACTCTGTCAGTTGAATGCACACATTGACAACCATTCAGTTAGATAGCTCCGTTTTGGTTTTAGAAGCAGATATTTCTCTGTACAGCCTATGGTCCGATTCACTCGGGAATATCCCAACGCAACTCCTAGAAGAAACGTGTTTCTGACTCGCTGAATCTCAACATAGATTCAACTCTCTTAGGTGAACGAACGCACAGCAGAGCAGTTTCAAGGAAACGTTTCTCCTGAGTCTTAGACGAAGTTTCCTGCTCTTTAGTACGTATGCCGGCATTGGGCTGGAAATACCGGTTTTGGGATTCTGCACAGAAAGGGTTTGCAAACCGCTGAATCCACACGTGAGTTTAACTCTGTCAGTTGAATGCACACATTGACAACCATTCAGTTAGATAGCTCCGTTTTGGTTTTAGAAGCAGATATTTCTCTGTACAGCCTATGGTCCCATTCACTCGGGAATATCCCAACGCAGCTCCTAGAAGAAACGTGTTTCTGACTCGCTGAATCTCAACATAGATTCAACTCTCTTAGGTGAACGAACGCACAGCAGAGCAGTTTCAAGGAAACGTTTCTCCTGAGTTTTAGACGAAGTTTCCTGCTGCTTAGTACGGATGCCGGCATTGGGATGGAAATACCGGTTTTGGGATTCTGCACAGAAAGGGTTTGCAAACCGCTGAATCCACACGTGAGTTTAACTCTGTCAGTTGAATGCACACATTGACAACCATTCAGTTTGCTAGCACACTTTTGGTTTTAGAAGCAGATATTTCTCTGTACAGCCTATGGTCCCATTCACTCGGGAATATCCCAACGCAGCTCCTAGAAGAAACGTGTTTCTGACTCGCTGAATCTCAACATAGATTCAACTCTCTTAGGTGAACGAACGCACAGCAGAGCAGTTTCAAGGAAACCTTTCTCCTGAGTTTTAGACGAAGTTTCCTGCTGTTTAGTACGGATGCCGACATTGGGCTGGACATACCGGTTTTGGGATTCTGCACAGAAATGGTTTGCAAACCGCTGAATCCACACGTGAGTTTAACTCTGTCAGTTGAATGCACACATTGACAACCATTCAGTTAGATAGCTCCGTTTTGGTTTTAGAAGCAGATATTTCTCTGTACAGCCTATGGTCCCATTCACTCGGGAATATCCCAACGCAGCTCCTAGAAGAAACGTGTTTCTGACTCGCTGAATCTCAACATAGATTCAACTGTTTTAGGTGAACGAACGCACAGCAGAGCAGTTTCAAGGAAACGTTTCTCCTGAGTTTTAGACGAAGTTTCCTGCTGTTTAGTACGGATGCCGACATTGGGCTGGACATACCGGTTTTGGGATTCTGCACAGAAAGGGTTTGCAAACCGCTGAATCCACACGTGAGTTTAACTCTGTCAGTTGAATGCACACATTGAGAACCATTCAGTTTGATAGCACACTTTTGGTTTTAGAAGCAGATATTTCTCTGTACAGCCTATGGTCCCATTCACTCGGGAATATCCCAACGCAGCTCCTAGAAGAAACGTGTTTCTGACTCGCTGAATCTCAACATAGATTCAACTCTCTTAGGTGAACGAACGCACAGCAGAGCAGTTTCAAGGAAACGTTTCTCCTGAGTTTTAGACGAAGTTTCCTGCTGTTTAGTACGGATGCCGACATTGGGCTGGACATACCGATTTTGGGATTCTGCACAGAAATGGTTTGCAAACCGCTGAATCCACACGTGAGTTTAACTCTGTCAGTTGAATGCACACATTGACAACCATTCAGTTAGATAGCTCCGTTTTGGTTTTAGAAGCAGATATTTCTCTGTACAGCCTATGGTCCCATTCACTCGGGAATATCCCAACGCAGCTCCTAGAAGAAACGTGTTTCTGACTCGGTGAATCTCAACATCGATTCAACTCTCTTAGGTGAACGAACGCACAGCAGAGCAGTTTCAAGGAAACGTTTCTCCTGAGTCTTAGACGAAGTTTCCTGCTGTTTAGTACGTATGCCGGCATTGGGCTGGAAATACCGGTTTTGGGATTCTGCACAGAAAGGGTTTGCAAACCGCTGAATCCACACGTGAGTTTAACTCTGTCAGTTGAATGCACACATTGACAACCATTCAGTTAGATAGCTCCGTTTTGGTTTTAGAAGCAGATATTTCTCTGTACAGCCTATGGTCCCATTCACTCGGGAATATCCCAACGCAGCTCCTAGAAGAAACGTGTTTCTGACTCGCTGAATCTCAACATAGATTCAACTCTCTTAGGTGAACGAACGCACAGCAGAGCAGTTTCAAGGAAACGTTTCTCCTGAGTCTTAGACGAAGTTTCCTGCTGTTTAGTACGGATGCCGGCATTGGGCTGGAAATACCGGTTTTGGGATTCTGCACAGAAAGGGTTTGCAAACCGCTGAATCCACACGTGAGTTTAACTCTGTCAGTTGAATGCACACATTGACAACCATTCAGTTTGATAGCACACTTTTGGTTTTAGAAGCACATATTTCTCTGTACAGCCTATGGTCCCATTCACTCGGGAATATCCCAACGCAGCTCCTAGAAGAAACGTGTTTCTGACTCGCTGAATCTCAACATAGATTGCACTGTTTTAGGTGAACGAACGCACAGCAGAGCAGTTTCAAGGAAACGTTTCTCCTGAGTTCTAGACGAAGTTTCCTGCTGTTTAGTACGGATGCCGACATTGGGCTGGACATACCGGTTTTGGGATTCTGCACAGAAATGGTTTGCAAACCGCTGAATCCACACGTGAGTTTAACTCTGTCAGTTGAATGCACACATTGACAACCATTCAGTTAGATAGCTCCGTTTTGGTTTTAGAAGCAGATATTTCTCTGTACAGCCTATGGTCCCATTCACTCGGGAATATCCCAACGCAACTCCTAGAAGAAACGTGTTTCTGACTCGCTGAATCTCAACATAGATTCAACTGTTTTAGGTGAACGAACGCACAGCAGAGCAGTTTCAAGGAAACGTTTCTCCTGAGTTTTAGACGAAGTTTCCTGCTGTTTAGTACGGATGCCGACATTGGGCTGGACATACCGGTTTTGGGATTCTGCACAGAAATGGTTTGCAAACCGCTGAATCCACACGTGAGTTTAACTCTGTCAGTTGAATGCACACATTGACAACCATTCAGTTAGATAGCTCCGTTTTGGTTTTAGAAGCAGATATTTCTCTGTACAGCCTATGGTCCCATTCACTCGGGAATATCCCAACGCAGCTCCTAGAAGAAACGTGTTTCTGACTCGCTGAATCTCAACATAGATTCAACTCTCTTAGGTGAACGAACGCACAGCAGAGCAGTTTCAAGGAAACGTTTCTCCTGAGTTTTAGACGAAGTTTCCTGCTGTTTAGTACGGATGCCGACATTGGGCTGGACATACCGGTTTTGGGATTCTGCACAGAAATGGTTTGCAAACCGCTGAATCCACACGTGAGTTTAACTCTGTCAGTTGAATGCACACATTGACAACCATTCAGTTAGATAGCTCCGTTTTGGTTTTAGAAGCAGATATTTCTCTGTACAGCCTATGGTCCCATTCACTCGGGAATATCCCAACGCAGCTCCTAGAAGAAACGTGTTTCTGACTCGCTGAATCTCAACATAGATTCAACTCTCTTAGGTGAACGAACGCACAGCAGAGCAGTTTCAAGGAAACGTTTCTCCTGAGTCTTAGACGAAGTTTCCTGCTGTTTAGTACGTATGCCGGCATTGGGCTGGAAATACCGGTTTTGGGATTCTGCACAGAAAGGGTTTGCAAACCGCTGAATCCACACGTGAGTTTAACTCTGTCAGTTGAATGCACACATTGACAACCATTCAGTTAGATAGCTCCGTTTTGGTTTTAGAAGCAGATATTTCTCTGTACAGCCTATGGTCCCATTCACTCGGGAATATCCCAACGCAGCTCCTAGAAGAAACGTGTTTCTGACTCGCTGAATCTCAACATAGATTCAACTCTCTTAGGTGAACGAACGCACAGCAGAGCAGTTTCAAGGAAACGTTTCTCCTGAGTCTTAGACGAAGTTTCCTGCTGTTTAGTACGGATGCCGGCATTGGGCTGGAAATACCGGTTTTGGGATTCTGCACAGAAATGGTTTGCAAACCGCTGAATCCACACGTGAGTTTAACTCTGTCAGTTGAATGCACACATTGACAACCATTCAGTTTGATAGCTCCGTTTTGGTTTTAGAAGCAGATATGTCTCTGTACAGCCTATGGTCCCATTCACTCGGGAATATCCCAACGCAGCTCCTAGAAGAAACGTGTTTCTGACTCGCTGAATCTCAACATAGATTGCACTGTTTTAGGTGAACGAACGCACAGCAGAGCAGTTTCAAGGAAACGTTTCTCCTGAGTTTTAGACGAAGTTTCCTGCTGTTTAGTACGGATGCCGACATTGGGCTGGACATACCGGTTTTGGGATTCTGCACAGAAATGGTTTGCAAACCGCTGAATCCACACGTGAGTTTAACTCTGTCAGTTGAATGCACACATTGACAACCATTCAGTTAGATAGCTCCGTTTTGGTTTTAGAAGCAGATATTTCTCTGTACAGCCTATGGTCCCATTCACTCGGGAATATCCCAACGCAGCTCCTAGAAGAAACGTGTTTCTGACTCGCTGAATCTCAACATAGATTCAACTCTCTTAGGTGAACGAACGCACAGCAGAGCAGTATCAAGGAAACGTTTCTCCTGAGTCTTAGACGAAGTTTCCTGCTGTTTAGTACGGATGCCGGCATTGGGCTGGAAATACCGGTTTTGGGATTCTGCACAGAAAGGGTTTGCAAACCGCTGAATCCACACGTGAGTTTAACTCTGTCAGTTGAATGCACACATTGACAACCATTCAGTTAGATAGCTCCGTTTTGGTTTTAGAAGCAGATATTTCTCTGTACAGCCTATGGTCCCATTCACTCGGGAATATCCCAACGCAGCTCCTAGAAGAAACGTGTTTCTGACTCGCTGAATCTCAACATAGATTCAACTCTCTTAGGTGAACGAACGCACAGCAGAGCAGTTTCAAGGAAACGTTTCTCCTGAGTTTTAGACGAAGTTTCCTGCTGTTTAGTACGGATGCCGACATTGGGCTGGACATACCGGTTTTGGGATTCTGCACAGAAATGGTTTGCAAACCGCTGAATCCACACGTGAGTTTAACTCTGTCAGTTGAATGCACACATTGACAACCATTCAGTTAGATAGCTCCGTTTTGGTTTTAGAAGCAGATATTTCTCTGTACAGCCTATGGTCCGATTCACTCGGGAATATCCCAACGCAACTCCTAGAAGAAACGTGTTTCTGACTCGCTGAATCTCAACATAGTTTCAACTCTCTTAGGTGAACGAACGCACAGCAGAGCAGTTTCAAGGAAACGTTTCTCCTGAGTCTTAGACGAAGTTTCCTGCTCTTTAGTACGTATGCCGGCATTGGGCTGGAAATACCGGTTTTGGGATTCTGCACAGAAAGGGTTTGCAAACCGCTGAATCCACACGTGAGTTTAACTCTGTCAGTTGAATGCACACATTGACAACCATTCAGTTAGATAGCTCCGTTTTGGTTTTAGAAGCAGATATTTCTCTGTACAGCCTATGGTCCCATTCACTCGGGAATATCCCAACGCAGCTCCTAGAAGAAACGTGTTTCTGACTCGCTGAATCTCAACATAGATTCAACTCTCTTAGGTGAACGAACGCACAGCAGAGCAGTTTCAAGGAAACGTTTCTCCTGAGTTTTAGACGAAGTTTCCTGCTGCTTAGTACGGATGCCGGCATTGGGATGGAAATACCGGTTTTGGGATTCTGCACAGAAAGGGTTTGCAAACCGCTGAATCCACACGTGAGTTTAACTCTGTCAGTTGAATGCACACATTGACAACCATTCAGTTTGATAGCACACTTTTGGTTTTAGAAGCAGATATTTCTCTGTACAGCCTATGGTCCCATTCACTCGGGAATATCCCAACGCAGCTCCTAGAAGAAACGTGTTTCTGACTCGCTGAATCTCAACATAGATTCAACTCTCTTAGGTGAACGAACGCACAGCAGAGCAGTTTCAAGGAAACCTTTCTCCTGAGTTTTAGACGAAGTTTCCTGCTGTTTAGTACGGATGCCGACATTGGGCTGGACATACCGGTTTTGGGATTCTGCACAGAAATGGTTTGCAAACCGCTGAATCCACACGTGAGTTTAACTCTGTCAGTTGAATGCACACATTGACAACCATTCAGTTAGATAGCTCCGTTTTGGTTTTAGAAGCAGATATTTCTCTGTACAGCCTATGGTCCCATTCACTCGGGAATATCCCAACGCAGCTCCTAGAAGAAACGTGTTTCTGACTCGCTGAATCTCAACATAGATTCAACTGTTTTAGGTGAACGAACGCACAGCAGAGCAGTTTCAAGGAAACGTTTCTCCTGAGTTTTAGACGAAGTTTCCTGCTGTTTAGTACGGATGCCGACATTGGGCTGGACATACCGGTTTTGGGATTCTGCACAGAAAGGGTTTGCAAACCGCTGAATCCACACGTGAGTTTAACTCTGTCAGTTGAATGCACACATTGAGAACCATTCAGTTTGATAGCACACTTTTGGTTTTAGAAGCAGATATTTCTCTGTACAGCCTATGGTCCCATTCACTCGGGAATATCCCAACGCAGCTCCTAGAAGAAACGTGTTTCTGACTCGCTGAATCTCAACATAGATTCAACTCTCTTAGGTGAACGAACGCACAGCAGAGCAGTTTCAAGGAAACGTTTCTCCTGAGTTTTAGACGAAGTTTCCTGCTGTTTAGTACGGATGCCGACATTGGGCTGGACATACCGGTTTTGGGATTCTGCACAGAAATGGTTTGCAAACCGCTGAATCCACACGTGAGTTTAACTCTGTCAGTTGAATGCACACATTGACAACCATTCAGTTAGATAGCTCCGTTTTGGTTTTAGAAGCAGATATTTCTCTGTACAGCCTATGGTCCCATTCACTCGGGAATATCCCAACGCAGCTCCTAGAAGAAACGTGTTTCTGACTCGGTGAATCTCAACATCGATTCAACTCTCTTAGGTGAACGAACGCACAGCAGAGCAGTTTCAAGGAAACGTTTCTCCTGAGTCTTAGACGAAGTTTCCTGCTGTTTAGTACGTATGCCGGCATTGGGCTGGAAATACCGGTTTTGGGATTCTGCACAGAAAGGGTTTGCAAACCGCTGAATCCACACGTGAGTTTAACTCTGTCAGTTGAATGCACACATTGACAACCATTCAGTTAGATAGCTCCGTTTTGGTTTTAGAAGCAGATATTTCTCTGTACAGCCTATGGTCCCATTCACTCGGGAATATCCCAACGCAGCTCCTAGAAGAAACGTGTTTCTGACTCGCTGAATCTCAACATAGATTCAACTCTCTTAGGTGAACGAACGCACAGCAGAGCAGTTTCAAGGAAACGTTTCTCCTGAGTCTTAGACGAAGTTTCCTGCTGTTTAGTACGGATGCCGGCATTGGGCTGGAAATACCGGTTTTGGGATTCTGCACAGAAAGGGTTTGCAAACCGCTGAATCCACACGTGAGTTTAACTCTGTCAGTTGAATGCACACATTGACAACCATTCAGTTTGATAGCACACTTTTGGTTTTAGAAGCACATATTTCTCTGTACAGCCTATGGTCCCATTCACTCGGGAATATCCCAACGCAGCTCCTAGAAGAAACGTGTTTCTGACTCGCTGAATCTCAACATAGATTCAACTCTCTTAGGTGAACGAACGCACAGCAGAGCAGTTTCAAGGAAACGTTTCTCCTGAGTTCTAGACGAAGTTTCCTGCTGTTTAGTACGGATGCCGACATTGGGCTGGACATACCGGTTTTGGGATTCTGCACAGAAATGGTTTGCAAACCGCTGAATCCACACGTGAGTTTAACTCTGTCAGTTGAATGCACACATTGACAACCATTCAGTTAGATAGCTCCGTTTTGGTTTTAGAAGCAGATATTTCTCTGTACAGCCTATGGTCCCATTCACTCGGGAATATCCCAACGCAACTCCTAGAAGAAACGTGTTTCTGACTCGCTGAATCTCAACATAGATTCAACTGTTTTAGGTGAACGAACGCACAGCAGAGCAGTTTCAAGGAAACGTTTCTCCTGAGTTTTAGACGAAGTTTCCTGCTGTTTAGTACGGATGCCGACATTGGGCTGGACATACCGGTTTTGGGATTCTGCACAGAAATGGTTTGCAAACCGCTGAATCCACACGTGAGTTTAACTCTGTCAGTTGAATGCACACATTGACAACCATTCAGTTAGATAGCTCCGTTTTGGTTTTAGAAGCAGATATTTCTCTGTACAGCCTATGGTCCCATTCACTCGGGAATATCCCAACGCAGCTCCTAGAAGAAACGTGTTTCTGACTCGCTGAATCTCAACATAGATTCAACTCTCTTAGGTGAACGAACGCACAGCAGAGCAGTTTCAAGGAAACGTTTCTCCTGAGTTTTAGACGAAGTTTCCTGCTGTTTAGTACGGATGCCGACATTGGGCTGGACATACCGGTTTTGGGATTCTGCACAGAAATGGTTTGCAAACCGCTGAATCCACACGTGAGTTTAACTCTGTCAGTTGAATGCACACATTGACAACCATTCAGTTAGATAGCTCCGTTTTGGTTTTAGAAGCAGATATTTCTCTGTACAGCCTATGGTCCCATTCACTCGGGAATATCCCAACGCAGCTCCTAGAAGAAACGTGTTTCTGACTCGCTGAATCTCAACATAGATTCAACTCTCTTAGGTGAACGAACGCACAGCAGAGCAGTTTCAAGGAAACGTTTCTCCTGAGTCTTAGACGAAGTTTCCTGCTGTTTAGTACGTATGCCGGCATTGGGCTGGAAATACCGGTTTTGGGATTCTGCACAGAAAGGGTTTGCAAACCGCTGAATCCACACGTGAGTTTAACTCTGTCAGTTGAATGCACACATTGACAACCATTCAGTTAGATAGCTCCGTTTTGGTTTTAGAAGCAGATATTTCTCTGTACAGCCTATGGTCCCATTCACTCGGGAATATCCCAACGCAGCTCCTAGAAGAAACGTGTTTCTGACTCGCTGAATCTCAACATAGATTCAACTCTCTTAGGTGAACGAACGCACAGCAGAGCAGTTTCAAGGAAACGTTTCTCCTGAGTCTTAGACGAAGTTTCCTGCTGTTTAGTACGGATGCCGGCATTGGGCTGGAAATACCGGTTTTGGGATTCTGCACAGAAAGGGTTTGCAAACCGCTGAATCCACACGTGAGTTTAACTCTGTCAGTTGAATGCACACATTGACAACCATTCAGTTTGATAGCACACTTTTGGTTTTAGAAGCACATATTTCTCTGTACAGCCTATGGTCCCATTCACTCGGGAATATCCCAACGCAGCTCCTAGAAGAAACGTGTTTCTGACTCGCTGAATCTCAACATAGATTGCACTGTTTTAGGTGAACGAACGCACAGCAGAGCAGTTTCAAGGAAACGTTTCTCCTGAGTTTTAGACGAAGTTTCCTGCTGTTTAGTACGGATGCCGACATTGGGCTGGACATACCGGTTTTGGGATTCTGCACAGAAATGGTTTGCAAACCGCTGAATCCACACGTGAGTTTAACTCTGTCAGTTGAATGCACACATTGACAACCATTCAGTTAGATAGCTCCGTTTTGGTTTTAGAAGCAGATATTTCTCTGTACAGCCTATGGTCCCATTCACTCGGGAATATCCCAACGCAGCTCCTAGAAGAAACGTGTTTCTGACTCGCTGAATCTCAACATAGATTCAACTGTTTTAGGTGAACGAACGCAAAGCAGAGCAGTTTCAAGGAAACGTTTCTCCTGAGTTTTAGACGAAGTTTCCTGCTGTTTAGTACGGATGCCGACATTGGGCTGGACATACCGGTTTTGGGATTCTGCACAGAAATGGTTTGCAAACCGCTGAATCCACACGTGAGTTTAACTCTGTCAGTTGAATGCACACATTGACAACCATTCAGTTAGATAGCTCCGTTTTGGTTTTAGAAGCAGATATTTCTCTGTACAGCCTATGGTCCCATTCACTCGGGAATATCCCAACGCAGCTCCTAGAAGAAACGTGTTTCTGACTCGCTGAATCTCAACATAGATTCAACTCTCTTAGGTGAACGAACGCACAGCAGAGCAGTTTCAAGGAAACGTTTCTCCTGAGTTTTAGACGAAGTTTCCTGCTGTTTAGTACGGATGCCGACATTGGGCTGGACATACCGGTTTTGGGATTCTGCACAGAAATGGTTTGCAAACCGCTGAATCCACACGTGAGTTTAACTCTGTCAGTTGAATGCACACATTGACAACCATTCAGTTAGATAGCTCCGTTTTGGTTTTAGAAGCAGATATTTCTCTGTACAGCCTATGGTCCCATTCACTCGGGAATATCCCAACGCAACTCCTAGAAGAAACATGTTTCTGACTCGCTGAATCTCAACATAGATTCAACTCTCTTAGGTGAACGAACGCACAGCAGAGCAGTTTCAAGGAAACGTTTCTCCTGAGTCTTAGACGAAGTTTCCTGCTCTTTAGTACGTATGCCGGCATTGGGCTGGAAATACCGGTTTTGGGATTCTGCACAGAAAGGGTTTGCAAACCGCTGAATCCACACGTGAGTTTAACTCTGTCAGTTGAATGCACACATTGACAACCATTCAGTTAGATAGCTCCGTTTTGGTTTTAGAAGCAGATATTTCTCTGTACAGCCTATGGTCCCATTCACTCGGGAATATCCCAACGCAGCTCCTAGAAGAAACGTGTTTCTGACTCGCTGAATCTCAACATAGATTCAACTCTCTTAGGTGAACGAACGCACAGCAGAGCAGTTTCAAGGAAACGTTTCTCCTGAGTTTTAGACGAAGTTTCCTGCTGCTTAGTACGGATGCCGGCATTGGGATGGAAATACCGGTTTTGGGATTCTGCACAGAAAGGGTTTGCAAACCGCTGAATCCACACGTGAGTTTAACTCTGTCAGTTGAATGCACACATTGACAACCATTCAGTTTGATAGCACACTTTTGGTTTTAGAAGCAGATATTTCTCTGTACAGCCTATGGTCCCATTCACTCGGGAATATCCCAACGCAGCTCCTAGAAGAAACGTGTTTCTGACTCGCTGAATCTCAACATAGATTCAACTCTCTTAGGTGAACGAACGCACAGCAGAGCAGTTTCAAGGAAACCTTTCTCCTGAGTTTTAGACCAAGTTTCCTGCTGTTTAGTACGGATGCCAGCATTGGGCTGGACATACCGGTTTTGGGATTCTGCACAGAAATGGTTTGCAAACCGCTGAATCCACACGTGAGTTTAACTCTGTCAGTTGAATGCACACATTGACAACCATTCAGTTAGATAGCTCCGTTTTGGTTTTAGAAGCAGATATTTCTCTGTACAGCCTATGGTCCCATTCACTCGGGAATATCCCAACGCAGCTCCTAGAAGAAACGTGTTTCTGACTCGCTGAATCTCAACATAGATTCAACTGTTTTAGGTGAACGAACGCACAGCAGAGCAGTTTCAAGGAAACGTTTCTCCTGAGTCTTAGTCGAAGTTTCCTGCTGTTTAGTACGTATGCCGGCATTGGGCTGGAAATACCGGTTTTGGGATTCTGCACAGAAAGGGTTTGCAAACCGCTGAATCCACACGTGACTTTAATTCTGTCAGTTGAATGCACACATTGACAACCATTCAGTTTGATAGCACACTTTTGGTTTTAGAAGCAGATATTTCTCTGTACAGCCTATGGTCCCATTCACTCGGGAATATCCCAACGCAGCTCCTAGAAGAAACGTGTTTCTGACTCGCTGAATCTCAACATAGATTCAACTCTCTTAGGTGAACGAACGCACAGCAGAGCAGTTTCAAGGAAACGTTTCTCCTGAGTTTTAGACGAAGTTTCCTGCTGTTTAGTACGGATGCCGACATTGGGCTGGACATACCGGTTTTGGGATTCTGCACAGAAATGGTTTGCAAACCGCTGAATCCACACGTGAGTTTAACTCTGTCAGTTGAATGCACACATTGACAACCATTCAGTTAGATAGCTCCGTTTTGGTTTTAGAAGCACATATTTCTCTGTACAGCCTATGGTCCCATTCACTCGGGAATATCCCAACGCAGCTCCTAGCATAAACGTGTTTCTGACTCGGTGAATCTCAACATAGATTCAACTCTCTTAGGTGAACGAACGCACAGCAGAGCAGTTTCAAGGAAACGTTCCTCCTGAGTTTTAGACGAAGTTTCCTGCTGTTTAGTACGGATGCCGGCATTGGGCTGGAAATACCGGTTTTGGGATTCTGCACAGAAAGGGTTTGCAAACCGCTGAATCCACACGTGAGTTCAACTCTATCAGTTGAATGCACACATTGACAACCATTCAGTTTGATAGCACACTTTTGGTTTTAGAAGCAGATATTTCTCTGTACAGCCTACGGTCCCATTCACTCGGGAATATCCCAACGCAGCTCCTAGAAGAAACGTGTTTCTGACTCGCTGAATCTCAACATAGATTGCACTGTTTTAGGTGAACGAACGCACAGCAGAGCAGTTTCAAGGAAACGTTTCTCCTGAGTTTTAGACGAAGTTTCCTGCTGTTTAGTACGGATGCCGACATTGGGCTGGACATACCGGTTTTGGGATTCTGCACAGAAATGGTTTGCAAACCGCTGAATCCACACGTGAGTTTAACTCTGTCAGTTGAATGCACACATTGACAACCATTCAGTTAGATAGCTCCGTTTTGGTTTTAGAAGCAGATATTTCTCTGTACAGCCTATGGTCCCATTCACTCGGGAATATCCCAACGCAGCTCCTAGAAGAAACGTGTTTCTGACTCGCTGAATCTCAACATAGATTCAGCTGTTTTAGGTGAACGAACGAACAGCAGAGCAGTTTCAAGGAAACGTTTCTCCTGAGTTTTAGACGAAGTTTCCTGCTGTTTAGTACGGATGCCGACATTGGGCTGGACATACCGGTTTTGGGATTCTGCACAGAAATGGTTTGCAAACCGCTGAATCCACACGTGAGTTTATCTCTGTCAGTTGAATGCACACATTGACAACCATTCAGTTAGATAGCTCCGTTTTGGTTTTAGAAGCACATATTTCTCTGTACAGCCTATGGTCCCATTCACTCGGGAATATCCCAACGCAGCTCCTAGAAGAAACGTGTTTCTGACTCGCTGAATCTCAACATAGATTCAACTCTCTTAGGTGAACGAACGCACAGCAGAGCAGTTTCAAGGAAACGTTTCTCCTGAGTTTTAGACGAAGTTTCCTGCTGTTTAGTACGGATGCCGACATTGGGCTGGACATACCGGTTTTGGGATTCTGCACAGAAAGGGTTTGCAAACCGCTGAATCCACACGTGAGTTTAACTCTGTCAGTTGAATGCACACATTGACAACCATTCAGTTAGATAGCTCCGTTTTGGTTTTAGAAGCAGATATTTCTCTGTACAGCCTATGGTCCGATTCACTCGGGAATATCCCAACGCAGCTCCTAGCATAAACGTGTTTCTGACTCGCTGAATCTCAACATAGATTCAACTCTCTTAGGTGAACGAACGCACAGCAGAGCAGTTTCAAGGAAACGTTTCTCCTGAGTCTTAGACGAAGTTTCCTGCTCTTTAGTACGTATGCCGGCATTGGGCTGGAAATACCGGTTTTGGGATTCTGCACAGAAAGGGTTTGCAAACCGCTGAATCCACACGTGAGTTTAACTCTGTCAGTTGAATGCACACATTGACAACCATTCAGTTAGATAGCTCCGTTTTGGTTTTAGAAGCAGATATTTCTCTGTACAGCCTATGGTCCCATTCACTCGGGAATATCCCAACGCAGCTCCTAGAAGAAACGTGTTTCTGACTCGCTGAATCTCAACATAGATTCAACTCTCTTAGGTGAACGAACGCACAGCAGAGCAGTTTCAAGGAAACGTTTCTCCTGAGTTTTAGACGAAGTTTCCTGCTGCTTAGTACGGATGCCGGCATTGGGCTGGAAATACCGGTTTTGGGATTCTGCACAGAAAGGGTTTGCAAACCGCTGAATCCACACGTGAGTTTAACTCTGTCAGTTGAATGCACACATTGACAACCATTCAGTTTGATAGCACACTTTTGGTTTTAGAAGCAGATATTTCTCTGTACAGCCTATGGTCCCATTCACTCGGGAATATCCCAACGCAGCTCCTAGAAGAAACGTGTTTCTGACTCGCTGAATCTCAACATAGATTCAACTGTTTTAGGTGAACGAACGCACAGCAGAGCAGTTTCAAGGAAACCTTTCTCCTGAGTTTTAGACGAAGTTTCCTGCTGTTTAGTACGGATGCCGACATTGTCCTGGACATACCGGTTTTGGGATTCTGCACAGAAAGGGTTTGCAAACCGCTGAATCCACACGTGAGTTTAACTCTGTCAGTTGAATGCACACATTGACAACCATTCAGTTTGATAGCACACTTTTGGTTTTAGAAGCAGATATTTCTCTGTACAGCCTATGGTCCCATTCACTCGGGAATATCCCAAGGCAGCTCCTAGAAGAAACGTGTTTCTGACTCGCTGAATCTCAACATAGATTCAACTCTCTTAGGTGAACGAACGCACAGCAGAGCAGTTTCAAGGAAACGTTTCTCCTGAGTTTTAGACGAAGTTTCCTGCTGTTTAGTACGGATGCCGACATTGGGCTGGACATACCGGTTTTGGGATTCTGCACAGAAATGGTTTGCAAACCGCTGAATCCACACGTGAGTTTAACTCTGTCAGTTGAATGCACACATTGACAACCATTCAGTTAGATAGCTCCGTTTTGGTTTTAGAAGCAGATATTTCTCTGTACAGCCTATGGTCCGATTCACTCGGGAATATCCCAACGCAACTCCTAGAAGAAACGTGTTTCTGACTCGCTGAATCTCAACATAGATTCAACTCTCTTAGGTGAACGAACGCACAGCAGAGCAGTTTCAAGGAAACGTTTCTCCTGAGTCTTAGACGAATTTTCCTGCTCTTTAGTACGTATGCCGGCATTGGGCTGGAAATACCGGTTTTGGGATTCTGCACAGAAAGGGTTTGCAAACCGCTGAATCCACACGTGAGTTTAACTCTGTCAGTTGAATGCACACATTGACAACCATTCAGTTAGATAGCTCCGTTTTGGTTTTAGAAGCAGATATTTCTCTGTACAGCCTATGGTCCCATTCACTCGGGAATATCCCAACGCAGCTCCTAGAAGAAACGTGTTTCTGACTCGCTGAATCTCAACATAGATTCAACTCTCTTAGGTGAACGAACGCACAGCAGAGCAGTTTCAAGGAAACGTTTCTCCTGAGTTTTAGACGAAGTTTCCTGCTGCTTAGTACGGATGCCGGCATTGGGCTGGAAATACCGGTTTTGGGATTCTGCACAGAAAGGGTTTGCAAACCGCTGAATCCACACGTGAGTTTAACTCTGTCAGTTGAATGCACACATTGACAACCATTCAGTTTGATAGCACACTTTTCGTTTTAGAAGCAGATATTTCTCTGTACAGCCTATGGTCCCATTCACTCGGGAATATCCCAACGCAGCTCCTAGAAGAAACGTGTTTCTGACTCGCTGAATCTCAACATAGATTCAACTCTCTTAGGTGAACGAACGCACAGCAGAGCAGTTTCAAGGAAACCTTTCTCCTGAGTTTTAGACGAAGTTTCCTGCTGTTTAGTATGGATGCCGACATTGGGCTGGACATACCGGTTTTGGGATTCTGCACAGAAATGGTTTGCAAACCGCTGAATCCACACGTGAGTTTAACTCTGTCAGTTGAATGCACACATTGACAACCATTCAGTTAGATAGCTCCGTTTTGGTTTTAGAAGCAGATATTTCTCTGTACAGCCTATGGTCCCATTCAATCGGGAATATCCCAACGCAGCTCCTAGAAGAAACGTGTTTCTGACTCGCTGAATCTCAACATAGATTCAACTGTTTTAGGTGAACGAACGCACAGCAGAGCAGTTTCAAGGAAACGTTTCTCCTGAGTTTTAGACGAAGTTTCCTGCTGTTTAGTACGGATGCCGACATTGGGCTGGACATACCGGTTTTGGGATTCTGCACAGAAAGGGTTTGCAAACCGCTGAATCCACACGTGAGTTTAACTCTGTCAGTTGAATGCACACATTGACAACCATTCAGTTTGATAGCACACTTTTGGTTTTAGAAGCAGATATTTCTCTGTACAGCCTATGGTCCCATTCACTCGGGAATATCCCAACGCAGCTCCTAGAAGAAACGTGTTTCTGACTCGCTGAATCTCAACATAGATTCAACTCTCTTAGGTGAACGAACGCACAGCAGAGCAGTTTCAAGGAAACGTTTCTCCTGAGTTTTAGACGAAGTTTCCTGCTGTTTAGTACGGATGCCGACATTGGGCTGGACATACCGGTTTTGGGTTTCTGCACAGAAATGGTTTGCAAACCGCTGAATCCACACGTGAGTTTAACTCTGTCAGTTGAATGCACACATTGACAACCATTCAGTTAGATAGCTCCGTTTTGGTTTTAGAAGCAGATATGTCTCTGTACAGCCTATGGTCCCATTCACTCGGGAATATCCCAACGCAGCTCCTAGAAGAAACGTGTTTCTGACTCGCTGAATCTCAACATAGATTCAACTGTTTTAGGTGAACGAACGCACAGCAGAGCAGTTTCAAGGAAACGTTTCTCCTGAGTCTTAGACGAAGTTTCCTGCTGTTTAGTACGTATGCCGGCATTGGGCTGGAAATACCGGTTTTGGGATTCTGCACAGAAAGGGTTTGCAAACCGATGAATCCACACGTGAGTTTAACTCTGTCAGTTGAATGCACACATTGACAACCATTCAGTTAGATAGCTCCGTTTTGGTTTTAGAAGCAGATATTTCTCTGTACAGCCTATGGTCCGATTCACTCGGGAATATCCCAACGCAACTCCTAGAAGAAACGTGTTTCTGACTCGCTGAATCTCAACATAGATTCAACTCTCTTAGGTGAACGAACGCACAGCAGAGCAGTTTCAAGGAAACGTTTCTCCTGAGTCTTAGACGAAGTTTCCTGCTCTTTAGTACGTATGCCGGCATTGGGCTGGAAATACCGGTTTTGGGATTCTGCACAGAAAGGGTTCGCAAAACGCTGAATCCACACGTGAGTTTAACTCTGTCAGTTGAATGCACACATTGACAACCATTCAGTTAGATAGCTCCGTTTTGGTTTTAGAAGCAGATATTTCTCTGTACAGCCTATGGTCCCATTCACTCGGGAATATCCCAACGCAGCTCCTAGAAGAAACGTGTTTCTGACTTGCTGAATGTCAACATAGATTCAACTCTCTTAGGTGAACGAACGCACAGCAGAGCAGTTTCAAGGAAACGTTTCTCCTGAGTTTTAGACGAAGTTTCCTGCTGCTTAGTACGGATGCCGGCATTGGGCTGGAAATACCGGTTTTGGGATTCTGCACAGAAAGGGTTTGCAAACCGCTGAATCCACACGTGAGTTTAACTCTGTCAGTTGAATGCACACATTGACAACCATTCAGTTTGATAGCACACTTTTGGTTTTAGAAGCAGATATTTCTCTGTACAGCCTATGGTCCCATTCACTCGGGAATATCCCAACGCAGCTCCTAGAAGAAACGTGTTTCTGACTCGCTGAATCTCAACATAGATTCAACTCTCTTAGGTGAACGAACGCACAGCAGAGCAGTTTCAAGGAAACCTTTCTCCTGAGTTTTAGACGAAGTTTCCTGCTGTTTAGTATGGATGCCGACATTGGGCTGGACATACCGGTTTTGGGATTCTGCACAGAAATGGTTTGCAAACCGCTGAATCCACACGTGAGTTTAACTCTGTCAGTTGAATGCACACATTGACAACCATTCAGTTAGATAGCTCCGTTTTGGTTTTAGAAGCAGATATTTCTCTGTACAGCCTATGGTCCCATTCAATCGGGAATATCCCAACGCAGCTCCTAGAAGAAACGTGTTTCTGACTCGCTGAATCTCAACATAGATTCAACTGTTTTAGGTGAACGAACGCACAGCAGAGCAGTTTCAAGGAAACGTTTCTCCTGAGTTTTAGACGAAGTTTCCTGCTGTTTAGTACGGATGCCGACATTGGGCTGGACATACCGGTTTTGGGATTCTGCACAGAAAGGGTTTGCAAACCGCTGAATCCACACGTGAGTTTAACTCTGTCAGTTGAATGCACACATTGACAACCATTCAGTTTGATAGCACACTTTTGGTTTTAGAAGCAGATATTTCTCTGTACAGCCTATGGTCCCATTCACTCGGGAATATCCCAACGCAGCTCCTAGAAGAAACGTGTTTCTGACTCGCTGAATCTCAACATAGATTCAACTCTCTTAGGTGAACGAACGCACAGCAGAGCAGTTTCAAGGAAACGTTTCTCCTGAGTTTTAGACGAAGTTTCCTGCTGTTTAGTACGGATGCCGACATTGGGCTGGACATACCGGTTTTGGGATTCTGCACAGAAATGGTTTGCAAACCGCTGAATCCACACGTGAGTTTAACTCTGTCAGTTGAATGCACACATTGACAACCATTCAGTTAGATAGCTCCGTTTTGGTTTTAGAAGCAGATATTTCTCTGTACAGCCTATGGTCCGATTCACTCGGGAATATCCCAACGCAACTCCTAGAAGAAACGTGTTTCTGACTCGCTGAATCTCAACATAGATTCAACTCTCTTAGGTGAACGAAGGCACAGCAGAGCAGTTTCAAGGAAACGTTTCTCCTGAGTCTTAGACGAAGTTTCCTGCTCTTTAGTACGTATGCCGGCATTGGGCTGGAAATACCGGTTTTGGGATTCTGCACAGAAAGGGTTTGCAAACCGCTGAATCCACACGTGAGTTTAACTCTGTCAGTTGAATGCACACATTGACAACCATTCAGTTAGATAGCTCCGTTTTGGTTTTAGAAGCAGATATTTCTCTGTACAGCCTATGGTCCGATTCACTCGGGAATATCCCAACGCAACTCCTAGAAGAAACGTGTTTCTGACTCGCTGAATCTCAACATAGATTCAACTCTCTTAGGTGAACGAACGCACAGCAGAGCAGTTTCAAGGAAACGTTTCTCCTGAGTCTTAGACGAAGTTTCCTGCTCTTTAGTACGTATGCCGGCATTGGGCTGGAAATACCGGTTTTGGGATTCTGCACAGAAAGGGTTCGCAAAACGCTGAATCCACACGTGAGTTTAACTCTGTCAGTTGAATGCACACATTGACAACCATTCAGTTAGATAGCTCCGTTTTGGTTTTAGAAGCAGATATTTCTCTGTACAGCCTATGGTCCCATTCACTCGGGAATATCCCAACGCAGCTCCTAGAAGAAACGTGTTTCTGACTTGCTGAATGTCAACATAGATTCAACTCTCTTAGGTGAACGAACGCACAGCAGAGCAGTTTCAAGGAAACGTTTCTCCTGAGTTTTAGACGAAGTTTCCTGCTGCTTAGTACGGATGCCGGCATTGGGCTGGAAATACCGGTTTTGGGATTCTGCACAGAAAGGGTTTGCAAACCGCTGAATCCACACGTGAGTTTAACTCTGTCAGTTGAATGCACACATTGACAACCATTCAGTTTGATAGCACACTTTTGGTTTTAGAAGCAGATATTTCTCTGTACAGCCTATGGTCCCATTCACTCGGGAATATCCCAACGCAGCTCCTAGAAGAAACGTGTTTCTGACTCGCTGAATCTCAACATAGATTCAACTCTCTTAGGTGAACGAACGCACAGCAGAGCAGTTTCAAGGAAACCTTTCTCCTGAGTTTTAGACGAAGTTTCCTGCTGTTTAGTATGGATGCCGACATTGGGCTGGACATACCGGTTTTGGGATTCTGCACAGAAATGGTTTGCAAACCGCTGAATCCACACGTGAGTTTAACTCTGTCAGTTGAATGCACACATTGACAACCATTCAGTTAGATAGCTCCGTTTTGGTTTTAGAAGCAGATATTTCTCTGTACAGCCTATGGTCCCATTCAATCGGGAATATCCCAACGCAGCTCCTAGAAGAAACGTGTTTCTGACTCGCTGAATCTCAACATAGATTCAACTCTCTTAGGTGAACGAACGCACAGCAGAGCAGTTTCAAGGAAACGTTTCTCCTGAGTTTTAGACGAAGTTTCCTGCTGTTTAGTACGGATGCCGACATTGGGCTGGACATACCGGTTTTGGGATTCTGCACAGAAAGGGTTTGCAAACCGCTGAATCCACACGTGAGTTTAACTCTGTCAGTTGAATGCACACATTGACAACCATTCAGTTTGATAGCACACTTTTGGTTTTAGAAGCAGATATTTCTCTGTACAGCCTATGGTCCCATTCACTCGGGAATATCCCAACGCAGCTCCTAGAAGAAACGTGTTTCTGACTCGCTGAATCTCAACATAGATTCAACTCTCTTAGGTGAACGAACGCACAGCAGAGCAGTTTCAAGGAAACGTTTCTCCTGAGTTTTAGACGAAGTTTCCTGCTGTTTAGTACGGATGCCGACATTGGGCTGGACATACCGGTTTTGGGATTCTGCACAGAAATGGTTTGCAAACCGCTGAATCCACACGTGAGTTTAACTCTGTCAGTTGAATGCACACATTGACAACCATTCAGTTAGATAGCTCCGTTTTGGTTTTAGAAGCAGATATTTCTCTGTACAGCCTATGGTCCGATTCACTCGGGAATATCCCAACGCAACTCCTAGAAGAAACGTGTTTCTGACTCGCTGAATCTCAACATAGATTCAACTCTCTTAGGTGAACGAAGGCACAGCAGAGCAGTTTCAAGGAAACGTTTCTCCTGAGTCTTAGACGAAGTTTCCTGCTCTTTAGTACGTATGCCGGCATTGGGCTGGAAATACCGGTTTTGGGATTCTGCACAGAAAGGGTTTGCAAACCGCTGAATCCACACGTGAGTTTAACTCTGTCAGTTGAATGCACACATTGACAACCATTCAGTTAGATAGCTCCGTTTTGGTTTTAGAAGCAGATATTTCTCTGTACAGCCTATGGTCCGATTCACTCGGGAATATCCCAACGCAACTCCTAGAAGAAACGTGTTTCTGACTCGCTGAATCTCAACATAGATTCAACTCTCTTAGGTGAACGAACGCACAGCAGAGCAGTTTCAAGGAAACGTTTCTCCTGAGTCTTAGACGAAGTTTCCTGCTCTTTAGTACGTATGCCGGCATTGGGCTGGAAATACCGGTTTTGGGATTCTGCACAGAAAGGGTTCGCAAAACGCTGAATCCACACGTGAGTTTAACTCTGTCAGTTGAATGCACACATTGACAACCATTCAGTTAGATAGCTCCGTTTTGGTTTTAGAAGCAGATATTTCTCTGTACAGCCTATGGTCCCATTCACTCGGGAATATCCCAACGCAGCTCCTAGAAGAAACGTGTTTCTGACTTGCTGAATGTCAACATAGATTCAACTCTCTTAGGTGAACGAACGCACAGCAGAGCAGTTTCAAGGAAACGTTTCTCCTGAGTTTTAGACGAAGTTTCCTGCTGCTTAGTACGGATGCCGGCATTGGGCTGGAAATACCGGTTTTGGGATTCTGCACAGAAAGGGTTTGCAAACCGCTGAATCCACACGTGAGTTTAACTCTGTCAGTTGAATGCACACATTGACAACCATTCAGTTTGATAGCACACTTTTGGTTTTAGAAGCAGATATTTCTCTGTACAGCCTATGGTCCCATTCACTCGGGAATATCCCAACGCAGCTCCTAGAAGAAACGTGTTTCTGACTCGCTGAATCTCAACATAGATTCAACTCTCTTAGGTGAACGAACGCACAGCAGAGCAGTTTCAAGGAAACCTTTCTCCTGAGTTTTAGACGAAGTTTCCTGCTGTTTAGTATGGATGCCGACATTGGGCTGGACATACCGGTTTTGGGATTCTGCACAGAAAGGGTTTGCAAACCGCTGAATCCACACGTGAGTTTAACTCTGTCAGTTGAATGCACACATTGACAACCATTCAGTTAGATAGCTCCGTTTTGGTTTTAGAAGCAGATATTTCTCTGTACAGCCTATGGTCCCATTCAATCGGGAATATCCCAACGCAGCTCCTAGAAGAAACGTGTTTCTGACTCGCTGAATCTCAACATAGATTCAACTGTTTTAGGTGAACGAACGCACAGCAGAGCAGTTTCAAGGAAACCTTTCTCCTGAGTTTTAGACGAAGTTTCCTGCTGTTTAGTATGGATGCCGACATTGGGCTGGACATACCGGTTTTGGGATTCTGCACAGAAATGGTTTGCAAACCGCTGAATCCACACGTGAGTTTAACTCTGTCAGTTGAATGCACACATTGACAACCATTCAGTTAGATAGCTCCGTTTTGGTTTTAGAAGCAGATATTTCTCTGTACAGCCTATGGTCCCATTCAATCGGGAATATCCCAACGCAGCTCCTAGAAGAAACGTGTTTCTGACTCGCTGAATCTCAACATAGATTCAACTCTCTTAGGTGAACGAACGCACAGCAGAGCAGTTTCAAGGAAACCTTTCTCCTGAGTTTTAGACGAAGTTTCCTGCTGTTTAGTATGGATGCCGACATTGGGCTGGACATACCGGTTTTGGGATTCTGCACAGAAATGGTTTGCAAACCGCTGAATCCACACGTGAGTTTAACTCTGTCAGTTGAATGCACACATTGACAACCATTCAGTTAGATAGCTCCGTTTTGGTTTTAGAAGCAGATATTTCTCTGTACAGCCTATGGTCCCATTCAATCGGGAATATCCCAACGCAGCTCCTAGAAGAAACGTGTTTCTGACTCGCTGAATCTCAACATAGATTCAACTCTCTTAGGTGAACGAACGCACAGCAGAGCAGTTTCAAGGAAACGTTTCTCCTGAGTTTTAGACGAAGTTTCCTGCTGTTTAGTACGGATGCCGACATTGGGCTGGACATACCGGTTTTGGGATTCTGCACAGAAAGGGTTTGCAAACCGCTGAATCCACACGTGAGTTTAACTCTGTCAGTTGAATGCACACATTGACAACCATTCAGTTTGATAGCACACTTTTGGTTTTAGAAGCAGATATTTCTCTGTACAGCCTATGGTCCCATTCACTCGGGAATATCCCAACGCAGCTCCTAGAAGAAACGTGTTTCTGACTCGCTGAATCTCAACATAGATTCAACTCTCTTAGGTGAACGAACGCACAGCAGAGCAGTTTCAAGGAAACGTTTCTCCTGAGTTTTAGACGAAGTTTCCTGCTGTTTAGTACGGATGCCGACATTGGGCTGGACATACCGGTTTTGGGATTCTGCACAGAAATGGTTTGCAAACCGCTGAATCCACACGTGAGTTTAACTCTGTCAGTTGAATGCACACATTGACAACCATTCAGTTAGATAGCTCCGTTTTGGTTTTAGAAGCAGATATTTCTCTGTACAGCCTATGGTCCGATTCACTCGGGAATATCCCAACGCAACTCCTAGAAGAAACGTGTTTCTGACTCGCTGAATCTCAACATAGATTCAACTCTCTTAGGTGAACGAAGGCACAGCAGAGCAGTTTCAAGGAAACGTTTCTCCTGAGTCTTAGACGAAGTTTCCTGCTCTTTAGTACGTATGCCGGCATTGGGCTGGAAATACCGGTTTTGGGATTCTGCACAGAAAGGGTTTGCAAACCGCTGAATCCACACGTGAGTTTAACTCTGTCAGTTGAATGCACACATTGACAACCATTCAGTTAGATAGCTCCGTTTTGGTTTTAGAAGCAGATATTTCTCTGTACAGCCTATGGTCCGATTCACTCGGGAATATCCCAACGCAACTCCTAGAAGAAACGTGTTTCTGACTCGCTGAATCTCAACATAGATTCAACTCTCTTAGGTGAACGAACGCACAGCAGAGCAGTTTCAAGGAAACGTTTCTCCTGAGTCTTAGACGAAGTTTCCTGCTCTTTAGTACGTATGCCGGCATTGGGCTGGAAATACCGGTTTTGGGATTCTGCACAGAAAGGGTTCGCAAAACGCTGAATCCACACGTGAGTTTAACTCTGTCAGTTGAATGCACACATTGACAACCATTCAGTTAGATAGCTCCGTTTTGGTTTTAGAAGCAGATATTTCTCTGTACAGCCTATGGTCCCATTCACTCGGGAATATCCCAACGCAGCTCCTAGAAGAAACGTGTTTCTGACTTGCTGAATGTCAACATAGATTCAACTCTCTTAGGTGAACGAACGCACAGCAGAGCAGTTTCAAGGAAACGTTTCTCCTGAGTTTTAGACGAAGTTTCCTGCTGCTTAGTACGGATGCCGGCATTGGGCTGGAAATACCGGTTTTGGGATTCTGCACAGAAAGGGTTTGCAAACCGCTGAATCCACACGTGAGTTTAACTCTGTCAGTTGAATGCACACATTGACAACCATTCAGTTTGATAGCACACTTTTGGTTTTAGAAGCAGATATTTCTCTGTACAGCCTATGGTCCCATTCACTCGGGAATATCCCAACGCAGCTCCTAGAAGAAACGTGTTTCTGACTCGCTGAATCTCAACATAGATTCAACTCTCTTAGGTGAACGAACGCACAGCAGAGCAGTTTCAAGGAAACCTTTCTCCTGAGTTTTAGACGAAGTTTCCTGCTGTTTAGTATGGATGCCGACATTGGGCTGGACATACCGGTTTTGGGATTCTGCACAGAAAGGGTTTGCAAACCGCTGAATCCACACGTGAGTTTAACTCTGTCAGTTGAATGCACACATTGACAACCATTCAGTTAGATAGCTCCGTTTTGGTTTTAGAAGCAGATATTTCTCTGTACAGCCTATGGTCCCATTCAATCGGGAATATCCCAACGCAGCTCCTAGAAGAAACGTGTTTCTGACTCGCTGAATCTCAACATAGATTCAACTGTTTTAGGTGAACGAACGCACAGCAGAGCAGTTTCAAGGAAACGTTTCTCCTGAGTTTTAGACGAAGTTTCCTGCTGTTTAGTACGGATGCCGACATTGGGCTGGACATACCGGTTTTGGGATTCTGCACAGAAAGGGTTTGCAAACCGCTGAATCCACACGTGAGTTTAACTCTGTCAGTTGAATGCACACATTGACAACCATTCAGTTTGATAGCACACTTTTGGTTTTAGAAGCAGATATTTCTCTGTACAGCCTATGGTCCCATTCACTCGGGAATATCCCAACGCAGCTCCTAGAAGAAACGTGTTTCTGACTCGCTGAATCTCAACATAGATTCAACTCTCTTAGGTGAACGAACGCACAGCAGAGCAGTTTCAAGGAAACGTTTCTCCTGAGTTTTAGAGGAAGTTTCCTGCTGTTTAGTACGGATGCCGACATTGGGCTGGACATACCGGTTTTGGGATTCTGCACAGAAATGGTTTGCAAACCGCTGAATCCACACGTGAGTTTAACTCTGTCAGTTGAATGCACACATTGACAACCATTCAGTTAGATAGCTCCGTTTTGGTTTTAGAAGCAGATATTTCTCTGTACAGCCTATGGTCCCATTCACTCGGGAATATCCCAACGCAACTCCTAGAAGAAACGTGTTTCTGACTCGCTGAATCTCAACATAGATTCAACTCTCTTAGGTGAACGAAGGCACAGCAGAGCAGTTTCAAGGAAACGTTTCTCCTGAGTCTTAGACGAAGTTTCCTGCTCTTTAGTACGTATGCCGGCATTGGGCTGGAAATACCGGTTTTGGGATTCTGCACAGAAAGGGTTTGCAAACCGCTGAATCCACACGTGAGTTTAACTCTGTCAGTTGAATGCACACATTGACAACCATTCAGTTAGATAGCTCCGTTTTGGTTTTAGAAGCAGATATTTCTCTGTACAGCCTATGGTCCCATTCACTCGGGAATATCCCAACGCAGCTCCTAGAAGAAACGTGTTTCTGACTCGCTGAATCTCAACATAGATTCAACTCTCTTAGGTGAACGAACGCACAGCAGAGCAGTTTCAAGGAAACGTTTCTCCTGAGTTTTAGACGAAGCTTCCTGCTGCTTAGTACGGATGCCGGCATTGGGCTGGAAATACCGGTTTTGGGATTCTGCACAGAAAGGGTTTGCAAACCGCTGAATCCACACGTGAGTTTAACTCTGTCAGTTGAATGCACACATTGACAACCATTCAGTTTGATAGCACACTTTTGGTTTTAGAAGCAGATATTTCTCTGTACAGCCTATGGTCCCATTCACTCGGGAATATCCCAACGCAGCTCCTAGAAGAAACGTGTTTCTGACTCGCTGAATCTCAACATAGATTCAACTGTTTTAGGTGAACGAACGCACAGCAGAGCAGTTTCAAGGAAACGTTTCTCCTGAGTCTTAGACGAAGTTTCCTGCTGTTTAGTACGGATGCCGACATTGGGCTGGAAATACCGGTTTTGGGATTCTGCACAGAAAGGGTTTGCAAACCGCTGAATCCACACGTGAGTCTAACTCTGTCAGTTGAATGCACACATTGACAACCATTCAGTTAGATAGCTCCGTTTTGGTTTTAGAAGCAGATATTTCTCTGTACAGCCTATGGTCCCATTCACTCGGGAATATCCCAACGTAGCTCCTAGAAGAAACGTGTTTCTGACTCGCTGAATCTCAACATAGATTCAACTCTCTTAGGTGAACGAACGCACAGCAGAGCAGTTTCAAGGAAACGTTTCTCCTGAGTTTTAGACGAAGTTTCCTGCTGTTTAGTACGGATGCCGACATTGGGCTGGACATACCGGTTTTGGGATTCTGCACAGAAAGGTTTTGCAAACCGCTGAATCCACACGTGAGTTTAACTCTGTCAGTTGAATGCACACATTGACAACCATTCAGTTAGATAGCTCCGTTTTGGTTTTAGAAGCAGATATGTCTCTGTACAGCCTATGGTCCCATTCACTCGGGAATATCCCAACGCAGCTCCTAGAAGAAACGTGTTTCTGACTCGCTGAATCTCAACATAGATTCAACTCTCTTAGGTGAACGAACGCACAGCAGAGCAGTTTCAAGGAAACGTTTCTCCTGAGTCTTAGACGAAGTTTCCTGCTGTTTAGTACGTATGCCGGCATTGGGCTGGAAATACCGGTTTTGGGATTCTGCACAGAAAGGGTTTGCAAACCGCTGAATCCACACGTGAGTTTAACTCTGTCAGTTGAATGCACACATTGACAACCATTCAGTTAGATAGCTCCGTTTTGGTTTTAGAAGCAGATATTTCTCTGTACAGCCTATGGTCCCATTCACTCGGGAATATCCCAACGCAGCTCCTAGAAGAAACGTGTTTCTGACTCGCTGAATCTCAACATAGATTCAACTCTCTTAGGTGAACGAACGCACAGCAGAGCAGTTTCAAGGAAACGTTTCTCCTGAGTCTTAGACGAAGTTTCCTGCTGTTTAGTACGTATGCCGGCATTGGGCTGGAAATACCGGTTTTGGGATTCTGCACAGAAAGGGTTTGCAAACCGCTGAATCCACACGTGAGTTTAACTCTGTCAGTTGAATGCACACATTGACAACCATTCAGTTAGATAGCTCCGTTTTGGTTTTAGAAGCAGATATTTCTCTGTACAGCCTATGGTCCCATTCACTCGGGAATATCCCAACGCAGCTCCTAGAAGAAACGTGTTTCTGACTCGCTGAATCTCAACATAGATTCAACTCTCTTAGGTGAACGAACGCACAGCAGAGCAGTTTCAAGGAAACGTTTCTCCTGAGTTTTAGACGAAGTTTCCTGCTGCTTAGTACGGATGCCGGCATTGGGCTGGAAATACCGGTTTTGGGATTCTGCACAGAAAGGGTTTGCAAACCGCTGAATCCACACGTGAGTTTAACTCTGTCAGTTGAATGCACACATTGACAACCATTCAGTTTGATAGCACACTTTTGGTTTTAGAAGCAGATATTTCTCTGTACAGCCTATGGTCCCATTCACTCGGGAATATCCCAACGCAGCTCCTAGAAGAAACGTGTTTCTGACTCGCTGAATCTCAACATAGATTCAACTCTCTTAGGTGAACGAACGCACAGCAGAGCAGTTTCAAGGAAACCTTTCTCCTGAGTTTTAGACGAAGTTTCCTGCTGTTTAGTATGGATGCCGACATTGGGCTGGACATACCGGTTTTGGGATTCTGCACAGAAAGGGTTTGCAAACCGCTGAATCCACACGTGAGTTTAACTCTGTCAGTTGAATGCACACATTGACAACCATTCAGTTAGATAGCTCCGTTTTGGTTTTAGAAGCAGATATTTCTCTGTACAGCCTATGGTCCCATTCAATCGGGAATATCCCAACGCAGCTCCTAGAAGAAACGTGTTTCTGACTCGCTGAATCTCAACATAGATTCAACTGTTTTAGGTGAACGAACGCACAGCAGAGCAGTTTCAAGGAAACGTTTCTCCTGAGTTTTAGACGAAGTTTCCTGCTGTTTAGTACGGATGCCGACATTGGGCTGGACATACCGGTTTTGGGATTCTGCACAGAAAGGGTTTGCAAACCGCTGAATCCACACGTGAGTTTAACTCTGTCAGTTGAATGCACACATTGACAACCATTCAGTTTGATAGCACACTTTTGGTTTTAGAAGCAGATATTTCTCTGTACAGCCTATGGTCCCATTCACTCGGGAATATCCCAACGCAGCTCCTAGAAGAAACGTGTTTCTGACTCGCTGAATCTCAACATAGATTCAACTCTCTTAGGTGAACGAACGCACAGCAGAGCAGTTTCAAGGAAACGTTTCTCCTGAGTTTTAGAGGAAGTTTCCTGCTGTTTAGTACGGATGCCGACATTGGGCTGGACATACCGGTTTTGGGATTCTGCACAGAAATGGTTTGCAAACCGCTGAATCCACACGTGAGTTTAACTCTGTCAGTTGAATGCACACATTGACAACCATTCAGTTAGATAGCTCCGTTTTGGTTTTAGAAGCAGATATTTCTCTGTACAGCCTATGGTCCCATTCACTCGGGAATATCCCAACGCAACTCCTAGAAGAAACGTGTTTCTGACTCGCTGAATCTCAACATAGATTCAACTCTCTTAGGTGAACGAAGGCACAGCAGAGCAGTTTCAAGGAAACGTTTCTCCTGAGTCTTAGACGAAGTTTCCTGCTCTTTAGTACGTATGCCGGCATTGGGCTGGAAATACCGGTTTTGGGATTCTGCACAGAAAGGGTTTGCAAACCGCTGAATCCACACGTGAGTTTAACTCTGTCAGTTGAATGCACACATTGACAACCATTCAGTTAGATAGCTCCGTTTTGGTTTTAGAAGCAGATATTTCTCTGTACAGCCTATGGTCCCATTCACTCGGGAATATCCCAACGCAGCTCCTAGAAGAAACGTGTTTCTGACTCGCTGAATCTCAACATAGATTCAACTCTCTTAGGTGAACGAACGCACAGCAGAGCAGTTTCAAGGAAACGTTTCTCCTGAGTTTTAGACGAAGCTTCCTGCTGCTTAGTACGGATGCCGGCATTGGGCTGGAAATACCGGTTTTGGGATTCTGCACAGAAAGGGTTTGCAAACCGCTGAATCCACACGTGAGTTTAACTCTGTCAGTTGAATGCACACATTGACAACCATTCAGTTTGATAGCACACTTTTGGTTTTAGAAGCAGATATTTCTCTGTACAGCCTATGGTCCCATTCACTCGGGAATATCCCAACGCAGCTCCTAGAAGAAACGTGTTTCTGACTCGCTGAATCTCAACATAGATTCAACTGTTTTAGGTGAACGAACGCACAGCAGAGCAGTTTCAAGGAAACGTTTCTCCTGAGTCTTAGACGAAGTTTCCTGCTGTTTAGTACGGATGCCGACATTGGGCTGGAAATACCGGTTTTGGGATTCTGCACAGAAAGGGTTTGCAAACCGCTGAATCCACACGTGAGTCTAACTCTGTCAGTTGAATGCACACATTGACAACCATTCAGTTAGATAGCTCCGTTTTGGTTTTAGAAGCAGATATTTCTCTGTACAGCCTATGGTCCCATTCACTCGGGAATATCCCAACGTAGCTCCTAGAAGAAACGTGTTTCTGACTCGCTGAATCTCAACATAGATTCAACTCTCTTAGGTGAACGAACGCACAGCAGAGCAGTTTCAAGGAAACGTTTCTCCTGAGTTTTAGACGAAGTTTCCTGCTGTTTAGTACGGATGCCGACATTGGGCTGGACATACCGGTTTTGGGATTCTGCACAGAAAGGTTTTGCAAACCGCTGAATCCACACGTGAGTTTAACTCTGTCAGTTGAATGCACACATTGACAACCATTCAGTTAGATAGCTCCGTTTTGGTTTTAGAAGCAGATATGTCTCTGTACAGCCTATGGTCCCATTCACTCGGGAATATCCCAACGCAGCTCCTAGAAGAAACGTGTTTCTGACTCGCTGAATCTCAACATAGATTCAACTCTCTTAGGTGAACGAACGCACAGCAGAGCAGTTTCAAGGAAACGTTTCTCCTGAGTCTTAGACGAAGTTTCCTGCTGTTTAGTACGTATGCCGGCATTGGGCTGGAAATACCGGTTTTGGGATTCTGCACAGAAAGGGTTTGCAAACCGCTGAATCCACACGTGAGTTTAACTCTGTCAGTTGAATGCACACATTGACAACCATTCAGTTAGATAGCTCCGTTTTGGTTTTAGAAGCAGATATTTCTCTGTACAGCCTATGGTCCCATTCACTCGGGAATATCCCAACGCAGCTCCTAGAAGAAACGTGTTTCTGACTCGCTGAATCTCAACATAGATTCAACTCTCTTAGGTGAACGAACGCACAGCAGAGCAGTTTCAAGGAAACGTTTCTCCTGAGTCTTAGACGAAGTTTCCTGCTGTTTAGTACGTATGCCGGCATTGGGCTGGAAATACCGGTTTTGGGATTCTGCACAGAAAGGGTTTGCAAACCGCTGAATCCACACGTGAGTTTAACTCTGTCAGTTGAATGCACACATTGACAACCATTCAGTTAGATAGCTCCGTTTTGGTTTTAGAAGCAGATATTTCTCTGTACAGCCTATGGTCCCATTCACTCGGGAATATCCCAACGCAGCTCCTAGAAGAAACGTGTTTCTGACTCGCTGAATCTCAACATAGATTCAACTCTCTTAGGTGAACGAACGCACAGCAGAGCAGTTTCAAGGAAACGTTTCTCCTGAGTTTTAGACGAAGTTTCCTGCTGTTTAGTACGGATGCCGACATTGGGCTGGACATACCGGTTTTGGGATTCTGCACAGAAAGGGTTTGCAAACCGCTGAATCCACACGTGAGTTTAACTCTGTCAGTTGAATGCACACATTGACAACCATTCAGTTAGATAGCTCCGTTTTGGTTTTAGAAGCAGATATTTCTCTGTACAGCCTATGGTCCCATTCAATCGGGAATATCCCAACGCAGCTCCTAGAAGAAACGTGTTTCTGACTCGCTGAATCTCAACATAGATTCAACTGTTTTAGGTGAACGAACGCACAGCAGAGCAGTTTCAAGGAAACGTTTCTCCTGAGTTTTAGACGAAGTTTCCTGCTGTTTAGTACGGATGCCGACATTGGGCTGGACATACCGGTTTTGGGATTCTGCACAGAAAGGGTTTGCAAACCGCTGAATCCACACGTGAGTTTAACTCTGTCAGTTGAATGCACACATTGACAACCATTCAGTTTGATAGCACACTTTTGGTTTTAGAAGCAGATATTTCTCTGTACAGCCTATGGTCCCATTCACTCGGGAATATCCCAACGCAGCTCCTAGAAGAAACGTGTTTCTGACTCGCTGAATCTCAACATAGATTCAACTCTCTTAGGTGAACGAACGCACAGCAGAGCAGTTTCAAGGAAACGTTTCTCCTGAGTTTTAGAGGAAGTTTCCTGCTGTTTAGTACGGATGCCGACATTGGGCTGGACATACCGGTTTTGGGATTCTGCACAGAAATGGTTTGCAAACCGCTGAATCCACACGTGAGTTTAACTCTGTCAGTTGAATGCACACATTGACAACCATTCAGTTAGATAGCTCCGTTTTGGTTTTAGAAGCAGATATTTCTCTGTACAGCCTATGGTCCCATTCACTCGGGAATATCCCAACGCAACTCCTAGAAGAAACGTGTTTCTGACTCGCTGAATCTCAACATAGATTCAACTCTCTTAGGTGAACGAAGGCACAGCAGAGCAGTTTCAAGGAAACGTTTCTCCTGAGTCTTAGACGAAGTTTCCTGCTCTTTAGTACGTATGCCGGCATTGGGCTGGAAATACCGGTTTTGGGATTCTGCACAGAAAGGGTTTGCAAACCGCTGAATCCACACGTGAGTTTAACTCTGTCAGTTGAATGCACACATTGACAACCATTCAGTTAGATAGCTCCGTTTTGGTTTTAGAAGCAGATATTTCTCTGTACAGCCTATGGTCCCATTCACTCGGGAATATCCCAACGCAGCTCCTAGAAGAAACGTGTTTCTGACTCGCTGAATCTCAACATAGATTCAACTCTCTTAGGTGAACGAACGCACAGCAGAGCAGTTTCAAGGAAACGTTTCTCCTGAGTTTTAGACGAAGCTTCCTGCTGCTTAGTACGGATGCCGGCATTGGGCTGGAAATACCGGTTTTGGGATTCTGCACAGAAAGGGTTTGCAAACCGCTGAATCCACACGTGAGTTTAACTCTGTCAGTTGAATGCACACATTGACAACCATTCAGTTTGATAGCACACTTTTGGTTTTAGAAGCAGATATTTCTCTGTACAGCCTATGGTCCCATTCACTCGGGAATATCCCAACGCAGCTCCTAGAAGAAACGTGTTTCTGACTCGCTGAATCTCAACATAGATTCAACTGTTTTAGGTGAACGAACGCACAGCAGAGCAGTTTCAAGGAAACGTTTCTCCTGAGTCTTAGACGAAGTTTCCTGCTGTTTAGTACGGATGCCGACATTGGGCTGGAAATACCGGTTTTGGGATTCTGCACAGAAAGGGTTTGCAAACCGCTGAATCCACACGTGAGTCTAACTCTGTCAGTTGAATGCACACATTGACAACCATTCAGTTAGATAGCTCCGTTTTGGTTTTAGAAGCAGATATTTCTCTGTACAGCCTATGGTCCCATTCACTCGGGAATATCCCAACGTAGCTCCTAGAAGAAACGTGTTTCTGACTCGCTGAATCTCAACATAGATTCAACTCTCTTAGGTGAACGAACGCACAGCAGAGCAGTTTCAAGGAAACGTTTCTCCTGAGTTTTAGACGAAGTTTCCTGCTGTTTAGTACGGATGCCGACATTGGGCTGGACATACCGGTTTTGGGATTCTGCACAGAAAGGTTTTGCAAACCGCTGAATCCACACGTGAGTTTAACTCTGTCAGTTGAATGCACACATTGACAACCATTCAGTTAGATAGCTCCGTTTTGGTTTTAGAAGCAGATATGTCTCTGTACAGCCTATGGTCCCATTCACTCGGGAATATCCCAACGCAGCTCCTAGAAGAAACGTGTTTCTGACTCGCTGAATCTCAACATAGATTCAACTCTCTTAGGTGAACGAACGCACAGCAGAGCAGTTTCAAGGAAACGTTTCTCCTGAGTCTTAGACGAAGTTTCCTGCTGTTTAGTACGTATGCCGGCATTGGGCTGGAAATACCGGTTTTGGGATTCTGCACAGAAAGGGTTTGCAAACCGCTGAATCCACACGTGAGTTTAACTCTGTCAGTTGAATGCACACATTGACAACCATTCAGTTAGATAGCTCCGTTTTGGTTTTAGAAGCAGATATTTCTCTGTACAGCCTATGGTCCCATTCACTCGGGAATATCCCAACGCAGCTCCTAGAAGAAACGTGTTTCTGACTCGCTGAATCTCAACATAGATTCAACTCTCTTAGGTGAACGAACGCACAGCAGAGCAGTTTCAAGGAAACGTTTCTCCTGAGTTTTAGACGAAGTTTCCTGCTGTTTAGTACGGATGCCGGCATTGGGCTGGAAATACCGGTTTTGGGATTCTGCACAGAAAGGGTTTGCAAACCGCTGAATCCACACGTGAGTTTAACTCTGTCAGTTGAATGCACACATTGACAACCATTCAGTTTGATAGCACACTTTGGTTTTAGAAGCAGATATGTTTCTATACAGCCTATGGTCCCATTCACTCGGGAATATCCCAACGCAGCTCCTAGAAGAAACGTGTTTCTGACTCGCTGAATCTCAACATAGATTCAACTCTCTTAGGTGAACGAACGCACAGCAGAGCAGTTTCAAGGAAACGATTCTCCTGAGTTTTAGACGAAGTTTCCTGCTGTTTAGTACGGATGCCGGCATTGGGCTGGAAATACCGGTTTTGGGATTCTGCACAGAAAGGGTTTGCAAACCGCTGAATCCACACGTGAGTTTAACTCTGTCAGTTGAATGCACACATTGACAACCATTCAGTTAGATAGCTCCGTTTTGGTTTTAGAAGCAGATATTTCTCTGTACAGCCTATGGTCCCATTCACTCGGGAATATCCCAACGCAGCTCCTAGAAGAAACGTGTTTCTGACTCGCTGAATCTCAACATAGATTCAACTCTCTTAGGTGAACGAACGCACAGCAGAGCAGTTTCAAGGAAACGTTTCTCCTGAGTTTTAGACGAAGTTTCCTGCTGTTTAGTACGTATGCCGGCATTGGGCTGGAAATACCGGTTTTGGGATTCTGCACAGAAAGGGTTTGCAAACCGCTGAATCCACACGTGAGTTTAACTCTGTCAGTTGAATGCACACATTGACAACCATTCAGTTTGATAGCACACTTTTGGTTTTAGAAGCAGATATTTCTCTGTACAGCCTATGGTCCCATTCACTCGGGAATATCCCAACGCAGCTCCTAGAAGAAACGTGTTTCTGACTCGCTGAATCTCAACATAGATTCAACTCTCTTAGGTGAACGAACGCACAGCAGAGCACTTTCAAGGAACCTTTCTCCTGAGTCTTAGAAGAAATTTCCTGCTGTTTAGTACGGATGCCGGCATTGGGCTGGAAATACCGGTTTTGGGATTCTGCACAGAAAGGGTTTGCAAACCACTGAATCCACACGTGAGTTTAACTCTGTCAGTTGAATGCACACATTGACAACCATACAGTTTGATAGCACACTTTTGGTTTTAGAAGCAGATATTTCTCTGTACAGCCTATGGTCCCATTCACTCGGGAATATCCCAACGCAGCTCCTAGAAGAAACGTGTTTCTGACTCGCTGAATCTCAACATAGATTCAACTCTCTTAGGTGAACGAACGCACAGCAGAGCAGTTTCAAGGAAACCTTTCTCCTGAGTCTTAGACGAAGTTTCCTGCTGTTTAGTACGTATGCCGGCATTGGGCTGGAAATACCGGTTTTGGGATTCTGCACAGAAAGGGTTTGCAAACCGCTGAATCCACACGTGAGTTTAACTCTGTCAGTTGAATGCACACATTGACAACCATTCAGTTAGATAGCTCCGTTTTGGTTTTAGAAGCAGATATTTCTCTGTACAGCCTATGGTCCCATTCACTCGGGAATATCCCAACGCAGCTCCTAGAAGAAACGTGTTTCTGACTCGCTGAATCTCAACATAGATTCAACTCTCTTAGGTGAACGAACGCACAGCAGAGCAGTTTCAAGGAAACGTTTCTCCTGAGTTTTAGACGAAGGTTCCTGCTGTTTAGTACGGATGCCGGCATTGGGCTGGAAATACCGGTTTTGGGATTCTGCACAGAAAGGGTTTGCAAACCGCTGAATCCACACGTGAGTTTAACTCTGTCAGTTGAATGCACGCATTGACAACCATTCAGTTAGATAGCTCCGTTTTGGATTTAGAAGCAGATATTTCTCTGTACAGCCTATGGTCCCATTCACTCGGGAATATCCCAACGCAGCTCCTAGAAGAAACGTGTTTCTGACTCGCTGAATCTCAACATAGATTCAACTCTCTTAGCTGAACGAACGCACAGCACAGCAGTTTCAAGGAAACGTTTCTTCTGAGTTTTAGACGAAGTTTCCTGCTGTTTAGTACGGATGCCGGCATTGGGCTGGAAATACCGGTTTTGGGATTCTGCACAGAAAGGGTTTGCAAACCGCTGAATCCACACGTGAGTTAAACTCTGTCAGTTGAATGCACACATTGACAACCATTCAGTTTGATAGCACACTTTTGGTTTTAGAAGCAGATATTTCTCTGTACAGCCTATGGTCCCATTCACTCGGGAATATCCCAACGCAGCTCCTAGAAGAAACGTGTTTCTGACTCGCTGAATCTCAACATAGATTCAACTCTCTTAGGTGAACGAACGCACAGCAGAGCAGTTTCAAGGAAACGTTTCTCCTGAGTCTTAGACGAAGTTTCCTTCTCTTTAGTACGTATGCCGGCATTGGGCTGGAAATACCGGTTTTGGGATTCTGCACAGAAAGGGTTTGCAAACCGCTGAATCCACACGTGAGTTTAACTCTGTCAGTTGAATGCACACATTGACAACCATTCCGTTTGATAGCACACTTTTGGTTTTAGAAGCAGATATTTCTCTGTACAGCCTATGGTCCCATTCACTCGGGAATATCCCAACGCAGCTCCTAGAAGAAACGTGTTTCTGACTCGCTGAATCTCAACATAGATTCAACTCTCTTAGGTGAACGAACGCACAGCAGAGCAGTTTCAAGGAAACCTTTCTCCTGAGTCTTAGAAGAAATTTCCTGCTGTTTAGTACGGATGCCGGCATTGGGCTGGAAATACCGGTTTTGGGATTCTGCACAGAAAGGGTTTGCAAACCGCTGAATCCACACGTGAGTTTAACTCTGTCAGTTGAATGCACACATTGACAACCATACAGTTTGATAGCACACTTTTGGTTTTAGAAGCAGATATTTCTCTGTACAGCCTATGGTCCCATTCACTCGGGAATATCCCAACGCAGCTCCTAGAAGAAACGTGTTTCTGACTCGCTGAATCTCAACATAGATTCAACTCTCTTAGGTGAACGAACGCACAGCAGAGCAGTTTCAAGGAAACGTTTCTCCTGAGTCTTAGACGAAGTTTCCTTCTCTTTAGTACGTATGCCGGCATTGGGCTGGAAATACCGGTTTTGGGATTCTGCACAGAAAGGATTTGCAAACCGCTGAATCCACACGTGAGTTTAACTCTGTCAGTTGAGTGCACACTTTGACAACCATTCAGTTTGATAGCACACTTTTGGTTTTAGAAGCAGATATTTCTCTGTACAGCCTATGGTCCCATTCACTCGGGAATATCCCAACGCAGCTCCTAGAAGAAACGTGTTTCTGACTCGCTGAATCTCAACATAGATTCAACTCTCTTAGGTGAACGAACGCACAGCAGAGCAGTTTCAAGGAAACCTTTCTCCTGAGTCTTAGAAGAAGTTTCCTGCTGTTTAGTACGGATGCCGGCATTGGGCTGGAAATACCGGTTTTGGGATTCTGCACAGAAAGGGTTTGCAAACCGCTGAATCCACACGTGAGTTTAACTCTGTCAGTTGAATGCACACATTGACAACCATTCAGTTTGATAGCACACTTTTGGTTTTAGAAGCAGATATTTCTCTGTACAGCCTATGGTCCCATTCACTCGGGAATATCCCAACACAGCTCCTAGAAGAAACGTGTTTCTGACTCGCTGAATCTCAACATAGATTCAACTCTCTTAGGTGAACGAACGCACAGCAGAGCAGTTTCAAGGAAACGTTTCTCCTGAGTTTTAGACGAAGTTTCCTGCTGTTTAGTACATATGCCGGCATTGGGCTGGAAATACCGGTTTTGGGATTCTGCACAGAAAGGGTTTGCAAACCGCTGAATCCACACGTGAGTTTAACTCGGTCAGTTGAATGCACACATCGACAACCATTCAGTTAGATAGCTCCGTTTTGGTTTTAGAAGCAGATATTTCTCTGTACAGCCTATGGTCCCATTCACTCGGGAATATCCCAACGCAGCTCCTAGAAGAAACGTGTTTCTGACTCGCTGAATCTCAACATAGATTCAACTCTCTTAGGTGAACGAACGCACAGCAGAGCAGTTTCAAGGAAACGTTTCTCCTGAGTTTTAGACGAAGTTTCCTGCTGTTTAGTACGTATGCCGGCATTGGGCTGGAAATACCGGTTTTGGGATTCTGCACAGAAAGGGTTTGCAAACCGCTGAATCCACACGTGAGTTTAACTCTGTCAGTTGAATGCACACATTGACAACCATTCAGTTTGATAGCACCCTTTTGGTTTTAGAAGCAGATATTTCTCTGTACAGCCTATGGTCCCATTCACTCGGGAATATCCCAACGCAGCTCCTAGAAGAAACGTGTTTCTGACTCGCTGAATCTCAACATAGATTCAGCTCTCTTAGGTGAACGAACGCACAGCAGAGCAGTTTCAAGGAAACGTTTCTCCTGAGTTTTAGACGAAGTTTCCTGCTGTTTAGTACGTATGCCGGCATTGGGCTGGAAATACCGGTTTTGGGATTCTGCACAGAAAGGGTTTGCAAACCGCTGAATCCACACGTGAGTTTAACTCTGTCAGTTGAATGCACACATTGACAACCATTCAGTTAGATAGCTCCGTTTTGGTTTTAGAAGCAGATATTTCTCTGTACAACCTATGGTCCCATTCACTCGGGAATATCCCAACGCAGCTCCTAGAAGAAACGTGTTTCTGACTCGCTGAATCTCAACATAGATTCAACTCTCTTAGGTGAACGAACGCACAGCAGAGCAGTTTCAAGGAAACGTTTCTCCTGAGTCTTAGACGAAGTTTCCTGCTGTTTAGTACGGATGCCGACATTGGGCTGGAAATACCGGTTTTGGGATTCTGCACAGAAAGGGATGCAAGCCGCTGAATCCACACGTGAGTTTAACTCTGTCAGTTGAATGCACACATTGGCAACCATTCAGTTAGATAGCTCCGTTTTGGTTTTAGAAGCAGATATTTCTCTGTACAGCCTATGGTCCCATTCACTCGGGAATATCCCAACGCAGCTCCTAGAAGAAACGTGTTTCTGACTCGCTGAATCTCAACATAGATTCAACTCTCTTAGGTGAACGAACGCACAGCAGAACAGTTTCAAGGAAACGTTTCTCCTGAGTTTTAGACGAAGTTTCCTGCTGTTTAGTACGTATGCCGGCATTGGGTTGGAAATACCGGTTTTGGGATTCTGCACAGAAAGGGTTTGCAAACCGCTGAATCCACACGTGAGTTTAACTCTGTCAGTTGAATGCACACATTGACAACCATTCAGTTTGATAGCACACTTTTGGTTTTAGAAGCAGATATTTCTCTGTACAGCCTATGGTCCCATTCACTCGGGAATATCCCAACGCAGCTCCTAGAAGAAACGTGTTTCTGACTCGCTGAATCTCAACATAGATTCAACTCTCTTAGGTGAACGAACGCACAGCAGAGCAGTTTCAAGGAAACGTTTCTCCTGAGTTTTAGACGAAGTTTCCTGCTGTTTAGTACGTATGCCGGTATTGGGCTGGAAATACCGGTTTTGGGATTCTGCACAGAAAGGGTTTGCAAACCGCTGAATCCACACGTGAGTTTAACTCTGTCAGTTGAATGCACACATTGACAACCATTCAGTTTGATAGCACACTTTTGGTTTTAGAAGCAGATATTTCTCTGTACAGCCTATGGTCCCATTCACTCGGGAATATCCCAACGCAGCTCCTAGAAGAAACGTGTTTCTGACTCGCTGAATCTCAACATAGATTCAACTCTCTTAGGTGATCGAACGCACAGCAGAGCAGTTTCAAGGAAACGTTTCTCCTGAGTCTTAGACGAAGTTTCCTGCTCTTTAGTACGTAAGCCGGCATTGGGCTGGAAATACCGGTTTTGGGATTCTGCACAGAAAGGGTTTGCAAACCGCTGAATCCACACGTGAGTTTAACTCTGTCAGTTGAATGGGTTTTAGAAGCAGATATTTCTCTGTACAGCCTATGGTCCCATTCACTCGGGAATATCCCAACGCAGCTCCTAGAAGAAACGTGTTTCTGACTCGCTGAATCTCAACATAGATTCAACTGTTTTAGGTGAATGAACGCACAGCAGAGCAGTTTCAAGGAAACGTTTCTCCTGAGTCTTAGACGAAGTTTCCTGCAGTTTAGTACGTATGCCGGCATTGGGCTGGAAATGCCGGTTTTGGGATTCTGCACAGAAAGGGTTTGCAAACCGCTGAATCCACACGTGAGTTTAACTCTGTCACTTGAATGCACACATTGACAACCATTCAGTTTGATAGCACACTTTTGGTTTTAGAAGCAGATATTTCTCTGTACAGCCTATGGTCCCATTCACTCGGGAATATCCCAACACAGCTCCTAGAAGAAACGTGTTTCTGACTCGCTGAATCTCAACATAGATTCAACTCTCTTAGGTGAACGAACGCACAGCAGAGCAGTTTCAAGGAAACGTTTCTCCTGAGTTTTAGACGAAGTTTCCTGCTGTTTAGTACGGATGCCGGCATTGGGGTGGAAATACCGGTTTTGGGATTCTGCACAGAAAGGGTTTGCAAACCGCTGAATCCACACGTGAGTTTAACTCTGTCAGTTGAATGCACACATTGGCAACCATTCAGTTTGATAGCACACTTTTGGTTTTAGAAGCAGATATTTCTCTGTACAGCCTATGGTCCCATTCACTCGGGAATATCCCAACGCAGCTCCTAGAAGAAACGTGTTTCTGACTCGCTGAATCTCAACATAGATTCAACTCTCTTAGGTGAACGAACGCACAGCAGAGCAGTTTCAAGGAAACGTTTCTACTGAGTTTTAGACGAAGTTTCCTGCTGTTTAGTACGTATGCCGGCATTGGGCTGGAAATACCGGTTTTGGGATTCTGCACAGAAAGGTTTTGCAAGCCGCTGAATCCACACGTGAGTTTAACTCTGTCAGTTGAATGCACACATTGACAACCATTCAGTTAGATAGCTCCGTTTTGGTTTTAGAAGCAGACATTTCTCTGTACACCCTATGGTCCCATTCACTCGGGAATATCCCAACCCAGCTCCTAGAAGAAACGTGTTTCTGACTCGCTGAATCTCAACATAGATTCAACTCTCTTAGGTGAACGAACGCACAGCAGAGCAGTTTCAAGGAAACGTTTCTCCTGAGTCTTAGACGAAGTTTCCTGCTGTTTAGTACGTATGCCGGCATTGGGCTGGAAATACCGGTTTTGGGATTCTGCACAGAAAGGGTTTGCAAACCGCTGAATCCACACGTGAGTTTAACTCTGTCAGTTGAATGCACACATTGACAACCATTCAGTTAGATAGCTCCGTTTTGGTTTTAGAAGCAGATATTTCTCTGTACAGCCTATGGTCCCATTCACTCGGGAATATCCCAACGCAGCTCCTAGAAGAAACGTGTTTCTGACTCGCTGAATCTCAACATAGATTCAACTCTCTTAGCTGAACGAACGCACAGCAGAGCAGTTTCAAGGAAACGTTTCTCCTGAGTCTTAGACGAAGTTTCCTGCTGTTTAGTACGTATGCCGGCATTGGGCTGGAAATACCGGTTTTGGGATTCTGCACAGAAAGGGTTTGCAAGCCGCTGAATCCACACGTGAGTTTAACTCTGTCAGTTGAATGCACACATTGACAACCATTCAGTTAGATAGCTCCGTTTTGGTTTTAGAAGCAGATATTTCTCTGTACAGCCTATGGTCCCATTCACTCGGGAATATCCCAACGCAGCTCCTAGAAGAAACGTGTTTCTGACTCGCTGAATCTCAACATAGATTCAACTCTCTTAGGTGAACGAACGCACAGCAGAGCAGTTTCAAGGAAACGTTTCTCCTGAGTCTTAGACGAAGTTTCCTGCTGTTTAGTACGTATGCCGGCATTGGGCTGGAAATACCGGCTTTGGGATTCTGCACAGAAAGGGTTTGCAAACCGCTGAATCCACACGTGAGTTTAACTCTGTCAGTTGAATGCACACATTGACAACCATTCAGTTAGATAGCTCCGTTTTGGTTTTAGAAGCAGATATTTCTCTGTACAGCCTATGGTCCCATTCACTCGGGAATATCCCAACGCAGCTCCTAGAAGAAACGTGTTTCTGACTCGCTGAATCTCAACATAGATTCAACTCTCTTAGGTGAACGAACGCACAGCAGAGCAGTTTCAAGGAAACGTTTCTCCTGAGTTTTAGACGAAGTTTCCTGCTGTTTAGTACGTATGCCGGCATTGGGCTGGAAATACCGGTTTTGGGATTCTGCACAGAAAGGGTTTGCAAACCGCTGAATCCACACGTGAGTTTAACTCTGTCAGTTGAATGCACACATTGACAACCATTCAGTTTGATAGCACACTTTTGGTTTTAGAAGCAGATATTTCTCTGTACAGCCTATGGTCCCATTCACTCGGGAATATCCCAACGCAGCTCCTAGAAGAAACGTGTTTCTGACTCGCTGAATCTCAACATAGATTCAACTCTCTTAGGTGAACGAACGCAGAGCAGAGCAGTTTCAAGGAAACGTTTCTCCTGAGTTTTAGACGAAGTTTCCTGCTGTTTAGTACGTATGCCGGCATTGGGCTGGAAATACCGGTTTTGGGATTCTGCACAGAAAGGGTTTGCAAACCGCTGAATCCACACGTGAGTTTAACTCTGTCAGTTGAATGCACACATTGACAACCATTCAGTTTGATAGCACACTTTTGGTTTTAGAAGCAGATATTTCTCTGTACAGCCTATGGTCCCATTCACTCGGGAATATCCCAACGCAGCTCCTAGAAGAAACGTGTTTCTGACTCGCTGAATCTCAACATAGATTCAACTCTCTTAGGTGAACGAACGCACAGCAGAGCAGTTTCAAGGAAACGTTTCTCCTGAGTTTTAGACGAAGTTTCCTGCTGTTTAGTACGGATGCCGGCATTGGGCTGGAAATACCGGTTTTGGGATTCTGCACAGAAAGGGTTTGCAAACCGCTGAATCCACACGTGATTTTAACTCTGTCAGTTGAATGCACACATTGACAACTATTCAGTTTGATAGCACACTTTTGGTTTTAGAAGCAGATATTTCTCTGTACAGCCTATGGTCCCATTCACTCGGGAATATCCCAACGCAGCTCCTAGAAGAAACGTGTTTCTGACTCGCTGAATCTCAACATAGATTCAACTCTCTTAGGTGAACGAATGCACAGCAGAGCAGTTTCAAGGAAACGTTTCTCCTGAGTCTTAGACGAAGTTTCCTGCTCTTTAGTACGTATGCCGGCATTGGGCTGGAAATACCGGTTTTGGGATTCTGCACAGAAAGGGTTTGCAAGCCGCTGAATCCACACGTGAGTTTAACTCTGTCAGTTGAATGCACACATTGGCAACCATTCAGTTAGATAGCTCCGTTTTGGTTTTAGAAGCAGATATTTCTCTGTACAGCCTATGGTCCCATTCACTCGGGAATATCCCAACGCAGCTCCTAGAAGAAACGTGTTTCTGACTCGCTGAATCTCAACATAGATTCAACTCTCTTAGGTGAACGAACGCACAGCAGAGCAGTTTCAAGGAAACGTTTCTCCTGAGTTTTAGACGAAGTTTCCTGCTGTTTAGTACGTATGCCGGCATTGGGCTGGAAATACCGGTTTTGGGATTCTGCACAGAAAGGGTTTGCAAACCGCTGAATCCACACGTGAGTTTAACTCTGTCAGTTGAATGCACACATTGACAACCATTCAGTTTGATAGCACACTTTTGGTTTTAGAAGCAGATATTTCTCTGTACAGCCTATGGTCCCATTCACTCGGGAATATCCCAACGCAGCTCCTAGAAGAAACGTGTTTCTGACTCGCTGAATCTCAACATAGATTCAACTCTCTTAGGTGAACGAACGCACAGCAGAGCAGTTTCAAGGAAACGTTTCTCCTGAGTTTTAGACGAAGTTTCCTGCTGTTTAGTACGGATGCCGGCATTGGGCTGGAAATACCGGTTTTGGGATTCTGCACAGAAAGGGTTTGCAAACCGCTGAATCCACACGTGATTTTAACTCTGTCAGTTGAATGCACACATTGACAACTATTCAGTTTGATAGCACACTTTTGGTTTTAGAAGCAGATATTTCTCTGTACAGCCTATGGTCCCATTCACTCGGGAATATCCCAACGCAGCTCCTAGAAGAAACGTGTTTCTGACTCGCTGAATCTCAACATAGATTCAACTCTCTTAGGTGAACGAACGCACAGCAGAGCAGTTTCAAGGAAACGTTTCTCCTGAGTCTTAGACGAAGTTTCCTGCTGTTTAGTACGTATGCCGGCATTGGGCTGGAAATACCGGTTTTGGGATTCTGCACAGAAAGGGTTTGCAAGCCGCTGAATCCACACGTGAGTTTAACTCTGTCAGTTGAATGCACACATTGGCAACCATTCAGTTAGATAGCTCCGTTTTGGTTTTAGAAGCAGATATTTCTCTGTACAGCCTATGGTCCCATTCACTCGGGAATATCCCAACGCAGCTCCTAGAAGAAACGTGTTTCTGACTCGCTGAATCTCAACATAGATTCAACTCTCTTAGGTGAACGAACGCACAGCAGAGCAGCTTCAAGGAAACGTTTCTCCTGAGTCTTAGACGAAGTTTCCTGCTGTTTAGTACGTATGCCGGCATTGGTCTGGAAATACCGGCTTTGGGATTCTGCACAGAAAGGGTTTGCAAACCGCTGAATCCACACGTGAGTTTAACTCTGTCAGTTGAATGCACACATTGACAACCATTCAGTTAGATAGCTCCGTTTTGGTTTTAGAAGCAGATATTTCTCTGTACAGCCTATGGTCCCATTCACTCGGGAATATCCCAACGCAGCTCCTAGAAGAAACGTGTTTCTGACTCGCTGAATCTCAACATAGATTCAACTCTCTTAGGTGAACGAACGCACAGCAGAGCAGTTTCAAGGAAACGTTTCTCCTGAGTTTTAGACGAAGTTTCCTGCTGTTTAGTACGTATGCCGGCATTGGGCTGGAAATACCGGTTTTGGGATTCTGCACAGAAAGGGTTTGCAAACCGCTGAATCCACACGTGAGTTTAACTCTGTCAGTTGAATGCACACATTGACAACCATTCAGTTTGATAGCACACTTTTGGTTTTAGAAGCAGATATTTCTCTGTACAGCCTATGGTCCCATTCACTCGGGAATATCCCAACGCAGCTCCTAGAAGAAACGTGTTTCTGACTCGCTGAATCTCAACATAGATTCAACTCTCTTAGGTGAACGAACGCACAGCAGAGCAGTTTCAAGGAAACGTTTCTCCTGAGTTTTAGACGAAGTTTCCTGCTGTTTAGTACGGATGCCGGCATTGGGCTGGAAATACCGGTTTTGGGATTCTGCACAGAAAGGGTTTGCAAACCGCTGAATCCACACGTGATTTTAACTCTGTCAGTTGAATGCACACATTGACAACTATTCAGTTTGATAGCACACTTTTGGTTTTAGAAGCAGATATTTCTCTGTACAGCCTATGGTCCCATTCACTCGGGAATATCCCAACGCAGCTCCTAGAAGAAACGTGTTTCTGACTCGCTGAATCTCAACATAGATTCAACTCTCTTAGGTGAACGAACGCACAGCAGAGCAGTTTCAAGGAAACGTTTCTCCTGAGTCTTAGACGAAGTTTCCTGCTCTTTAGTACGTATGCCGGCATTGGGCTGGAAATACCGGTTTTGGGATTCTGCACAGAAAGGGTTTGCAAGCCGCTGAATCCACACGTGAGTTTAACTCTGTCAGTTGAATGCACACATTGGCAACCATTCAGTTAGATAGCTCCGTTTTGGTTTTAGAAGCAGATATTTCTCTGTACAGCCTATGGTCCCATTCACTCGGGAATATCCCAACGCAGCTCCTAGAAGAAACGTGTTTCTGACTCGCTGAATCTCAACATAGATTCAACTCTCTTAGGTGAACGAACGCACAGCAGAGCAGTTTCAAGGAAACGTTTCTCCTGAGTTTTAGACGAAGTTTCCTGCTGTTTAGTACGTATGCCGGCATTGGGCTGGAAATACCGGTTTTGGGATTCTGCACAGAAAGGGTTTGCAAACCGCTGAATCCACACGTGAGTTTAACTCTGTCAGTTGAATGCACACATTGACAACCATTCAGTTTGATAGCACACTTTTGGTTTTAGAAGCAGATATTTCTCTGTACAGCCTATGGTCCCATTCACTCGGGAATATCCCAACGCAGCTCCTAGAAGAAACGTGTTTCTGACTCGCTGAATCTCAACATAGATTCAACTCTCTTAGGTGAACGAACGCACAGCAGAGCAGTTTCAAGGAAACGTTTCTCCTGAGTTTTAGACGAAGTTTCCTGCTGTTTAGTACGGATGCCGGCATTGGGCTGGAAATACCGGTTTTGGGATTCTGCACAGAAAGGGTTTGCAAACCGCTGAATCCACACGTGATTTTAACTCTGTCAGTTGAATGCACACATTGACAACTATTCAGTTTGATAGCACACTTTTGGTTTTAGAAGCAGATATTTCTCTGTACAGCCTATGGTCCCATTCACTCGGGAATATCCCAACGCAGCTCCTAGAAGAAACGTGTTTCTGACTCGCTGAATCTCAACATAGATTCAACTCTCTTAGGTGAACGAACGCACAGCAGAGCAGTTTCAAGGAAACGTTTCTCCTGAGTCTTAGACGAAGTTTCCTGCTGTTTAGTACGTATGCCGGCATTGGGCTGGAAATACCGGTTTTGGGATTCTGCACAGAAAGGGTTTGCAAGCCGCTGAATCCACACGTGAGTTTAACTCTGTCAGTTGAATGCACACATTGGCAACCATTCAGTTAGATAGCTCCGTTTTGGTTTTAGAAGCAGATATTTCTCTGTACAGCCTATGGTCCCATTCACTCGGGAATATCCCAACGCAGCTCCTAGAAGAAACGTGTTTCTGACTCGCTGAATCTCAACATAGATTCAACTCTCTTAGGTGAACGAACGCACAGCAGAGCAGTTTCAAGGAAACGTTTCTCCTGAGTCTTAGACGAAGTTTCCTGCTGTTTAGTACGTATGCCGGCATTGGTCTGGAAATACCGGCTTTGGGATTCTGCACAGAAAGGGTTTGCAAACCGCTGAATCCACACGTGAGTTTAACTCTGTCAGTTGAATGCACACATTGACAAACATTCAGTTAGATAGCTCCGTTTTGGTTTTAGAAGCAGATATTTCTCTGTACAGCCTATGGTCCCATTCACTCGGGAATATCCCAACGCAGCTCCTAGAAGAAACGTGTTTCTGACTCGCTGAATCTCAACATAGATTCAACTCTCTTAGGTGAACGAACGCACAGCAGAGCAGTTTCAAGGAAACGTTTCTCCTGAGTTTTAGACGAAGTTTCCTGCTGTTTAGTACGTATGCCGGCATTGGGTTGGAAATACCGGTTTTGGGATTCTGCACAGAAAGGGTTTGCAAACCGCTGAATCCACACGTGAGTTTAACTCTGTCAGTTGAATGCACACATTGACAACCATTCAGTTTGATAGCACACTTTTGGTTTTAGAAGCAGATATTTCTCTGTACAGCCTATGGTCCCATTCACTCGGGAATATCCCAACGCAGCTCCTAGAAGAAACGTGTTTCTGACTCGCTGAATCTCAACATAGATTCAACTCTCTTAGGTGAACGAACGCACAGCAGAGCAGTTTCAAGGAAACGTTTCTCCTGAGTTTTAGACGAAGTTTCCTGCTGTTTAGTACGTATGCCGGTATTGGGCTGGAAATACCGGTTTTGGGATTCTGCACAGAAAGGGTTTGCAAACCGCTGAATCCACACGTGAGTTTAACTCTGTCAGTTCAATGCACACATTGACAACCATTCAGTTTGATAGCACACTTTTGGTTTTAGAAGCAGATATTTCTCTGTACAGCCTATGGTCCCATTCACTCGGGAATATCCCAACGCAGCTCCTAGAAGAAACGTGTTTCTGATTCGCTGAATCTCAACAGAGATTCAACTCTCTTAGGTGATCGAACGCACAGCAGAGCAGTTTCAAGGAAACGTTTCTGCTGAGTCTTAGACGAAGTTTCCTGCTCTTTAGTACGTAAGCCGGCATTGGGCTGGAAATACCGGTTTTGGGATTCTGCACAGAAAGGGTTTGCAAACCGCTGAATCCACACGTGAGTTTAACTCTGTCAGTTGAATGGGTTTTAGAAGCAGATATTTCTCTGTACAGCCTATGGTCCCATTCACTCGGGAATATCCCAACGCAGCTCCTAGAAGAAACGTGTTTCTGACTCGCTGAATCTCAACATAGATTCAACTGTTTTAGGTGAATGAACGCACAGCAGAGCAGTTTCAAGGAAACGTTTCTCCTGAGTCTTAGACGAAGTTTCCTGCTGTTTAGTACGTATGCCGGCATTGGGCTGGAAATACCGGTTTTGGGATTCTGCACAGAAAGGGTTTGCAAACCGCTGAATCCACACGTGAGTTTAACTCTGTCACTTGAATGCACACATTGACAACCATTCAGTTTGATAGCACACTTTTGGTTTTAGAAGCAGATATTTCTCTGTACAGCCTATGGTCCCATTCACTCGGGAATATCCCAACACAGCTCCTAGAAGAAACGTGTTTCTGACTCGCTGAATCTCAACATAGATTCAACTCTCTTAGGTGAACGAACGCACAGCAGAGCAGTTTCAAGGAAACGTTTCTCCTGAGTTTTAGACGAAGTTTCCTGCTGTTTAGTACGTATGCCGGCATTGGGCTGGAAATACCGGTTTTGGGATTCTGCACAGAAAGGGTTTGCAAACCGCTGAATCCACACGTGAGTTTAACTCTGTCAGTTGAATGCACACATTGACAACCATTCAGTTTGATAGCACACTTTTGGTTTTAGAAGCAGATATTTCTCTGTACAGCCTATGGTCCCATTCACTCGGGAATATCCCAACGCAGCTCCTAGAAGAAACGTGTTTCTGACTCGCTGAATCTCAACATAGATTCAACTCTCTTAGGTGAACGAACGCACAGCAGAGCAGTTTCAAGGAAACGTTTCTCCTGAGTTTTAGACGAAGTTTCCTGCTGTTTAGTACGGATGCCGGCATTGGGCTGGAAATACCGGTTTTGGGATTCTGCACAGAAAGGGTTTGCAAACCGCTGAATCCACACGTGATTTTAACTCTGTCAGTTGAATGCACACATTGACAACTATTCAGTTTGATAGCACACTTTTGGTTTTAGAAGCAGATATTTCTCTGTACAGCCTATGGTCCCATTCACTCGGGAATATCCCAACGCAGCTCCTAGAAGAAACGTGTTTCTGACTCGCTGAATCTCAACATAGATTCAACTCTCTTAGGTGAACGAATGCACAGCAGAGCAGTTTCAAGGAAACGTTTCTCCTGATTCTTAGACGAAGTTTCCTGCTCTTTAGTACGTATGCCGGCATTGGGCTGGAAATACCGGTTTTGGGATTCTGCACAGAAAGGGTTTGCAAGCCGCTGAATCCACACGTGAGTTTAACTCTGTCAGTTGAATGCACACATTGGCAACCATTCAGTTAGATAGCTCCGTTTTGGTTTTAGAAGCAGATATTTCTCTGTACAGCCTATGGTCCCATTCACTCGGGAATATCCCAACGCAGCTCCTAGAAGAAACGTGTTTCTGACTCGCTGAATCTCAACATAGATTCAACTCTCTTAGGTGAACGAACGCACAGCAGAGCAGTTTCAAGGAAACGTTTCTCCTGAGTTTTAGACGAAGTTTCCTGCTGTTTAGTACGTATGCCGGCATTGGGCTGGAAATACCGGTTTTGGGATTCTGCACAGAAAGGGTTTGCAAACCGCTGAATCCACACGTGAGTTTAACTCTGTCAGTTGAATGCACACATTGGCAACCATTCAGTTTGATAGCACACTTTTGGTTTTAGAAGCAGATATTTCTCTGTACAGCCTATGGTCCCATTCACTCGGGAATATCCCAACGCAGCTCCTAGAAGAAACGTGTTTCTGACTCGCTGAATCTCAACATAGATTCAACTCTCTTAGGTGAACGAACGCACAGCAGAGCAGTTTCAAGGAAACGTTTCTCCTGAGTTTTAGACGAAGTTTCCTGCTGTTTAGTACGGATGCCGGCATTGGGCTGGAAATACCGGTTTTGGGATTCTGCACAGAAAGGGTTTGCAAACCGCTGAATCCACACGTGATTTTAACTCTGTCAGTTGAATGCACACATTGACAACTATTCAGTTTGATAGCACACTTTTGGTTTTAGAAGCAGATATTTCTCTGTACAGCCTATGGTCCCATTCACTCGGGAATATCCCAACGCAGCTCCTAGAAGAAACGTGTTTCTGACTCGCTGAATCTCAACATAGATTCAACTCTCTTAGGTGAACGAACGCACAGCAGAGCAGTTTCAAGGAAACGTTTCTCCTGAGTCTTAGACGAAGTTTCCTGCTGTTTAGTACGTATGCCGGCATTGGGCTGGAAATACCGGTTTTGGGATTCTGCACAGAAAGGGTTTGCAAGCCGCTGAATCCACACGTGAGTTTAACTCTGTCAGTTGAATGCACACATTGGCAACCATTCAGTTAGATAGCTCCGTTTTGGTTTTAGAAGCAGATATTTCTCTGTACAGCCTATGGTCCCATTCACTCGGGAATATCCCAACGCAGCTCCTAGAAGAAACGTGTTTCTGACTCGCTGAATCTCAACATAGATTCAACTCTCTTAGGTGAACGAACGCACAGCAGAGCAGCTTCAAGGAAACGTTTCTCCTGAGTCTTAGACGAAGTTTCCTGCTGTTTAGTACGTATGCCGGCATTGGTCTGGAAATACCGGCTTTGGGATTCTGCACAGAAAGGGTTTGCAAACCGCTGAATCCACACGTGAGTTTAACTCTGTCAGTTGAATGCACACATTGACAACCATTCAGTTAGATAGCTCCGTTTTGGTTTTAGAAGCAGATATTTCTCTGTACAGCCTATGGTCCCATTCACTCGGGAATATCCCAACGCAGCTCCTAGAAGAAACGTGTTTCTGACTCGCTGAATCTCAACATAGATTCAACTCTCTTAGGTGAACGAACGCACAGCAGAGCAGTTTCAAGGAAACGTTTCTCCTGAGTTTTAGACGAAGTTTCCTGCTGTTTAGTACGTATGCCGGCATTGGGCTGGAAATACCGGTTTTGGGATTCTGCACAGAAAGGGTTTGCAAACCGCTGAATCCACACGTGAGTTTAACTCTGTCAGTTGAATGCACACATTGACAACCATTCAGTTTGATAGCACACTTTTGGTTTTAGAAGCAGATATTTCTCTGTACAGCCTATGGTCCCATTCACTCGGGAATATCCCAACGCAGCTCCTAGAAGAAACGTGTTTCTGACTCGCTGAATCTCAACATAGATTCAACTCTCTTAGGTGAACGAACGCACAGCAGAGCAGTTTCAAGGAAACGTTTCTCCTGAGTTTTAGACGAAGTTTCCTGCTGTTTAGTACGGATGCCGGCATTGGGCTGGAAATACCGGTTTTGGGATTCTGCACAGAAAGGGTTTGCAAACCGCTGAATCCACACGTGATTTTAACTCTGTCAGTTGAATGCACACATTGACAACTATTCAGTTTGATAGCACACTTTTGGTTTTAGAAGCAGATATTTCTCTGTACAGCCTATGGTCCCATTCACTCGGGAATATCCCAACGCAGCTCCTAGAAGAAACGTGTTTCTGACTCGCTGAATCTCAACATAGATTCAACTCTCTTAGGTGAACGAACGCACAGCAGAGCAGTTTCAAGGAAACGTTTCTCCTGAGTCTTAGACGAAGTTTCCTGCTCTTTAGTACGTATGCCGGCATTGGGCTGGAAATACCGGTTTTGGGATTCTGCACAGAAAGGGTTTGCAAGCCGCTGAATCCACACGTGAGTTTAACTCTGTCAGTTGAATGCACACATTGGCAACCATTCAGTTAGATAGCTCCGTTTTGGTTTTAGAAGCAGATATTTCTCTGTACAGCCTATGGTCCCATTCACTCGGGAATATCCCAACGCAGCTCCTAGAAGAAACGTGTTTCTGACTCGCTGAATCTCAACATAGATTCAACTCTCTTAGGTGAACGAACGCACAGCAGAGCAGTTTCAAGGAAACGTTTCTCCTGAGTTTTAGACGAAGTTTCCTGCTGTTTAGTACGTATGCCGGCATTGGGCTGGAAATACCGGTTTTGGGATTCTGCACAGAAAGGGTTTGCAAACCGCTGAATCCACACGTGAGTTTAACTCTGTCAGTTGAATGCACACATTGACAACCATTCAGTTTGATAGCACACTTTTGGTTTTAGAAGCAGATATTTCTCTGTACAGCCTATGGTCCCATTCACTCGGGAATATCCCAACGCAGCTCCTAGAAGAAACGTGTTTCTGACTCGCTGAATCTCAACATAGATTCAACTCTCTTAGGTGAACGAACGCACAGCAGAGCAGTTTCAAGGAAACGTTTCTCCTGAGTTTTAGACGAAGTTTCCTGCTGTTTAGTACGGATGCCGGCATTGGGCTGGAAATACCGGTTTTGGGATTCTGCACAGAAAGGGTTTGCAAACCGCTGAATCCACACGTGATTTTAACTCTGTCAGTTGAATGCACACATTGACAACTATTCAGTTTGATAGCACACTTTTGGTTTTAGAAGCAGATATTTCTCTGTACAGCCTATGGTCCCATTCACTCGGGAATATCCCAACGCAGCTCCTAGAAGAAACGTGTTTCTGACTCGCTGAATCTCAACATAGATTCAACTGTTTTAGGTGAACGAACGCACAGCAGAGCAGTTTCAAGGAAACGTTTCTCCTGAGTCTTAGACGAAGTTTCCTGCTGTTTAGTACGTATGCCGGCATTGGGCTGGAAATACCGGTTTTGGGATTCTGCACAGAAAGGGTTTGCAAGCCGCTGAATCCACACGTGAGTTTAACTCTGTCAGTTGAATGCACACATTGGCAACCATTCAGTTAGATAGCTCCGTTTTGGTTTTAGAAGCAGATATTTCTCTGTACAGCCTATGGTCCCATTCACTCGGGAATATCCCAACGCAGCTCCTAGAAGAAACGTGTTTCTGACTCGCTGAATCTCAACATAGATTCAACTCTCTTAGGTGAACGAACGCACAGCAGAGCAGTTTCAAGGAAACGTTTCTCCTGAGTCTTAGACGAAGTTTCCTGCTGTTTAGTACGTATGCCGGCATTGGTCTGGAAATACCGGCTTTGGGATTCTGCACAGAAAGGGTTTGCAAACCGCTGAATCCACACGTGAGTTTAACTCTGTCAGTTGAATGCACACATTGACAACCATTCAGTTAGATAGCTCCGTTTTGGTTTTAGAAGCAGATATTTCTCTGTACAGCCTATGGTCCCATTCACTCGGGAATATCCCAACGCAGCTCCTAGAAGAAACGTGTTTCTGACTCGCTGAATCTCAACATAGATTCAACTCTCTTAGGTGAACGAACGCACAGCAGAGCAGTTTCAAGGAAACGTTTCTCCTGAGTTTTAGACGAAGTTTCCTGCTGTTTAGTACGTATGCCGGCATTGGGTTGGAAATACCGGTTTTGGGATTCTGCACAGAAAGGGTTTGCAAACCGCTGAATCCACACGTGAGTTTAACTCTGTCAGTTGAATGCACACATTGACAACCATTCAGTTTGATAGCACACTTTTGGTTTTAGAAGCAGATATTTCTCTGTACAGCCTATGGTCCCATTCACTCGGGAATATCCCAACGCAGCTCCTAGAAGAAACGTGTTTCTGACTCGCTGAATCTCAACATAGATTCAACTCTCTTAGGTGAACGAACGCACAGCAGAGCAGTTTCAAGGAAACGTTTCTCCTGAGTTTTAGACGAAGTTTCCTGCTGTTTAGTACGTATGCCGGTATTGGGCTGGAAATACCGGTTTTGGGATTCTGCACAGAAAGGGTTTGCAAACCGCTGAATCCACACGTGAGTTTAACTCTGTCAGTTCAATGCACACATTGACAACCATTCAGTTTGATAGCACACTTTTGGTTTTAGAAGCAGATATTTCTCTGTACAGCCTATGGTCCCATTCACTCGGGAATATCCCAACGCAGCTCCTAGAAGAAACGTGTTTCTGATTCGCTGAATCTCAACAGAGATTCAACTCTCTTAGGTGATCGAACGCACAGCAGAGCAGTTTCAAGGAAACGTTTCTGCTGAGTCTTAGACGAAGTTTCCTGCTCTTTAGTACGTAAGCCGGCATTGGGCTGGAAATACCGGTTTTGGGATTCTGCACAGAAAGGGTTTGCAAACCGCTGAATCCACACGTGAGTTTAACTCTGTCAGTTGAATGGGTTTTAGAAGCAGATATTTCTCTGTACAGCCTATGGTCCCATTCACTCGGGAATATCCCAACGCAGCTCCTAGAAGAAACGTGTTTCTGACTCGCTGAATCTCAACATAGATTCAACTGTTTTAGGTGAATGAACGCACAGCAGAGCAGTTTCAAGGAAACGTTTCTCCTGAGTCTTAGACGAAGTTTCCTGCTGTTTAGTACGTATGCCGGCATTGGGCTGGAAATACCGGTTTTGGGATTCTGCACAGAAAGGGTTTGCAAACCGCTGAATCCACACGTGAGTTTAACTCTGTCACTTGAATGCACACATTGACAACCATTCAGTTTGATAGCACACTTTTGGTTTTAGAAGCAGATATTTCTCTGTACAGCCTATGGTCCCATTCACTCGGGAATATCCCAACACAGCTCCTAGAAGAAACGTGTTTCTGACTCGCTGAATCTCAACATAGATTCAACTCTCTTAGGTGAACGAACGCACAGCAGAGCAGTTTCAAGGAAACGTTTCTCCTGAGTTTTAGACGAAGTTTCCTGCTGTTTAGTACGGATGCCGGCATTGGGCTGGAAATACCGGTTTTGGGATTCTGCACAGAAAGGGTTTGCAAACCGCTGAATCCACACGTGAGTTTAACTCTGTCAGTTGAATGCACACATTGGCAACCATTCAGTTTGATAGCACACTTTTGGTTTTAGAAGCAGATATTTCTCTGTACAGCCTATGGTCCCATTCACTCGGGAATATCCCAACGCAGCTCCTAGAAGAAACGTGTTTCTGACTCGCTGAATCTCAACATAGATTCAACTCTCTTAGGTGAACGAACGCACAGCAGAGCAGTTTCAAGGAAACGTTTCTACTGAGTTTTAGACGAAGTTTCCTGCTGTTTAGTACGTATGCCGGCATTGGGCTGGAAATACCGGTTTTGGGATTCTGCACAGAAAGGTTTTGCAAGCCGCTGAATCCACACGTGAGTTTAACTCTGTCAGTTGAATGCACACATTGACAACCATTCAGTTAGATAGCTCCGTTTTGGTTTTAGAAGCAGATATTTCTCTGTACACCCTATGGTCCCATTCACTCGGGAATATCCCAACGCAGCTCCTAGAAGAAACGTGTTTCTGACTCGCTGAATCTCAACATAGATTCAACTCTCTTAGGTGAACGAACGCACAGCAGAGCAGTTTCAAGGAAACGTTTCTCCTGAGTCTTAGACGAAGTTTCCTGCTGTTTAGTACGTATGCCGGCATTGGTCTGGAAATACCGGCTTTGGGATTCTGCACAGAAAGGGTTTGCAAACCGCTGAATCCACACGTGAGTTTAACTCTGTCAGTTGAATGCACACATTGACAACCATTCAGTTAGATAGCTCCGTTTTGGTTTTAGAAGCAGATATTTCTCTGTACAGCCTATGGTCCCATTCACTCGGGAATATCCCAACGCAGCTCCTAGAAGAAACGTGTTTCTGACTCGCTGAATCTCAACATAGATTCAACTCTCTTAGGTGAACGAACGCACAGCAGAGCAGTTTCAAGGAAACGTTTCTCCTGAGTTTTAGACGAAGTTTCCTGCTGTTTAGTACGGATGCCGGCATTGGGCTGGAAATACCGGTTTTGGGATTCTGCACAGAAAGGGTTTGCAAACCGCTGAATCCACACGTGAGTTTAACTCTGTCAGTTGAATGCACACATTGGCAACCATTCAGTTTGATAGCACACTTTTGGTTTTAGAAGCAGATATTTCTCTGTACAGCCTATGGTCCCATTCACTCGGGAATATCCCAACGCAGCTCCTAGAAGAAACGTGTTTCTGACTCGCTGAATCTCAACATAGATTCAACTCTCTTAGGTGAACGAACGCACAGCAGAGCAGTTTCAAGGAAACGTTTCTACTGAGTTTTAGACGAAGTTTCCTGCTGTTTAGTACGTATGCCGGCATTGGGCTGGAAATACCGGTTTTGGGATTCTGCACAGAAAGGTTTTGCAAGCCGCTGAATCCACACGTGAGTTTAACTCTGTCAGTTGAATGCACACATTGACAACCATTCAGTTAGATAGCTCCGTTTTGGTTTTAGAAGCAGATATTTCTCTGTACACCCTATGGTCCCATTCACTCGGGAATATCCCAACGCAGCTCCTAGAAGAAACGTGTTTCTGACTCGCTGAATCTCAACATAGATTCAACTCTCTTAGGTGAACGAACGCACAGCAGAGCAGTTTCAAGGAAACGTTTCTCCTGAGTCTTAGACGAAGTTTCCTGCTGTTTAGTACGTATGCCGGCATTGGTCTGGAAATACCGGCTTTGGGATTCTGCACAGAAAGGGTTTGCAAACCGCTGAATCCACACGTGAGTTTAACTCTGTCAGTTGAATGCACACATTGACAACCATTCAGTTAGATAGCTCCGTTTTGGTTTTAGAAGCAGATATTTCTCTGTACAGCCTATGGTCCCATTCACTCGGGAATATCCCAACGCAGCTCCTAGAAGAAACGTGTTTCTGACTCGCTGAATCTCAACATAGATTCAACTCTCTTAGGTGAACGAACGCACAGCAGAGCAGTTTCAAGGAAACGTTTCTCCTGAGTTTTAGACGAAGTTTCCTGCTGTTTAGTACGTATGCCGGTATTGGGCTGGAAATACCGGTTTTGGGATTCTGCACAGAAAGGGTTTGCAAACCGCTGAATCCACACGTGAGTTTAACTCTGTCAGTTCAATACACACATTGACAACCATTCAGTTTGATAGCACACTTTTGGTTTTAGAAGCAGATATTTCTCTGTACAGCCTATGGTCCCATTCACTCGGGAATATCCCAACGCAGCTCCTAGAAGAAACGTGTTTCTGACTCGCTGAATCTCAACATAGATTCAACTCTCTTAGGTGATCGAACGCACAGCAGAGCAGTTTCAAGGAAACGTTTCTCCTGAGTCTTAGACGAAGTTTCCTGCTCTTTAGTACGTAAGCCGGCATTGGGCTGGAAATACCGGTTTTGGGATTCTGCACAGAAAGGGTTTGCAAACCGCTGAATCCACACGTGAGTTTAACTCTGTCAGTTGAATGGGTTTTAGAAGCAGATATTTCTCTGTACAGCCTATGGTCCCATTCACTCGGGAATATCCCAACGCAGCTCCTAGAAGAAACGTGTTTCTGACTCGCTGAATCTCAACATAGATTCAACTGTTTTAGGTGAATGAACGCACAGCAGAGCAGTTTCAAGGAAACGTTTCTCCTGAGTCTTAGACGAAGTTTCCTGCTGTTTAGTACGTATGCCGGCATTGGGCTGGAAATACCGGTTTTGGGATTCTGCACAGAAAGGGTTTGCAAACCGCTGAATCCACACGTGAGTTTAACTCTGTCACTTGAATGCACACATTGACAACCATTCAGTTTGATAGCACACTTTTGGTTTTAGAAGCAGATATTTCTCTGTACAGCCTATGGTCCCATTCACTCGGGAATATCCCAACACAGCTCCTAGAAGAAACGTGTTTCTGACTCGCTGAATCTCAACATAGATTCAACTCTCTTAGGTGAACGAACGCACAGCAGAGCAGTTTCAAGGAAACGTTTCTCCTGAGTTTTAGACGAAGTTTCCTGCTGTTTAGTACGGATGCCGGCATTGGGCTGGAAATACCGGTTTTGGGATTCTGCACAGAAAGGGTTTGCAAACCGCTGAATCCACACGTGAGTTTAACTCTGTCAGTTGAATGCACACATTGACAACCATTCAGTTAGATAGCTCCGTTTTGGTTTTAGAAGCAGATATTTCTCTGTACAGCCTATGGTCCCATTCACTCGGGAATATCCCAACGCAGCTCCTAGAAGAAACGTGTTTCTGACTCGCTGAATCTCAACATAGATTCAACTCTCTTAGGTGAACGAACGCACAGCAGAGCAGTTTCAAGGAAACGTTTCTACTGAGTTTTAGACGAAGTTTCCTGCTGTTTAGTACGTATGCCGGCATTGGGCTGGAAATACCGGTTTTGGGATTCTGCACAGAAAGGTTTTGCAAGCCGCTGAATCCACACGTGAGTTTAACTCTGTCAGTTGAATGCACACATTGACAACCATTCAGTTAGATAGCTCCGTTTTGGTTTTAGAAGCAGATATTTCTCTGTACACCCTATGGTCCCATTCACTCGGGAATATCCCAACGCAGCTCCTAGAAGAAACGTGTTTCTGACTCGCTGAATCTCAACATAGATTCAACTCTCTTAGGTGAACGAACGCACAGCAGAGCAGTTTCAAGGAAACGTTTCTCCTGAGTCTTAGACGAAGTTTCCTGCTGTTTAGTACGTATGCCGGCATTGGGCTGGAAATACCGGTTTTGGGATTCTGCACAGAAAGGGTTTGCAAACCGCTGAATCCACACGTGAGTTTAACTCTGTCAGTTGAAAGCACACATTGACAACCATTCAGTTAGATAGCTCCGTTTTGGTTTTAGAAGCAGATATTTCTCTGTACAGCCTATGGTCCCATTCACTCGGGAATATCCCAACGCAGCTCCTAGAAGAAACGTGTTTCTGACTCGCTGAATCTCAACATAGATTCAACTCTCTTAGCTGAACGAACGCACAGCAGAGCAGTTTCAAGGAAACGTTTCTCCTGAGTCTTAGACGAAGTTTCCTGCTGTTTAGTACGTATGCCGGCATTGGGCTGGAAATACCGGTTTTGGGATTCTGCACAGAAAGGGTTTGCAAGCCGCTGAATCCACACGTGAGTTTAACTCTGTCAGTTGAATGCACACATTGACAACCATTCAGTTAGATAGCTCCGTTTTGGTTTTAGAAGCAGATATTTCTCTGTACAGCCTATGGTCCCATTCACTCGGGAATATCCCAACGCAGCTCCTAGAAGAAACGTGTTTCTGACTCGCTGAATCTCAACATAGATTCAACTCTCTTAGGTGAACGAACGCACAGCAGAGCAGTTTCAAGGAAACGTTTCTCCTGAGTCTTAGACGAAGTTTCCTGCTGTTTAGTACGTATGCCGGCATTGGGCTGGAAATACCGGCTTTGGGATTCTGCACAGAAAGGGTTTGCAAACCGCTGAATCCACACGTGAGTTTAACTCTGTCAGTTGAATGCACACATTGACAACCATTCAGTTAGATAGCTCCGTTTTGGTTTTAGAAGCAGATATTTCTCTGTACAGCCTATGGTCCCATTCACTCGGGAATATCCCAACGCAGCTCCTAGAAGAAACGTGTTTCTGACTCGCTGAATCTCAACATAGATTCAACTCTCTTAGGTGAACGAACGCACAGCAGAGCAGTTTCAAGGAAACGTTTCTCCTGAGTTTTAGACGAAGTTTCCTGCTGTTTAGTACGTATGCCGGCATTGGGCTGGAAATACCGGTTTTGGGATTCTGCACAGAAAGGGTTTGCAAACCGCTGAATCCACACGTGAGTTTAACTCTGTCAGTTGAATGCACACATTGACAACCATTCAGTTTGATAGCACACTTTTGGTTTTAGAAGCAGATATTTCTCTGTACAGCCTATGGTCCCATTCACTCGGGAATATCCCAACGCAGCTCCTAGAAGAAACGTGTTTCTGACTCGCTGAATCTCAACATAGATTCAACTCTCTTAGGTGAACGAACGCACAGCAGAGCAGTTTCAAGGAAACGTTTCTCCTGAGTTTTAGACGAAGTTTCCTGCTGTTTAGTACGGATGCCGGCATTGGGCTGGAAATACCGGTTTTGGGATTCTGCACAGAAAGGGTTTGCAAACCGCTGAATCCACACGTGAGTTTAACTCTGTCAGTTGAATGCACACATTGACAACCATTCAGTTTGATAGCACACTTTTGGTTTTAGAAGCAGATATTTCTCTGTACAGCCTATGGTCCCATTCACTCGGGAATATCCCAACGCAGCTCCTAGAAGAAACGTGTTTCTGACTCGCTGAATCTCAACATAGATTCAACTCTCTTAGGTGAACGAACGCACAGCAGAGCAGTTTCAAGGAAACGTTTCTCCTGAGTTTTAGACGAAGTTTCCTGCTGTTTAGTACGGATGCCGGCATTGGGCTGGAAATACCGGTTTTGGGATTCTGCACAGAAAGGGTTTGCAAACCGCTGAATCCACACGTGATTTTAACTCTGTCAGTTGAATGCACACATTGACAACTATTCAGTTTGATAGCACACTTTTAGTTTTAGAAGCAGATATTTCTCTGTACAGCCTATGGTCCCATTCACTCGGGAATATCCCAACGCAGCTCCTAGAAGAAACGTGTTTCTGACTCGCTGAATCTCAACATAGATTCAACTCTCTTAGGTGAACGAACGCACAGCAGAGCAGTTTCAAGGAAACGTTTCTCCTGAGTCTTAGACGAAGTTTCCTGCTCTTTAGTACGTATGCCGGCATTAGGCTGGAAATACCGGTTTTGGGATTCTGCACAGAAAGGGTTTGCAAACCGCTGAATCCACACGTGAGTTTAACTCTGTCAGTTGAATGCACACATTGACAACCATTCAGTTTGATAGCACACTTTTGGTTTTAGAAGCAGATATTTCTCTGTACAGCCTATGGTCCCATTCACTCGGGAATATCCCAACGCAGCTCCTAGAAGAAACGTGTTTCTGACTCGCTGAATCTCAACATAGATTCAACTCTCTTAGGTGAACGAACGCACAGCAGAGCAGTTTCAAGGAAACGTTTCTCCTGAGTCTTAGACGAAGTTTCCTGCTGTTTAGTACGTATGCCGGCATTGGGCTGGAAATACCGGTTTTGGGATTCTGCACAGAAAGGGTTTGCAAACCGCTGAATCCACACGTGAGTTTAACTCTGTCAGTTGAATGTACACATTGACAACCATTCAGTTAGATAGCTCCGTTTTGGTTTTAGAAGCAGATATTTCTCTGTACAGCCTATGGTCCCATTCACTCGGGAATATCCCAACGCAGCTCCTAGAAGAAACGTGTTTCTGACTCGCTGAATCTCAACATAGATTCAACTGTTTTAGGTGAACGAACGCACAGCAGAGCAGTTTCAAGGAAACGTTTCTCCTGAGTCTTAGACGAAGTTTCCTGCTGTTTAGTACGTATGCCGGCATTGGGCTGGAAATACCGGTTTTGGGATTCTGCACAGAAAGGGTTTGCAAACCGCTGAATCCACACGTGAGTTTAACTCTGTCAGTTGAATGCACACATTGACAACCATTCAGTTTGATAGCACACTTTTGGTTTTAGAAGCAGATATTTCTCTGTACAGCCTATGGTCCCATTCACTCGGGAATATCCCAACGCAGCTCCTAGAAGAAACGTGTTTCTGACTCGCTGAATCTCAACATAGATTCAACTCTCTTAGGTGAACGAACGCACAGCAGAGCAGTTTCAAGGAAACGTTTCTCCTGAGTTTTAGACGAAGTTTCCTGCTGTTTAGTACGGATGCCGGCATTGGGCTGGACATACCGGTTTTGGGATTCTGCACAGAAAGGGTTTGCAAACCGCTGAATCCACACGTGAGTTTAACTCTGTCAGTTGAATGCACACATTGACAACCATTCAGTTTGATAGCACACTTTTGGTTTTAGAAGCAGATATTTCTCTGTACAGCCTATGGTCCCATTCACTCGGGAATATCCCAACGCAGCTCCTAGAAGAAACGTGTTTCTGACTCGCTGAATCTCAACATAGATTCAACTCTCTTAGGTGAACGAACGCACAGCAGAGCAGTTTCAAGGAAACGTTTCTCCTGAGTTTTAGACGAAGTTTCCTGCTGTTTAGTACGGATGCCGGCATTGGGCTGGAAATACCGGTTTTGGGATTCTGCACAGAAAGGGTTTGCAAGCCGCTGAATCCACACGTGAGTTTAACTCTGTCAGTTGAATGCACACATTGACAACCATTCAGTTAGATAGCTCCGTTTTGGTTTTAGAAGCAGATATTTCTCTGTACAGCCTATGGTCCCATTCACTCGGGAATATCCCAACGCAGCTCCTAGAAGAAACGTGTTTCTGACTCGCTGAATCTCAACATAGATTCAACTCTCTTAGGTGAACGAACGCACAGCAGAGCAGTTTCAAGGAAACGTTTCTCCTGAGTCTTAGACGAAGTTTCCTGCTGTTTAGTACGTATGCCGGCATTGGGCTGGAAATACCGGTTTTGGGATTCTGCACAGAAAGGGTTTGCAAACCGCTGAATCCACACGTGAGTTTAACTCTGTCAGTTGAATGCACACATTGACAACCATTCAGTTAGATAGCTCCGTTTTGGTTTTACAAGCAGATATTTCTCTGTACAGCCTATGGTCCCATTCACTCGGGAATATCCCAACGCAGCTCCTAGAAGAAACGTGTTTCTGACTCGCTGAATCTCAACATAGATTCAACTGTTTTAGGTGAACGAACGCACAGCAGAGCAGTTTCAAGGAAACGTTTCTCCTGAGTCTTAGACGAAGTTTCCTGCTGTTTAGTACGTATGCCGGCATTGGGCTGGAAATACCGGTTTTGGGATTCTGCACAGAAAGGGTTTGCAAACCGCTGAATCCACACGTGAGTTTAACTCTGTCAGTTGAATGCACACATTGACAACCATTCAGTTTGATAGCACACTTTTGGTTTTAGAAGCAGATATTTCTCTGTACAGCCTATGGTCCCATTCACTCGGGAATATCCCAACGCAGCTCCTAGAAGAAACGTGTTTCTGACTCGCTGAATCTCAACATAGATTCAACTCTCTTAGGTGAACGAACGCACAGCAGAGCAGTTTCAAGGAAACGTTTCTCCTGAGTTTTAGACGAAGTTTCCTGCTGTTTAGTACGGATGCCGGCATTGGGCTGGACATACCGGTTTTGGGATTCTGCACAGAAAGGGTTTGCAAACCGCTGAATCCACACGTGAGTTTAACTCTGTCAGTTGAATGCACACATTGACAACCATTCAGTTTGATAGCACACTTTTGGTTTTAGAAGCAGATATTTCTCTGTACAGCCTATGGTCCCATTCACTCGGGAATATCCCAACGCAGCTCCTAGAAGAAACGTGTTTCTGACTCGCTGAATCTCAACATAGATTCAACTCTCTTAGGTGAACGAACGCACAGCAGAGCAGTTTCAAGGAAACGTTTCTCCTGAGTTTTAGACGAAGTTTCCTGCTGTTTAGTACGGATGCCGGCATTGGGCTGGAAATACCGGTTTTGGGATTCTGCACAGAAAGGGTTTGCAAGCCGCTGAATCCACACGTGAGTTTAACTCTGTCAGTTGAATGCACACATTGACAACCATTCAGTTAGATAGCTCCGTTTTGGTTTTAGAAGCAGATATTTCTCTGTACAGCCTATGGTCCCATTCACTCGGGAATATCCCAACGCAGCTCCTAGAAGAAACGTGTTTCTGACTCGCTGAATCTCAACATAGATTCAACTCTCTTAGGTGAACGAACGCACAGCAGAGCAGTTTCAAGGAAACGTTTCTCCTGAGTCTTAGACGAAGTTTCCTGCTGTTTAGTACGTATGCCGGCATTGGGCTGGAAATACCGGTTTTGGGATTCTGCACAGAAAGGGTTTGCAAACCGCTGAATCCACACGTGAGTTTAACTCTGTCAGTTGAATGCACACATTGACAACCATTCAGTTTGATAGCACACTTTTGGTTTTAGAAGCAGATATTTCTCTGTACAGCCTATGGTCCCATTCACTCGGGAATATCCCAACGCAGCTCCTAGAAGAAACGTGTTTCTGACTCGCTGAATCTCAACATAGATTCAACTCTCTTAGGTGAACGAACGCACAGCAGAGCAGTTTCAAGGAAACGTTTCTCCTGAGTTTTAGACGAAGTTTCCTGCTGTTTAGTACGGATGCCGGCATTGGGCTGGACATACCGGTTTTGGGATTCTGCACAGAAAGGGTTTGCAAACCGCTGAATCCACACGTGAGTTTAACTCTGTCAGTTGAATGCACACATTGACAACCATTCAGTTTGATAGCACACTTTTGGTTTTAGAAGCAGATATTTCTCTGTACAGCCTATGGTCCCATTCACTCGGGAATATCCCAACGCAGCTCCTAGAAGAAACGTGTTTCTGACTCGCTGAATCTCAACATAGATTCAACTCTCTTAGGTGAACGAACGCACAGCAGAGCAGTTTCAAGGAAACGTTTCTCCTGAGTTTTAGACGAAGTTTCCTGCTGTTTAGTACGGATGCCGGCATTGGGCTGGAAATACCGGTTTTGGGATTCTGCACAGAAAGGGTTTGCAAGCCGCTGAATCCACACGTGAGTTTAACTCTGTCAGTTGAATGCACACATTGACAACCATTCAGTTAGATAGCTCCGTTTTGGTTTTAGAAGCAGATATTTCTCTGTACAGCCTATGGTCCCATTCACTCGGGAATATCCCAACGCAGCTCCTAGAAGAAACGTGTTTCTGACTCGCTGAATCTCAACATAGATTCAACTCTCTTAGGTGAACGAACGCACAGCAGAGCAGTTTAAAGGAAACGTTTCTCCTGAGTTTTAGACGAAGTTTCCTGCTGTTTAGTACGGATGCCGGCATTGGGCTGGAAATACCGGTTTTGGGATTCTGCACAGAAAGGGTTTGCAAACCGCTGAATCCACACGTGATTTTAACTCTGTCAGTTGAATGCACACATTGACAACCATTCAGTTTGATAGCACACTTTTGGTTTTAGAAGCAGATATTTCTCTGTACAGCCTATGGTCCCATTCACTCGGGAATATCCCAACGCAGCTCCTAGAAGAAACGTGTTTATGACTCGCTGAATCTCAACATAGATTCAACTCTCTTAGGTGAACGAACGCACAGCAGAGCAGTTTCAAGGAAACGTTTCTCCTGAGTCTTAGACGAAGTTTCCTGCTCTTTAGTACGTATGCCGGCATTGGGCTGGAAATACCGGTTTTGGGATTCTGCAAAGAAAGGGTTTGCAAACCGCTGAATCCACACGTGAGTTTAACTCTGTCAGTTGAATGCACACATTGACAACCATTCAGTTAGATAGCTCCGTTTTGGTTTTAGAAGCAGATATTTCTCTGTACAGCCTATGGTCCCATTCACTCGGGAATATCCCAACGCAGCTCCTAGAAGAAACGTGTTTCTGACTCGCTGAATCTCAACATAGATTCAACTCTCTTAGGTGAACGAACGCACAGCAGAGCAGTTTCAAGGAAACGTTTCTCCTGAGTCTTAGACGAAGTTTCCTGCTGTTTAGTACGTATGCCGGCATTGGGCTGGAAATACCGGTTTTGGGATTCTGCACAGAAAGGGTTTGCAAACCGCTGAATCCACACGTGAGTTTAACTCTGTCAGTTGAATGCACACATTGACAACCATTCAGTTAGATAGCTCCGTTTTGGTTTTAGAAGCAGATATTTCTCTGTACACCCTATGGTCCCATTCACTCGGGAATATCCCAACGCAGCTCCTAGAAGAAACGTGTTTCTGACTCGCTGAATCTCAACATAGATTCAACTCTCTTAGGTGAACGAACGCACAGCAGAGCAGTTTCAAGGAAACGTTTCTCCTGAGTTTTAGACGAAGTTTCCTGCTGTTTAGTACGGATGCCGGCATTGGGCTGGAAATACCGGTTTTGGGATTCTGCACAGAAAGGGTTTGCAAACCGCTGAATCCACACGTGAGTTTAGCTCTGTCAGTTGAATACACACATTGACAACCATTCAGTTAGATAGCTCCGTTTTGGTTTTAGAAGCAGATATTTCTCTGTACAGCCTATGGTCCCATTCACTCGGGAATATCCCAACGCAGCTCCTAGAAGAAACGTGTTTCTGACTCGCTGAATCTCAACATAGATTCAACTCTCTTAGGTGAACGAACGCACAGCAGAGCAATTTCAAGGAAACGTTTCTCCTGAGTTTTAGACGAAGTTTCCTGCTGTTTAGTACGGATGCCGGCATTGGGCTGGAAATACCGGTTTTGGGATTCTGCACAGAAAGGGTTTGCAAACCGCTGAATCCACACGTGAGTTTAACTCTGTCAGTTGAATGCACACATTGACAACCATTCAGTTAGATAGCTCCGTTTTGGTTTTAGAAGCAGATATTTCTCTGTACAGCCTATGGTCCCATTCACTCGGGAATATCCCAACGCAGCTCCTAGAAGAAACGTGTTTCTGACTCGCTGAATCTCAACATAGATTCAACTCTCTTAGGTGAACGAACGCACAGCAGAGCAGTTTCAAGGAAACGTTTCTCCTGAGTTTTAGACGAAGTTTCCTGCTGTTTAGTACGGATGCCGGCATTGGGCTGGACATACCGGTTTTGGGATTCTGCACAGAAAGGGTTTGCAAACCGCTGAATCCACACGTGAGTTTAACTCTGTCAGTTGAATGCACACATTGACAACCATTCAGTTTGATAGCACACTTTTGGTTTTAGAAGCAGATATTTCTCTGTACAGCCTATGGTCCCATTCACTCGGGAATATCCCAACGCAGCTCCTAGAAGAAACGTGTTTCTGACTCGCTGAATCTCAACATAGATTCAACTCTCTTAGGTGAACGAACGCACAGCAGAGCAGTTTCAAGGAAACGTTTCTCCTGAGTTTTAGACGAAGTTTCCTGCTGTTTAGTACGGATGCCGGCATTGGGCTGGAAATACCGGTTTTGGGATTCTGCACAGAAAGGGTTTGCAAGCCGCTGAATCCACACGTGAGTTTAACTCTGTCAGTTGAATGCACACATTGACAACCATTCAGTTAGATAGCTCCGTTTTGGTTTTAGAAGCAGATATTTCTCTGTACAGCCTATGGTCCCATTCACTCGGGAATATCCCAACGCAGCTCCTAGAAGAAACGTGTTTCTGACTCGCTGAATCTCAACATAGATTCAACTCTCTTAGGTGAACGAACGCACAGCAGAGCAGTTTCAAGGAAACGTTTCTCCTGAGTCTTAGACGAAGTTTCCTGCTGTTTAGTACGTATGCCGGCATTGGGCTGGAAATACCGGTTTTGGGATTCTGCACAGAAAGGGTTTGCAAACCGCTGAATCCACACGTGAGTTTAACTCTGTCAGTTGAATGCACACATTGACAACCATTCAGTTAGATAGCTCCGTTTTGGTTTTACAAGCAGATATTTCTCTGTACAGCCTATGGTCCCATTCACTCGGGAATATCCCAACGCAGCTCCTAGAAGAAACGTGTTTCTGACTCGCTGAATCTCAACATAGATTCAACTGTTTTAGGTGAACGAACGCACAGCAGAGCAGTTTCAAGGAAACGTTTCTCCTGAGTCTTAGACGAAGTTTCCTGCTGTTTAGTACGTATGCCGGCATTGGGCTGGAAATACCGGTTTTGGGATTCTGCACAGAAAGGGTTTGCAAACCGCTGAATCCACACGTGAGTTTAACTCTGTCAGTTGAATGCACACATTGACAACCATTCAGTTTGATAGCACACTTTTGGTTTTAGAAGCAGATATTTCTCTGTACAGCCTATGGTCCCATTCACTCGGGAATATCCCAACGCAGCTCCTAGAAGAAACGTGTTTCTGACTCGCTGAATCTCAACATAGATTCAACTCTCTTAGGTGAACGAACGCACAGCAGAGCAGTTTCAAGGAAACGTTTCTCCTGAGTTTTAGACGAAGTTTCCTGCTGTTTAGTACGGATGCCGGCATTGGGCTGGACATACCGGTTTTGGGATTCTGCACAGAAAGGGTTTGCAAACCGCTGAATCCACACGTGAGTTTAACTCTGTCAGTTGAATGCACACATTGACAACCATTCAGTTTGATAGCACACTTTTGGTTTTAGAAGCAGATATTTCTCTGTACAGCCTATGGTCCCATTCACTCGGGAATATCCCAACGCAGCTCCTAGAAGAAACGTGTTTCTGACTCGCTGAATCTCAACATAGATTCAACTCTCTTAGGTGAACGAACGCACAGCAGAGCAGTTTCAAGGAAACGTTTCTCCTGAGTTTTAGACGAAGTTTCCTGCTGTTTAGTACGGATGCCGGCATTGGGCTGGAAATACCGGTTTTGGGATTCTGCACAGAAAGGGTTTGCAAGCCGCTGAATCCACACGTGAGTTTAACTCTGTCAGTTGAATGCACACATTGACAACCATTCAGTTAGATAGCTCCGTTTTGGTTTTAGAAGCAGATATTTCTCTGTACAGCCTATGGTCCCATTCACTCGGGAATATCCCAACGCAGCTCCTAGAAGAAACGTGTTTCTGACTCGCTGAATCTCAACATAGATTCAACTCTCTTAGGTGAACGAACGCACAGCAGAGCAGTTTCAAGGAAACGTTTCTCCTGAGTCTTAGACGAAGTTTCCTGCTGTTTAGTACGTATGCCGGCATTGGGCTGGAAATACCGGTTTTGGGATTCTGCACAGAAAGGGTTTGCAAACCGCTGAATCCACACGTGAGTTTAACTCTGTCAGTTGAATGCACACATTGACAACCATTCAGTTTGATAGCACACTTTTGGTTTTAGAAGCAGATATTTCTCTGTACAGCCTATGGTCCCATTCACTCGGGAATATCCCAACGCAGCTCCTAGAAGAAACGTGTTTCTGACTCGCTGAATCTCAACATAGATTCAACTCTCTTAGGTGAACGAACGCACAGCAGAGCAGTTTCAAGGAAACGTTTCTCCTGAGTTTTAGACGAAGTTTCCTGCTGTTTAGTACGGATGCCGGCATTGGGCTGGACATACCGGTTTTGGGATTCTGCACAGAAAGGGTTTGCAAACCGCTGAATCCACACGTGAGTTTAACTCTGTCAGTTGAATGCACACATTGACAACCATTCAGTTTGATAGCACACTTTTGGTTTTAGAAGCAGATATTTCTCTGTACAGCCTATGGTCCCATTCACTCGGGAATATCCCAACGCAGCTCCTAGAAGAAACGTGTTTCTGACTCGCTGAATCTCAACATAGATTCAACTCTCTTAGGTGAACGAACGCACAGCAGAGCAGTTTCAAGGAAACGTTTCTCCTGAGTTTTAGACGAAGTTTCCTGCTGTTTAGTACGGATGCCGGCATTGGGCTGGAAATACCGGTTTTGGGATTCTGCACAGAAAGGGTTTGCAAGCCGCTGAATCCACACGTGAGTTTAACTCTGTCAGTTGAATGCACACATTGACAACCATTCAGTTAGATAGCTCCGTTTTGGTTTTAGAAGCAGATATTTCTCTGTACAGCCTATGGTCCCATTCACTCGGGAATATCCCAACGCAGCTCCTAGAAGAAACGTGTTTCTGACTCGCTGAATCTCAACATAGATTCAACTCTCTTAGGTGAACGAACGCACAGCAGAGCAGTTTAAAGGAAACGTTTCTCCTGAGTTTTAGACGAAGTTTCCTGCTGTTTAGTACGGATGCCGGCATTGGGCTGGAAATACCGGTTTTGGGATTCTGCACAGAAAGGGTTTGCAAACCGCTGAATCCACACGTGATTTTAACTCTGTCAGTTGAATGCACACATTGACAACCATTCAGTTTGATAGCACACTTTTGGTTTTAGAAGCAGATATTTCTCTGTACAGCCTATGGTCCCATTCACTCGGGAATATCCCAACGCAGCTCCTAGAAGAAACGTGTTTATGACTCGCTGAATCTCAACATAGATTCAACTCTCTTAGGTGAACGAACGCACAGCAGAGCAGTTTCAAGGAAACGTTTCTCCTGAGTCTTAGACGAAGTTTCCTGCTCTTTAGTACGTATGCCGGCATTGGGCTGGAAATACCGGTTTTGGGATTCTGCAAAGAAAGGGTTTGCAAACCGCTGAATCCACACGTGAGTTTAACTCTGTCAGTTGAATGCACACATTGACAACCATTCAGTTAGATAGCTCCGTTTTGGTTTTAGAAGCAGATATTTCTCTGTACAGCCTATGGTCCCATTCACTCGGGAATATCCCAACGCAGCTCCTAGAAGAAACGTGTTTCTGACTCGCTGAATCTCAACATAGATTCAACTCTCTTAGGTGAACGAACGCACAGCAGAGCAGTTTCAAGGAAACGTTTCTCCTGAGTCTTAGACGAAGTTTCCTGCTGTTTAGTACGTATGCCGGCATTGGGCTGGAAATACCGGTTTTGGGATTCTGCACAGAAAGGGTTTGCAAACCGCTGAATCCACACGTGAGTTTAACTCTGTCAGTTGAATGCACACATTGACAACCATTCAGTTAGATAGCTCCGTTTTGGTTTTAGAAGCAGATATTTCTCTGTACACCCTATGGTCCCATTCACTCGGGAATATCCCAACGCAGCTCCTAGAAGAAACGTGTTTCTGACTCGCTGAATCTCAACATAGATTCAACTCTCTTAGGTGAACGAACGCACAGCAGAGCAGTTTCAAGGAAACGTTTCTCCTGAGTTTTAGACGAAGTTTCCTGCTGTTTAGTACGGATGCCGGCATTGGGCTGGAAATACCGGTTTTGGGATTCTGCACAGAAAGGGTTTGCAAACCGCTGAATCCACACGTGAGTTTAGCTCTGTCAGTTGAATACACACATTGACAACCATTCAGTTAGATAGCTCCGTTTTGGTTTTAGAAGCAGATATTTCTCTGTACAGCCTATGGTCCCATTCACTCGGGAATATCCCAACGCAGCTCCTAGAAGAAACGTGTTTCTGACTCGCTGAATCTCAACATAGATTCAACTCTCTTAGGTGAACGAACGCACAGCAGAGCAATTTCAAGGAAACGTTTCTCCTGAGTTTTAGACGAAGTTTCCTGCTGTTTAGTACGGATGCCGGCATTGGGCTGGAAATACCGGTTTTGGGATTCTGCACAGAAAGGGTTTGCAAACCGCTGAATCCACACGTGAGTTTAACTCTGTCAGTTGAATGCACACATTGACAACCATTCAGTTAGATAGCTCCGTTTTGGTTTTAGAAGCAGATATTTCTCTGTACAGCCTATGGTCCCATTCACTCGGGAATATCCCAACGCAGCTCCTAGAAGAAACGTGTTTCTGACTCGCTGAATCTCAACATAGATTCAACTCTCTTAGCTGAACGAACGCACAGCAGAGCAGTTTCAAGGAAACGTTTCTCCTGAGTTTTAGACGAAGTTTCCTGCTGTTTAGTAAGTATGCCGGCCTTGGGCTGGAAATACCGGTTTTGGGATTCTGCACAGAAAGGGTTTGCAAACCGCTGAATCCACACGTGAGTTTAACTCTGTCAGTTGAATGCACACATTGACAACCATTCAGTTTGATAGCACACTTTTGGTTTTAGAAGCAGATATTTCTCTGTACAGCCTATGGTCCCATTCACTCGGGAATATCCCAACGCAGCTCCTAGAAGAAACGTGTTTCTGACTCGCTGAATCTCAACATAGATTCAACTCTCTTAGGTGAACGAACGCACAGCAGAGCAGTTTCAAGGAAACGTTTCTCCTGAGTTTTAGACGAAGTTTCCTGCTGTTTAGTACGGATGCCGGCATTGGGCTGGACATACCGGTTTTGGGATTCTGCACAGAAAGGGTTTGCAAACCGCTGAATCCACACGTGAGTTTAACTCTGTCAGTTGAATGCACACATTGACAACCATTCAATTTGATAGCACACTTTTGGTTTTAGAAGCAGATATTTCTCTGTACAGCCTATGGTCCCATTCACTCGGGAATATCCCAACGCAGCTCCTAGAAGAAACGTGTTTCTGACTCGCTGAATCTCAACATAGATTCAACTCTCTTAGGTGAACGAACGCACAGCAGAGCAGTTTCAAGGAAACGTTTCTCCTGAGTTTTAGACGAAGTTTCCTGCTGTTTAGTACGGATGCCGGCATTGGGCTGGAAATACCGGTTTTGGGATTCTGCACAGAAAGGGTTTGCAAACCGCTGAATCCACACGTGAGTTTAACTCTGTCAGTTGAATGCACACATTGACAACCATTCAGTTTGATAGCACACTTTTGGTTTTAGAAGCAGATATTTCTCTGTACAGCCTATGGTCCCATTCACTCGGGAATATCCCATCGCAGCTCCTAGAAGAAACGTGTTTATGACTCGCTGAATCTCAACATAGATTCAACTCTCTTAGGTGAACGAACGCACAGCAGAGCAGTTTCAAGGAAACGTTTCTCCTGAGTCTTAGACGAAGTTTCCTGCTCTTTAGTACGTATGCCGGCATTGGGCTGGAAATACCGGTTTTGGGATTCTGCAAAGAAAGGGTTTGCAAACCGCTGAATCCACACGTGAGTTTAACTCTGTCAGTTGAATGCACACATTGACAACCATTCAGTTAGATAGCTCCGTTTTGGTTTTAGAAGCAGATATTTCTCTGTACAGCCTATGGTCCCATTCACTCGGGAATATCCCAACGCAGCTCCTAGAAGAAACGTGTTTCTGACTCGCTGAATCTCAACATAGATTCAACTCTCTTAGGTGAACGAACGCACAGCAGAGCAGTTTCACGGAAACGTTTCTCCTGAGTCTTAGACGAAGGTTCCTGCTGCTTAGTACGTATGCCGGCATTGGGCTGGAAATACCGGTTTTGGGATTCTGCACAGAAAGGGTTTGCAAACCGCTGAATCCACACGTGAGTTTAACTCTGTCAGTTGAATGCACACATTGACAACCATTCAGTTAGATAGCTCCGTTTTGGTTTTAGAAGCAGATATTTCTCTGTACACCCTATGGTCCCATTCACTCGGGAATATCCCAACGCAGCTCCTAGAAGAAACGTGTTTCTGACTCGCTGAATCTCAACATAGATTCAACTCTCTTAGGTGAACGAACGCACAGCAGAGCAGTTTCAAGGAAACGTTTCTCCTGAGTTTTAGACGAAGTTTCCTGCTGTTTAGTACGGATGCCGGCATTGGGCTGGAAATACCGGTTTTGGGATTCTGCACAGAAAGGGTTTGCAAACCGCTGAATCCACACGTGATTTTAACTCTGTCAGTTGAATGCACACATTGACAACCATTCAGTTTGATAGCACACTTTTGGTTTTAGAAGCAGATATTTCTCTGTACAGCCTATGGTCCCATTCACTCGGGAATATCCCAACGCAGCTCCTAGAAGAAACGTGTTTATGACTCGCTGAATCTCAACATAGATTCAACTCTCTTAGGTGAACGAACGCACAGCAGAGCAGTTTCAAGGAAACGTTTCTCCTGAGTCTTAGACGAAGTTTCCTGCTCTTTAGTACGTATGCCGGCATTGGGCTGGAAATACCGGTTTTGGGATTCTGCAAAGAAAGGGTTTGCAAACCGCTGAATCCACACGTGAGTTTAACTCTGTCAGTTGAATGCACACATTGACAACCATTCAGTTAGATAGCTCCGTTTTGGTTTTAGAAGCAGATATTTCTCTGTACAGCCTATGGTCCCATTCACTCGGGAATATCCCAACGCAGCTCCTAGAAGAAACGTGTTTCTGACTCGCTGAATCTCAACATAGATTCAACTCTCTTAGGTGAACGAACGCACAGCAGAGCAGTTTCAAGGAAACGTTTCTCCTGAGTCTTAGACGAAGTTTCCTGCTGTTTAGTACGTATGCCGGCATTGGGCTGGAAATACCGGTTTTGGGATTCTGCACAGAAAGGGTTTGCAAACCGCTGAATCCACACGTGAGTTTAACTCTGTCAGTTGAATGCACACATTGACAACCATTCAGTTAGATAGCTCCGTTTTGGTTTTAGAAGCAGATATTTCTCTGTACACCCTATGGTCCCATTCACTCGGGAATATCCCAACGCAGCTCCTAGAAGAAACGTGTTTCTGACTCGCTGAATCTCAACATAGATTCAACTCTCTTAGGTGAACGAACGCACAGCAGAGCAGTTTCAAGGAAACGTTTCTCCTGAGTTTTAGACGAAGTTTCCTGCTGTTTAGTACGGATGCCGGCATTGGGCTGGAAATACCGGTTTTGGGATTCTGCACAGAAAGGGTTTGCAAACCGCTGAATCCACACGTGAGTTTAGCTCTGTCAGTTGAATACACACATTGACAACCATTCAGTTAGATAGCTCCGTTTTGGTTTTAGAAGCAGATATTTCTCTGTACAGCCTATGGTCCCATTCACTCGGGAATATCCCAACGCAGCTCCTAGAAGAAACGTGTTTCTGACTCGCTGAATCTCAACATAGATTCAACTCTCTTAGGTGAACGAACGCACAGCAGAGCAATTTCAAGGAAACGTTTCTCCTGAGTTTTAGACGAAGTTTCCTGCTGTTTAGTACGGATGCCGGCATTGGGCTGGAAATACCGGTTTTGGGATTCTGCACAGAAAGGGTTTGCAAACCGCTGAATCCACACGTGAGTTTAACTCTGTCAGTTGAATGCACACATTGACAACCATTCAGTTAGATAGCTCCGTTTTGGTTTTAGAAGCAGATATTTCTCTGTACAGCCTATGGTCCCATTCACTCGGGAATATCCCAACGCAGCTCCTAGAAGAAACGTGTTTCTGACTCGCTGAATCTCAACATAGATTCAACTCTCTTAGCTGAACGAACGCACAGCAGAGCAGTTTCAAGGAAACGTTTCTCCTGAGTTTTAGACGAAGTTTCCTGCTGTTTAGTAAGTATGCCGGCCTTGGGCTGGAAATACCGGTTTTGGGATTCTGCACAGAAAGGGTTTGCAAACCGCTGAATCCACACGTGAGTTTAACTCTGTCAGTTGAATGCACACATTGACAACCATTCAGTTTGATAGCACACTTTTGGTTTTAGAAGCAGATATTTCTCTGTACAGCCTATGGTCCCATTCACTCGGGAATATCCCAACGCAGCTCCTAGAAGAAACGTGTTTCTGACTCGCTGAATCTCAACATAGATTCAACTCTCTTAGGTGAACGAACGCACAGCAGAGCAGTTTCAAGGAAACGTTTCTCCTGAGTTTTAGACGAAGTTTCCTGCTGTTTAGTACGGATGCCGGCATTGGGCTGGACATACCGGTTTTGGGATTCTGCACAGAAAGGGTTTGCAAACCGCTGAATCCACACGTGAGTTTAACTCTGTCAGTTGAATGCACACATTGACAACCATTCAATTTGATAGCACACTTTTGGTTTTAGAAGCAGATATTTCTCTGTACAGCCTATGGTCCCATTCACTCGGGAATATCCCAACGCAGCTCCTAGAAGAAACGTGTTTCTGACTCGCTGAATCTCAACATAGATTCAACTCTCTTAGGTGAACGAACGCACAGCAGAGCAGTTTCAAGGAAACGTTTCTCCTGAGTTTTAGACGAAGTTTCCTGCTGTTTAGTACGGATGCCGGCATTGGGCTGGAAATACCGGTTTTGGGATTCTGCACAGAAAGGGTTTGCAAACCGCTGAATCCACACGTGAGTTTAACTCTGTCAGTTGAATGCACACATTGACAACCATTCAGTTTGATAGCACACTTTTGGTTTTAGAAGCAGATATTTCTCTGTACAGCCTATGGTCCCATTCACTCGGGAATATCCCATCGCAGCTCCTAGAAGAAACGTGTTTATGACTCGCTGAATCTCAACATAGATTCAACTCTCTTAGGTGAACGAACGCACAGCAGAGCAGTTTCAAGGAAACGTTTCTCCTGAGTCTTAGACGAAGTTTCCTGCTCTTTAGTACGTATGCCGGCATTGGGCTGGAAATACCGGTTTTGGGATTCTGCAAAGAAAGGGTTTGCAAACCGCTGAATCCACACGTGAGTTTAACTCTGTCAGTTGAATGCACACATTGACAACCATTCAGTTAGATAGCTCCGTTTTGGTTTTAGAAGCAGATATTTCTCTGTACAGCCTATGGTCCCATTCACTCGGGAATATCCCAACGCAGCTCCTAGAAGAAACGTGTTTCTGACTCGCTGAATCTCAACATAGATTCAACTCTCTTAGGTGAACGAACGCACAGCAGAGCAGTTTCAAGGAAACGTTTCTCCTGAGTCTTAGACGAAGGTTCCTGCTGCTTAGTACGTATGCCGGCATTGGGCTGGAAATACCGGTTTTGGGATTCTGCACAGAAAGGGTTTGCAAACCGCTGAATCCACACGTGAGTTTAACTCTGTCAGTTGAATGCACACATTGACAACCATTCAGTTAGATAGCTCCGTTTTGGTTTTAGAAGCAGATATTTCTCTGTACACCCTATGGTCCCATTCACTCGGGAATATCCCAACGCAGCTCCTAGAAGAAACGTGTTTCTGACTCGCTGAATCTCAACATAGATTCAACTCTCTTAGGTGAACGAACGCACAGCAGAGCAGTTTCAAGGAAACGTTTCTCCTGAGTTTTAGACGAAGTTTCCTGCTGTTTAGTACGGATGCCGGCATTGGGCTGGAAATACCGGTTTTGGGATTCTGCACAGAAAGGGTTTGCAAACCGCTGAATCCACACGTGAGTTTAACTCTGTCAGTTGAATGCACACATTGACAACCATTCAGTTAGATAGCTCCGTTTTGGTTTTAGAAGCAGATATTTCTCTGTACAGCCTATGGTCCCATTCACTCGGGAATATCCCAACGCAGCTCCTAGAAGAAACGTGTTTCTGACTCGCTGAATCTCAACATAGATTCAACTCTCTTAGGTGAACGAACGCACAGCAGAGCAGTTTCAAGGAAACGTTTCTCCTGAGTTTTAGACGAAGTTTCCTGCTGTTTAGTACGTATGCCGGCATTGGGCTGGAAATACCGGTTTTGGGATTCTGCACAGAAAGGGTTTGCAAACCGCTGAATCCACACGTGATTTTAACTCTGTCAGTTGAATGCACACATTGACAGCCATTCAGTTTGATAGCACACTTTTGGTTTTAGAAGCAGATATTTCTCTGTACAGCCTATGGTCCCATTCACTCGGGAATATCCCAACGCAGCTCCTAGAAGAAACGTGTTTCTGACTCGCTGAATCTCAACATAGATTCAACTCTCTTAGGTGAACGAACGCACAGCAGAGCAGTTTCAAGGAAACGTTTCTCCTGAGTCTTAGACGAAGTTTCCTGCTCTTTAGTACGTATGCCGGCATTGGGCTGGAAATACCGGTTTTAGGATTCTGCAAAGAAAGGGTTTGCAAACCGCTGAATCCACACGTGAGTTTAACTCTGTCAGTTGAATGCACACATTGACAACCATTCAGTTTGATAGCACCCTTTTGGTTTTAGAAGCAGATATTTCTCTGTACAGCCTATGGTCCCATTCACTCGGGAATATCCCAACGCAGCTCCTAGAAGAAACGTGTTTCTGACTCGCTGAATCTCAACATAGATTCAACTCTCTTAGGTGAACGAACGCACAGCAGAGCAGTTTCAAGGAAACGTTTCTCCTGAGACTTAGACGAAGTTTCCTGCTGTTTAGTACGTATGCCGGCATTGGGCTGGAAATACCGGTTTTGGGATTCTGCACAGAAAGGGTTTGCAAACCGCTGAATCCACACGTGAGTTTAACTCTGTCAGTTGAATGCACACATTGACAACCATTCAGTTAGATAGCTCCGTTTTGGTTTTAGAAGCAGATATTTCTCTGTACAGCCTATGGTCCCATTCACTCGGGAATATCCCAACGCAGCTCCTAGAAGAAACGTGTTTCTGACTCGCTGAATCTCAACATAGATTCAACTCTCTTAGGTGAACGAACGCACAGCAGAGCAGTTTCAAGGAAACGTTTCTCCTGAGTTTTAGACGAAGTTTCCTGCTGTTTAGTACGGATGCCGGCATTGGGCTGGAAATACCGGTTTTGGGATTCTGCACAGAAAGGGTTTGCAAACCGCTGAATCCACACGTGAGTTTAACTCTGTCAGTTGAATGCACACATTGACAACCATTCAGTTAGATAGCTCCGTTTTGGTTTTAGAAGCAGATATTTCTCTGTACAGCCTATGGTCCCATTCACTCGGGAATATCCCAACGCAGCTCCTAGAAGAAACGTGTTTCTGACTCGCTGAATCTCAACATAGATTCATCTCTCTTAGGTGAACGAACGCACAGCAGAGCAGTTTCAAGGAAACGTTTCTCCTGAGTTTTAGACGAAGTTTCCTGCTGTTTAGTACGGATGCCGGCATTGGGCTGGAAATACCGGTTTTGGGATTCTGCACAGAAAGGGTTTGCAAACCGCTGAATCCACACGTGAGTTTAACTCTGTCAGTTGAATGCACACATTGACAACCATTCAGTTAGATAGCTCCGTTTTGGTTTTAGAAGCAGATATTTCTCTGTACAGCCTATGGTCCCATTCACTCGGGAATATCCCAACGCAGCTCCTAGAAGAAACGTGTTTCTGACTCGCTGAATCTCAACATAGATTCAACTCTCTTAGGTGAACGAACGCACAGCAGAGCAGTTTCAAGGAAACGTTTCTCCTGAGTCTTAGACGAAGTTTCCTGCTCTTTAGTACGTATGCCGGCATTGGGCTGGAAATACCGGCTTTGGGATTCTGCACAGAAAGGGTTTGCAAACCGCTGAATCCACACGTGAGTTTAACTCTGTCAGTTGAATGCACACATTGACAACCATTCAGTTAGATAGCTCCGTTTTGGTTTTAGAAGCAGATATTTCTCTGTACACCCTATGGTCCCATTCACTCGGGAATATCCCAACGCAGCTCCTAGAAGAAACGTGTTTCTGACTCGCTGAATCTCAACATAGATTCAACTCTCTTAGTTGAACGAACGCAGAGCAGAGCAGTTTCAAGGAAACGTTTCTCCTGAGTTTTAGACGAAGTTTCCTGCTGTTTAGTACGGATGCCGGCATTGGGTTGGAAATACCGGTTTTGGGATTCTGCACAGAAAGGGTTTGCAAACCGCTGAATCCACACGTGAGTTTAACTCTGTCAGTTGAATGCACACATTGACAACCATTCAGTTTGATAGCACACTTTTGGTTTTAGAAGCAGATATTTCTCTGTACAGCCTATGGTCCCATTCACTCCGGAATATCCCAACGCAGCTCCTAGAAGAAACGTGTTTCTGACTCGCTGAATCTCAACATAGATTCAACTCTCTTAGGTGAACGAACGCACAGCAGAGCAGTTTCAAGGAAACGTTTCTCCTGAGTCTTAGACGAAGTTTCCTGCTCTTTAGTACGTATGCCGGCATTGGGCTGGAAATACCGGTTTTGGGATTCTGCAAAGAAAGGGTTTGCAAACCGCTGAATCCACACGTGAGTTTAACTCTGTCAGTTGAATGCACACATTGACAACCATTCAGTTTGATAGCACCCTTTTGGTTTTAGAAGCAGATATTTCTCTGTACAGCCTATGGTCCCATTCACTCGGGAATATCCCAACGCAGCTCCTAGAAGAAACGTGTTTCTGACTCGCTGAATCTCAACATAGATTCAACTCTCTTAGGTGAACGAACGCACAGCAGAGCAGTTTCAAGGAAACGTTTCTCCTGAGTCTTAGACGAAGTTTCCTGCTGTTTAGTACGTATGCCGGCATTGGGCTGGAAATACCGGTTTTGGGATTCTGCACAGAAAGGGTTTGCAAACCGCTGAATCCACACGTGAGTTTAACTCTGTCAGTTGAATGCACACATTGACAACCATTCAGTTTGATAGCACACTTTTGGTTTTAGAAGCAGATATTTCTCTGTACAGCCTATGGTCCCATTCACTCGGGAATATCCCAACGCAGCTCCTAGAAGAAACGTGTTTCTGACTCGCTGAATCTCAACATAGATTCAACTCTCTTAGGTGAACGAACGCACAGCAGAGCAGTTTCAAGGAAACGTTTCTCCTGAGTCTTAGACGAAGTTTCCTGCTCTTTAGTACGTATGCCGGCATTGGGCTGGAAATACCGGTTTTGGGATTCTGCACAGAAAGGGTTTGCAAGACGCTGAATCCACACGTGAGTTTAACTCTGTCAGTTGAATGCACACATTGACAACCATTCAGTTAGATAGCTCCGTTTTGGTTTTAGAAGCAGATATTTCTCTGTACAGCCTATGGTCCCATTCACTCGGGAATATCCCAACGCAGCTCCTAGAAGAAACGTGTTTCTGACTCGCTGAATCTCAACATAGATTCAACTCTCTTAGGTGAACGAACGCACAGCAGAGCAGTTTCAAGGAAACGTTTCTCCTGAGTCTTAGACGAAGTTTCCTGCTGTTTAGTACGTATGCCGGCATTGGGCTGGACATACCGGTTTTGGGATCCTGCACAGAAAGGTTTTGCAAACCGCTGAATCCACACGTGAGTTTAACTCTGTCAGTTGAATGCACACATTGACAACCATTCAGTTAGATAGCTCCGTTTTGGTTTTAGAAGCAGATATTTCTCTGTACAGCCTATGGTCCCATTCACTCGGGAATATCCCAACGCAGCTCCTAGAAGAAACGTGTTTCTGACTCGCTGAATCTCAACATAGATTCAACTCTCTTAGCTGAACGAACGCACAGCAGAGCAGTTTCAAGGAAACGTTTCTCCTGAGTTTTAGACGAAGTTTCCTGCTGTTTAGTACGTATGCCGGCATTGGGCTGGAAATACCGGTTTTGGGATTCTGCACAGAAAGGGTTTGCAAACCGCTGAATCCACACGTGAGTTTAACTCTGTCAGTTGAATGCACACATTGACAACCATTCAGTTTGATAGCACACTTTTGGTTTTAGAAGCAGATATTTCTCTGTACAGCCTATGGTCCCATTCACTCGGGAATATCCCAACGCAGCTCCTAGAAGAAACGTGTTTCTGACTCGCTGAATCTCAACATAGATTCAACTCTCTTAGGTGAACGAACGCACAGCAGAGCAGTTTCAAGGAAACGTTTCTCCTGAGTTTTAGACGAAGTTTCCTGCTGTTTAGTACGGATGCCGGCATTGGGCTGGACATACCGGTTTTGGGATTCTGCACAGAAAGGGTTTGCAAACCGCTGAATCCACACGTGAGTTTAACTCTGTCAGTTGAATGCACACATTGACAACCATTCAGTTTGATAGCACACTTTTGGTTTTAGAAGCAGATATTTCTCTGTACAGCCTATGGTCCCATTCACTCGGGAATATCCCAACGCAGCTCCTAGAAGAAACGTGTTTCTGACTCGCTGAATCTCAACATAGATTCAACTCTCTTAGGTGAACGAACGCACAGCAGAGCAGTTTCAAGGAAACGTTTCTCCTGAGTCTTAGACGAAGTTTCCTGCTGTTTAGTACGTATGCCGGCATTGGGCTGGAAATACCGGTTTTGGGATTCTGCACAGAAAGGGTTTGCAAACCGCTGAATCCACACGTGAGTTTAACTCTGTCAGTTGAATGCACACATTGACAACCATTCAGTTAGATAGCTCCGTTTTGGTTTTAGAAGCAGATATTTCTCTGTACACCCTATGGTCCCATTCACTCGGGAATATCCCAACGCAGCTCCTAGAAGAAACGTGTTTCTGACTCGCTGAATCTCAACATAGATTCAACTCTCTTAGGTGAACGAACGCACAGCAGAGCAGTTTCAAGGAAACGTTTCTCCTGAGTTTTAGACGAAGTTTCCTGCTGTTTAGTACGGATGCCGGCATTGGGCTGGAAATACCGGTTTTGGGATTCTGCACAGAAAGGGTTTGCAAACCGCTGAATCCACACGTGATTTTAACTCTGTCAGTTGAATGCACACATTGACAACCATTCACTTTGATAGCACACTTTTGGTTTTAGAAGCAGATATTTCTCTGTACAGCCTATGGTCCCATTCACTCGGGAATATCCCAACGCAGCTCCTAGAAGAAACGTGTTTCTGACTCGCTGAATCTCAACATAGATTCAACTCTCTTAGGTGAACGAACGCACAGCAGAGCAGTTTCAAGGAAACGTTTCTCCTGAGTTTTAGACGAAGTTTCCTGCTGTTTAGTACGTATGCCGGCATTGGGCTGGAAATACCGGTTTTGGGATTCTGCACAGAAAGGGTTTGCAAACCGCTGAATCCACACGTGAGTTTAACTCTGTCAGTTGAATGCACACATTGACAACCATTCAGTTAGATAGCTCCGTTTTGGTTTTAGAAGCAGATATTTCTCTGTACAGCCTATGGTCCCATTCACTCGGGAATATCCCAACGCAGCTCCTAGAAGAAACGTGTTTCTGACTCGCTGAATCTCAACATAGATTCAACTCTCTTAGGTGAACGAACGCACAGCAGAGCAGTTTCAAGGAAACGTTTCTCCTGAGTCTTAGACGAAGTTTCCTGCTCTTTAGTACGTATGCCGGCATTGGGCTGGAAATACCGGTTTTGGGTTTCTGCAAAGAAAGGGTTTGCAAACCGCTGAATCCACACGTGAGTTTAGCTCTGTCAGTTGAATGCACACATTGACAACCATTCAGTTTGATAGCACCCTTTTGGTTTTAGAAGCAGATATTTCTCTGTACAGCCTATGGTCCCATTCACTCGGGAATATCCCAACGCAGCTCCTAGAAGAAACGTGTTTCTGACTCGCTGAATCTCAACATAGATTCAACTCTCTTAGGTGAACGAACGCACAGCAGAGCAGTTTCAAGGAAACCTTTCTCCTGAGTCTTAGACGAAGTTTCCTGCTGTTTAGTACGTATGCCGGCATTGGGCTGGAAATACCGGTTTTGGGATTCTGCACAGAAAGGGTTTGCAAACCGCTGAATCCACACGTGAGTTTAACTCTGTCAGTTGAATGCACACATTGACAACCATTCAGTTAGATAGCTCCGTTTTGGTTTTAGAAGCAGATATTTCTCTGTACAGCCTATGGTCCCATTCACTCGGGAATATCCCAACGCAGCTCCTAGAAGAAACGTGTTTCTGACTCGCTGAATCTCAACATAGATTCAACTCTCTTAGGTGAACGAACGCACAGCAGAGCAGTTTCAAGGAAACGTTTCTCCTGAGTTTTAGACGAAGTTTCCTGCTGTTTAGTACGTATGCCGGCATTGGGCTGGAAATACCGGTTTTGGGATTCTGCACAGAAAGGGTTTGCAAACCGCTGAATCCACACGTGAGTTTAACTCTGTCAGTTGAATGCACACATTGACAACCATTCAGTTTGATAACACCCTTTTGGTTTTAGAAGCAGATATTTCTCTGTACAGCCTATGGTCCCATTCACTCGGGAATATCCCAACGCAGCTCCTAGAAGAAACGTGTTTCTGACTCGCTGAATCTCAACATAGATTCAACTCTCTTAGGTGAACGAACGCACAGCAGAGCAGTTTCAAGGAAACGTTTCTCCTGAGTCTTAGACGAAGTTTCCTGCTGTTTAGTACGTATGCCGGCATTGGGCTGGAAATACCGGTTTTGGGATTCTGCACAGAAAGGGTTTGCAAACCGCTGAATCCACACGTGAGTTTAACTCTGTCAGTTGAATGCACACATTGACAACCATTCAGTTAGATAGCTCCGTTTTGGTTTTAGAAGCAGATATTTCTCTGTACAGCCTATGGTCCCATTCACTCGGGAATATCCCAACGCAGCTCCTAGAAGAAACGTGTTTCTGACTCGCTGAATCTCAACATAGATTCAACTCTCTTAGGTGAACGAACGCACAGCAGAGCAGTTTCAAGGAAACGTTTCTCCTGAGTCTTAGACGAAGTTTCCTGCTGTTTAGTACGGATGCCGGCATTGGGCTGGAAATACCGGTTTTGGGATTCTGCACAGAAAGGGTTTGCAAACCGCTGAATCCACACGTGAGTTTAACTCTGTCAGTTGAATGCACACATTGACAACCATTCAGTTAGATAGCTCCGTTTTGGTTTTAGAAGCAGATATTTCTCTGTACAGCCTATGGTCCCATTCACTCGGGAATATCCCAACGCAGCTCCTAGAAGAAACGTGTTTCTGACTCGCTGAATCTCAACATAGATTCAACTCTCTTAGGTGAACGAACGCACAGCAGAGCAGTTTCAAGGAAACGTTTCTCCTGAGTTTTAGACGAAGTTTCCTGCTGTTTAGTACGGATGCCGGCATTGGGCTGGAAATACCGGTTTTGGGATTCTGCACAGAAAGGGTTTGCAAACCGCTGAATCCACACGTGAGTTTAACTCTGTCAGTTGAATGCACACATTGACAACCATTCAGTTAGATAGCTCCGTTTTGGTTTTAGAAGCAGATATTTCTCTGTACAGCCTATGGTCCCATTCACTCGGGAATATCCCAACGCAGCTCCTAGAAGAAACGTGTTTCTGACTCGCTGAATCTCAACATAGATTCAACTCTCTTAGGTGAACGAACGCACAGCAGAGCAGTTTCAAGGAAACGTTTCTCCTGAGTCTTAGACGAAGTTTCCTGCTCTTTAGTACGTATGCCGGCATTGGGCTGGAAATACCGGTTTTGGGTTTCTGCAAAGAAAGGGTTTGCAAACCGCTGAATCCACACGTGAGTTTAGCTCTGTCAGTTGAATGCACACATTGACAACCATTCAGTTTGATAGCACCCTTTTGGTTTTAGAAGCAGATATTTCTCTGTACAGCCTATGGTCCCATTCACTCGGGAATATCCCAACGCAGCTCCTAGAAGAAACGTGTTTCTGACTCGCTGAATCTCAACATAGATTCAACTCTCTTAGGTGAACGAACGCACAGCAGAGCAGTTTCAAGGAAACCTTTCTCCTGAGTCTTAGACGAAGTTTCCTGCTGTTTAGTACGTATGCCGGCATTGGGCTGGAAATACCGGTTTTGGGATTCTGCACAGAAAGGGTTTGCAAACCGCTGAATCCACACGTGAGTTTAACTCTGTCAGTTGAATGCACACATTGACAACCATTCAGTTAGATAGCTCCGTTTTGGTTTTAGAAGCAGATATTTCTCTGTACAGCCTATGGTCCCATTCACTCGGGAATATCCCAACGCAGCTCCTAGAAGAAACGTGTTTCTGACTCGCTGAATCTCAACATAGATTCAACTCTCTTAGGTGAACGAACGCACAGCAGAGCAGTTTCAAGGAAACGTTTCTCCTGAGTTTTAGACGAAGTTTCCTGCTGTTTAGTACGTATGCCGGCATTGGGCTGGAAATACCGGTTTTGGGATTCTGCACAGAAAGGGTTTGCAAACCGCTGAATCCACACGTGAGTTTAACTCTGTCAGTTGAATGCACACATTGACAACCATTCAGTTTGATAACACCCTTTTGGTTTTAGAAGCAGATATTTCTCTGTACAGCCTATGGTCCCATTCACTCGGGAATATCCCAACGCAGCTCCTAGAAGAAACGTGTTTCTGACTCGCTGAATCTCAACATAGATTCAACTCTCTTAGGTGAACGAACGCACAGCAGAGCAGTTTCAAGGAAACGTTTCTCCTGAGTCTTAGACGAAGTTTCCTGCTGTTTAGTACGTATGCCGGCATTGGGCTGGAAATACCGGTTTTGGGATTCTGCACAGAAAGGGTTTGCAAACCGCTGAATCCACACGTGAGTTTAACTCTGTCAGTTGAATGCACACATTGACAACCATTCAGTTAGATAGCTCCGTTTTGGTTTTAGAAGCAGATATTTCTCTGTACAGCCTATGGTCCCATTCACTCGGGAATATCCCAACGCAGCTCCTAGAAGAAACGTGTTTCTGACTCGCTGAATCTCAACATAGATTCAACTCTCTTAGGTGAACGAACGCACAGCAGAGCAGTTTCAAGGAAACGTTTCTCCTGATTCTTAGACGAAGTTTCCTGCTGTTTAGTACGGATGCCGGCATTGGGCTGGAAATACCGGTTTTGGGATTCTGCACAGAAAGGGTTTGCAAACCGCTGAATCCACACGTGAGTTTAACTCTGTCAGTTGAATGCACACATTGACAACCATTCAGTTAGATAGCTCCGTTTTGGTTTTAGAAGCAGATATTTCTCTGTACAGCCTATGGTCCCATTCACTCGGGAATATCCCAACGCAGCTCCTAGAAGAAACGTGTTTCTGACTCGCTGAATCTCAACATAGATTCAACTCTCTTAGGTGAACGAACGCACAGCAGAGCAGTTTCAAGGAAACGTTTCTCCTGAGTTTTAGACGAAGTTTCCTGCTGTTTAGTACGGATGCCGGCATTGGGCTGGAAATACCGGTTTTGGGATTCTGCACAGAAAGGGTTTGCAAACCGCTGAATCCACACGTGAGTTTAACTCTGTCAGTTGAATGCACACATTGACAACCATTCAGTTAGATAGCTCCGTTTTGGTTTTAGAAGCAGATATTTCTCTGTACAGCCTATGGTCCCATTCACTCGGGAATATCCCAACGCAGCTCCTAGAAGAAACGTGTTTCTGACTCGCTGAATCTCAACATAGATTCAACTCTCTTAGGTGAACGAACGCACAGCAGAGCAGTTTCAAGGAAACGTTTCTCCTGAGTCTTAGACGAAGTTTCCTGCTGTTTAGTACGTATGCCGGCATTGGGCTGGAAATACCGGTTTTGGGATTCTGCACAGAAAGGGTTTGCAAACCGCTGAATCCACACGTGAGTTTAACTCTGTCAGTTGAATGCACACATTGACAACCATTCAGTTAGATAGCTCCGTTTTGGTTTTAGAAGCAGATATTTCTCTGTACACCCTATGGTCCCATTCACTCGGGAATATCCCAACGCAGCTCCTAGAAGAAACGTGTTTCTGACTCGCTGAATCTCAACATAGATTCAACTCTCTTAGGTGAACGAACGCACAGCAGAGCAGTTTCAAGGAAACGTTTCTCCTGAGTCTTAGACGAAGTTTCCTGCTGTTTAGTACGTATGCCGGCATTGGGCTGGAAATACCGGTTTTGGGATTCTGCACAGAAAGGGTTTGCAAACCGCTGAATCCACACGTGAGTTTAACTCTGTCAGTTGAATGCACACATTGACAACCATTCAGTTAGATAGCTCCGTTTTGGTTTTAGAAGCAGATATTTCTCTGTACACCCTATGGTCCCATTCACTCGGGAATATCCCAACGCAGCTCCTAGAAGAAACGTGTTTCTGACTCGCTGAATCTCAACATAGATTCAACTCTCTTAGGTGAACGAACGCACAGCAGAGCAATTTCAAGGAAACGTTTCTCCTGAGTTTTAGACGAAGTTTCCTGCTGTTTAGTACGGATGCCGGCATTGGGCTGGAAATACCGGTTTTGGGATTCTGCACAGAAAGGGTTTGCAAACCGCTGAATCCACACGTGAGTTTAACTCTGTCAGTTGAATGCACACATTGACAACCATTCAGTTAGATAGCTCCGTTTTGGTTTTAGAAGCAGATATTTCTCTGTACAGCCTATGGTCCCATTCACTCGGGAATATCCCAACGCAGCTCCTAGAAGAAACGTGTTTCTGACTCGCTGAATCTCAACATAGATTCAACTCTCTTAGCTGAACGAACGCACAGCAGAGCAGTTTCAAGGAAACGTTTCTCCTGAGTTTTAGACGAAGTTTCCTGCTGTTTAGTACGTATGCCGGCATTGGGCTGGAAATACCGGTTTTGGGATTCTGCACAGAAAGGGTTTGCAAACCGCTGAATCCACACGTGAGTTTAACTCTGTCAGTTGAATGCACACATTGACAACCATTCAGTTTGATAGCACACTTTTGGTTTTAGAAGCAGATATTTCTCTGTACAGCCTATGGTCCCATTCACTCGGGAATATCCCAACGCAGCTCCTAGAAGAAACGTGTTTCTGACTCGCTGAATCTCAACATAGATTCAACTCTCTTAGGTGAACGAACGCACAGCAGAGCAGTTTCAAGGAAACGTTTCTCCTGAGTTTTAGACGAAGTTTCCTGCTGTTTAGTACGGATGCCGGCATTGGGCTGGACATACCGGTTTTGGGATTCTGCACAGAAAGGGTTTGCAAACCGCTGAATCCACACGTGAGTTTAACTCTGTCAGTTGAATGCACACATTGACAACCATTCAATTTGATAGCACACTTTTGGTTTTAGAAGCAGATATTTCTCTGTACAGCCTATGGTCCCATTCACTCGGGAATATCCCAACGCAGCTCCTAGAAGAAACGTGTTTCTGACTCGCTGAATCTCAACATAGATTCAACTCTCTTAGGTGAACGAACGCACAGCAGAGCAGTTTCAAGGAAACGTTTCTCCTGAGTTTTAGACGAAGTTTCCTGCTGTTTAGTACGGATGCCGGCATTGGGCTGGAAATACCGGTTTTGGGATTCTGCACAGAAAGGGTTTGCAAACCGCTGAATCCACACGTGATTTTAACTCTGTCAGTTGAATGCACACATTGACAACCATTCAGTTTGATAGCACACTTTTGGTTTTAGAAGCAGATATTTCTCTGTACAGCCTATGGTCCCATTCACTCGGGAATATCCCATCGCAGCTCCTAGAAGAAACGTGTTTATGACTCGCTGAATCTCAACATAGATTCAACTCTCTTAGGTGAACGAACGCACAGCAGAGCAGTTTCAAGGAAACGTTTCTCCTGAGTCTTAGACGAAGTTTCCTGCTCTTTAGTACGTATGCCGGCATTGGGCTGGAAATACCGGTTTTGGGATTCTGCAAAGAAAGGGTTTGCAAACCGCTGAATCCACACGTGAGTTTAACTCTGTCAGTTGAATGCACACATTGACAACCATTCAGTTAGATAGCTCCGTTTTGGTTTTAGAAGCAGATATTTCTCTGTACAGCCTATGGTCCCATTCACTCGGGAATATCCCAACGCAGCTCCTAGAAGAAACGTGTTTCTGACTCGCTGAATCTCAACATAGATTCAACTCTCTTAGGTGAACGAACGCACAGCAGAGCAGTTTCAAGGAAACGTTTCTCCTGAGTCTTAGACGAAGTTTCCTGCTGTTTAGTACGTATGCCGGCATTGGGCTGGAAATACCGGTTATGGGATTCTGCACAGAAAGGGTTTGCAAACCGCTGAATCCACACGTGAGTTTAACTCTGTCAGTTGAATGCACACATTGACAACCATTCAGTTAGATAGCTCCGTTTTGGTTTTAGAAGCAGATATTTCTCTGTACAGCCTATGGTCCCATTCACTCGGGAATATCCCAACGCAGCTCCTAGAAGAAACGTGTTTCTGACTCGCTGAATCTCAACATAGATTCAACTCTCTTAGGTGAACGAACGCACAGCAGAGCAGTTTCAAGGAAACGTTTCTCCTGAGTTTTAGACGAAGTTTCCTGCTGTTTAGTACGGATGCCGGCATTGGGCTGGAAATACCGGTTTTGGGATTCTGCACAGAAAGGGTTTGCAAACCGCTGAATCCACACGTGAGTTTAACTCTGTCAGTTGAATGCACACATTGACAACCATTCAGTTAGATAGCTCCGTTTTGGTTTTAGAAGCAGATATTTCTCTGTACAGCCTATGGTCCCATTCACTCGGGAATATCCCAACGCAGCTCCTAGAAGAAACGTGTTTCTGACTCGCTGAATCTCAACATAGATTCATCTCTCTTAGGTGAACGAACGCACAGCAGAGCAGTTTCAAGGAAACGTTTCTCCTGAGTTTTAGACGAAGTTTCCTGCTGTTTAGTACGGATGCCGGCATTGGGCTGGAAATACCGGTTTTGGGATTCTGCACAGAAAGGGTTTGCAAACCGCTGAATCCACACGTGAGTTTAACTCTGTCAGTTGAATGCACACATTGACAACCATTCCGTTAGATAGCTCCGTTTTGGTTTTAGAAGCAGATATTTCTCTGTACAGCCTATGGTCCCATTCACTCGGGAATATCCCAACGCAGCTCCTAGAAGAAACGTGTTTCTGACTCGCTGAATCTCAACATAGATTCAACTCTCTTAGGTGAACGAACGCACAGCAGAGCAGTTTCAAGGAAACGTTTCTCCTGAGTCTTAGACGAAGTTTCCTGCTGTTTAGTACGGATGCCGGCATTGGGCTGGACATACCGGTTTTGGGATTCTGCACAGAAAGGGTTTGCAAACCGCTGAATCCACACGTGAGTTTAACTCTGTCAGTTGAATGCACACATTGACAACCATTCAATTTGATAGCACACTTTTGGTTTTAGAAGCAGATATTTCTCTGTACAGCCTATGGTCCCATTCACTCGGGAATATCCCAACGCAGCTCCTAGAAGAAACGTGTTTCTGACTCGCTGAATCTCAACATAGATTCAACTCTCTTAGGTGAACGAACGCACAGCAGAGCAGTTTCAAGGAAACGTTTCTCCTGAGTCTTAGACGAAGTTTCCTGCTGTTTAGTACGTATGCCGGCATTGGGCTGGAAATACCGGTTATGGGATTCTGCACAGAAAGGGTTTGCAAACCGCTGAATCCACACGTGAGTTTAACTCTGTCAGTTGAATGCACACATTGACAACCATTCAGTTAGATAGCTCCGTTTTGGTTTTAGAAGCAGATATTTCTCTGTACAGCCTATGGTCCCATTCACTCGGGAATATCCCAACGCAGCTCCTAGAAGAAACGTGTTTCTGACTCGCTGAATCTCAACATAGATTCAACTCTCTTAGGTGAACGAACGCACAGCAGAGCAGTTTCAAGGAAACGTTTCTCCTGAGTTTTAGACGAAGTTTCCTGCTGTTTAGTACGGATGCCGGCATTGGGCTGGAAATACCGGTTTTGGGATTCTGCACAGAAAGGGTTTGCAAACCGCTGAATCCACACGTGAGTTTAACTCTGTCAGTTGAATGCACACATTGACAACCATTCAGTTAGATAGCTCCGTTTTGGTTTTAGAAGCAGATATTTCTCTGTACAGCCTATGGTCCCATTCACTCGGGAATATCCCAACGCAGCTCCTAGAAGAAACGTGTTTCTGACTCGCTGAATCTCAACATAGATTCATCTCTCTTAGGTGAACGAACGCACAGCAGAGCAGTTTCAAGGAAACGTTTCTCCTGAGTTTTAGACGAAGTTTCCTGCTGTTTAGTACGGATGCCGGCATTGGGCTGGAAATACCGGTTTTGGGATTCTGCACAGAAAGGGTTTGCAAACCGCTGAATCCACACGTGAGTTTAACTCTGTCAGTTGAATGCACACATTGACAACCATTCCGTTAGATAGCTCCGTTTTGGTTTTAGAAGCAGATATTTCTCTGTACAGCCTATGGTCCCATTCACTCGGGAATATCCCAACGCAGCTCCTAGAAGAAACGTGTTTCTGACTCGCTGAATCTCAACATAGATTCAACTCTCTTAGGTGAACGAACGCACAGCAGAGCAGTTTCAAGGAAACGTTTCTCCTGAGTCTTAGACGAAGTTTCCTGCTGTTTAGTACGTATGCCGGCATTGGGCTGGAAATACCGGCTTTGGGATTCTGCACAGAAAGGGTTTGCAAACCGCTGAATCGACACGTGAGTTTAACTCTGTCAGTTGAATGCACACATTGACAACCATTCAGTTACATAGCTCCGTTTTGGTTTTAGAAGCAGATATTTCTCTGTACAGCCTATGGTCCCATTCACTCGGGAATATCCCAACGCAGCTCCTAGAAGAAACGTGTTTCTGACTCGCTGAATCTCAACATAGATTCAACTCTCTTAGGTGAACGAACGCAGAGCAGAGCAGTTTCAAGGAAACGTTTCTCCTGACTTTTAGACGAAGTTTCCTGCTGTTTAGTACGGATGCCGGCATTGGGTTGGAAATACCGGTTTTGGGATTCTGCACAGAAAGGGTTTGCAAACCGCTGAATCCACACGTGAGTTTAACTCTGTCAGTTGAATGCACACATTGACAACCATTCAGTTTGATAGCACACTTTTGGTTTTAGAAGCAGATATTTCTCTGTACAGCCTATGGTCCCATTCACTCGGGAATATCCCAACGCAGCTCCTAGAAGAAACGTGTTTCTGACTCGCTGAATCTCAACATAGATTCAACTCTCTTAGGTGAACGAACGCACAGCAGAGCAGTTTCAAGGAAACGTTTCTCCTGAGTCTTAGACGAAGTTTCCTGCTCTTTAGTACGTATGCCGGCATTGGGCTGGAAATACCGGTTTTGGGATTCTGCAAAGAAAGGGTTTGCAAACCGCTGAATCCACACGTGAGTTTAACTCTGTCAGTTGAATGCACACATTGACAACCATTCAGTTTGATAGCACCCTTTTGGTTTTAGAAGCAGATATTTCTCTGTACAGCCTATGGTCCCATTCACTCGGGAATATCCCAACGCAGCTCCTAGAAGAAACGTGTTTCTGACTCGCTGAATCTCAACATAGATTCAACTCTCTTAGGTGAACGAACGCACAGCAGAGCAGTTTCAAGGAAACGTTTCTCCTGAGTCTTAGACGAAGTTTCCTGCTGTTTAGTACGTATGCCGGCATTGGGCTGGAAATACCGGTTTTGGGATTCTGCACAGAAAGGGTTTGCAAACCGCTGAATCCACACGTGAGTTTAACTCTGTCAGTTGAATGCACACATTGACAACCATTCAGTTTGATAGCACACTTTTGGTTTTAGAAGCAGATATTTCTCTGTACAGCCTATGGTCCCATTCACTCGGGAATATCCCAACGCAGCTCCTAGAAGAAACGTGTTTCTGACTCGCTGAATCTCAACATAGATTCAACTCTCTTAGGTGAACGAACGCACAGCAGAGCAGTTTCAAGGAAACGTTTCTCCTGAGTCTTAGACGAAGTTTCCTGCTCTTTAGTACGTATGCCGGCATTGGGCTGGAAATACCGGTTTTGGGATTCTGCACAGAAAGGGTTTGCAAGCCGCTGAATCCACACGTGAGTTTAACTCTGTCAGTTGAATGCACACATTGACAACCATTCAGTTAGATAGCTCCGTTTTGGTTTTAGAAGCAGATATTTCTCTGTACAGCCTATGGTCCCATTCACTCGGGAATATCCCAACGCAGCTCCTAGAAGAAACGTGTTTCTGACTCGCTGAATCTCAACATAGATTCAACTCTCTTAGGTGAACGAACGCACAGCAGAGCAGTTTCAAGGAAACGTTTCTCCTGAGTCTTAGACGAAGTTTCCTGCTGTTTAGTACGTATGCCGGCATTGGGCTGGACATACCGGTTTTGGGATTCTGCACAGAAAGGTTTTGCAAACCGCTGAATCCACACTTGAGTTTAACTCTGTCAGTTGAATGCACACATTGACAACCATTCAGTTAGATAGCTCCGTTTTGGTTTTAGAAGCAGATATTTCTCTGTACAGCCTATGGTCCCATTCACTCGGGAATATCCCAACGCAGCTCCTAGAAGAAACGTGTTTCTGACTCGCTGAATCTCAACATAGATTCAACTCTCTTAGCTGAACGAACGCACAGCAGAGCAGTTTCAAGGAAACGTTTCTCCTGAGTTTTAGACGAAGTTTCCTGCTGTTTAGTACGGATGCCGGCATTGGGCTGGAAATACCGGTTTTGGGATTCTGCACAGAAAGGGTTTGCAAACCGCTGAATCCACACGTGAGTTTAACTCTGTCAGTTGAATGCACACATTGACAACCATTCAGTTTGATAGCACCCTTTTGGTTTTAGAAGCAGATATTTCTCTGTACAGCCTATGGTCCCATTCACTCGGGAATATCCCAACGCAGCTCCTAGAAGAAACGTGTTTCTGACTCGCTGAATCTCAACATAGATTCAACTCTCTTAGGTGAACGAACGCACAGCAGAGCAGTTTCAAGGAAACGTTTCTCCTGAGTTTTAGACGAAGTTTCCTGCTGTTTAGTACGGATGCCGGCATTGGGCTGGAAATACCGGTTTTGGGATTCTGCACAGAAAGGGTTTGCAAACCGCTGAATCCACACGTGAGTTTAATTCTGTCAGTTGAATGCACACATTGACAACCATTCAGTTTGATAGCACACTTTTGGTTTTAGAAGCAGATATTTCTCTGTACAGCCTATGGTCCCATTCACTCGGGAATATCCCAACGCAGCTCCTAGAAGAAACGTGTTTCTGACTCGCTGAATCTCAACATAGATTCAACTCTCTTAGGTGAACGAACGCACAGCAGAGCAGTTTCAAGGAAACGTTTCTCCTGAGTCTTAGACGAAGTTTCCTGCTGTTTAGTACGTATGCCGGCATTGGGCTGGAAATACCGGTTTTGGGATTCTGCACAGAAAGGGTTTGCAAACCGCTGAATCCACACGTGAGTTTAACTCTGTCAGTTGAATGCACACATTGACAACCATTCAGTTTGATAGCACCCTTTTGGTTTTAGAAGCAGATATTTCTCTGTACAGCCTATGTTCCCATTCACTCGGGAATATACCAACGCAGCTCCTAGAAGAAACGTGTTTCTGACTCGCTGAATCTCAACATAGATTCAACTCTCTTAGGTGAACGAACGCACAGCAGAGCAGTTTCAAGGAAACGTTTCTCCTGAGTCTTAGACGAAGTTTCCTGCTGTTTAGTACGTATGCCGGCATTGGGCTGGAAATACCGGTTTTGGGATTCTGCACAGAAAGGGTTTGCAAACCGCTGAATCCACACGTGAGTTTAACTCTGTCAGTTGAATGCACACATTGACAACCATTCAGTTAGATAGCTCCGTTTTGGTTTTAGAAGCAGATATTTCTCTGTACAGCCTATGGTCCCATTCACTCGGGAATATCCCAACGCAGCTCCTAGAAGAAACGTGTTTCTGACTCGCTGAATCTCAACATAGATTCAACTCTCTTAGGTGAACGAACGCACAGCAGAGCAGTTTCAAGGAAACGTTTCTCCTGAGTTTTAGACGAAGTTTCCTGCTGTTTAGTACGTATGCCGGCATTGGGCTGGAAATACCGGTTTTGGGATTCCGCACAGAAAGGGTTTGCAAACCGCTGAATCCACACGTGAGTTTAACTCTGTCAGTTGAATGCACACATTGACAACCATTCAGTTAGATAGCTCCGTTTTGGTTTTAGAAGCAGATATTTCTCTGTACAGCCTATGGTCCCATTCACTCGGGAATATCCCAACGCAGCTCCTAGAAGAAACGTGTTTTTGACTCGCTGAATCTCAACATAGATTCAACTCTCTTAGGTGAACGAACGCACAGCAGAGCAGTTTCAAGGAAACGTTTCTCCTGAGTCTTAGACGAAGTTTCCTGCTGTTTAGTACGGATGCCGGCATTGGGCTGGAAATACCGGTTTTGGGATTCTGCACAGAAAGGGTTTGCAAACCGCTGAATCCACACGTGAGTTTAACTCTGTCAGTTGAATGCACACATTGACAACCATTCAGTTAGATAGCTCCGTTTTGGTTTTAGAAGCAGATATTTCTCTGTACAGCCTATGGTCCCATTCACTCGGGAATATCCCAACGCAGCTCCTAGAAGAAACGTGTTTCTGACTCGCTGAATCTCAACATAGATTCAACTCTCTTAGGTGAACGAACGCACAGCAGAGCAGTTTCAAGGAAACGTTTCTCCTGAGTCTTAGACGAAGTTTCCTGCTGTTTAGTACGTATGCCGGCATTGGGCTGGAAATACCGGTTTTGGGATTCTGCACAGAAAGGGTTTGCAAACCGCTGAATCCACACGTGAGTTTAACTCTGTCAGTTGAATGCACACATTGACAACCATTCAGTTAGATAGCTCCGTTTTGGTTTTAGAAGCAGATATTTCTCTGTACAGCCTATGGTCCCATTCACTCGGGAATATCCCAACGCAGCTCCTAGAAGAAACGTGTTTCTGACTCGCTGAATCTCAACATAGATTCAACTCTCTTAGGTGAACGAACGCACAGCAGAGCAGTTTCAAGGAAACGTTTCTCCTGAGTTTTAGACGAAGTTTCCTGCTGTTTAGTACGGATGCCGGCATTGGGCTGGAAATACCGGTTTTGGGATTCTGCACAGAAAGGGTTGGCAAACCGCTGAATCCACACGTGAGTTTAACTCTGTCAGTTGAATGCACACATTGACAACCATTCAGTTAGATAGCTCCGTTTTGGTTTTAGAAGCAGATATTTCTCTGTACAGCCTATGGTCCCATTCACTCGGGAATATCCCAACGCAGCTCCTAGAAGAAACGTGTTTCTGACTCGCTGAATCTCAACATAGATTCAACTCTCTTAGGTGAACGAACGCACAGCAGAGCAGTTTCAAGGAAACGTTTCTCCTGAGTTTTAGACGAAGTTTCCTGCTGTTTAGTACGGATGCCGGCATTGGGCTGGAAATACCGGTTTTGGGATTCTGCACAGAAAGGGTTTGCAAACCGCTGAATCCACACGTGAGTTTAACTCTGTCAGTTGAATGCACACATTGACAACCATTCAGTTTGATAGCACACTTTTGGTTTTAGAAGCAGATATTTCTCTGTACAGCCTATGGTCCCATTCACTCGGGAATATCCCAACGCAGCTCCTAGAAGAAACGTGTTTCTGACTCGCTGAATCTCAACATAGATTCAACTCTCTTAGGTGAACGAACGCACAGCAGAGCAGTTTCAAGGAAACGTTTCTCCTGAGTCTTAGACGAAGTTTCCTGCTGTTTAGTACGTATGCCGGCATTGGGCTGGAAATACCGGTTTTGGGATTCTGCACAGAAAGGGTTTGCAAACCGCTGAATCCACACGTGAGTTTAACTCTGTCAGTTGAATGCACACATTGACAACCATTCAGTTTGATAGCACACTTTTGGTTTTAGAAGCAGATATTTCTCTGTACACCCTATGGTCCCATTCACTCGGGAATATCCCAACGCAGCTCCTAGAAGAAACGTGTTTCTGACTCGCTGAATCTCAACATAGATTCAACTCTCTTAGGTGAACGAACGCACAGCAGAGCAGTTTCAAGGAAACGTTTCTCCTGAGTCTTAGACGAAGTTTCCTGCTGTTTAGTACGGATGCCGGCATTGGGCTGGAAATACCGGTTTTGGGATTCTGCACAGAAAGGGTTTGCAAACCGCTGAATCCACACGTGAGTTTAACTCTGTCAGTTGAATGCACACATTGACAACCATTCAGTTTGATAACACCCTTTTGGTTTTAGAAGCAGATATTTCTCTGTACAGCCTATGGTCCCATTCACTCGGGAATATCCCAACGCAGCTCCTAGAAGAAACGTGTTTCTGACTCGCTAAATCTCAACATAGATTCAACTGTTTTAGGTGAACGAACGCACAGCAGAGCAGTTTCAAGGAAACGTTTCTCCTGAGTTTTAGACGAAGTTTCCTGCTGTTTAGTACGGATGCCGGCATTGGGCTGGAAATACCGGTTTTGGGATTCTGCACAGAAAGGGTTTGCAAACCGCTGAATCCACACGTGAGTTTAACTCTGTCAGTTGAATGCACACATTGACAACCATTCAGTTTGATAGCACACTTTTGGTTTTAGAAGCAGATATTTCTCTGTACAGCCTATGGTCCCATTCACTCGGGAATATCCCAACGCAGCTCCTAGAAGAAACGTGTTTCTGACTCGCTGAATCTCAACATAGATTCAGCTCTCTTAGGTGAACGAACGCACAGCAGAGCAGTTTCAAGGAAACGTTTCTCCTGAGTTTTAGACGAAGTTTCCTGCTGTTTAGTACGTATGCCGGCATTGGGCTGGAAATACCGGTTTTGGGATTCTGCACAGAAAGGGTTTGCAAACCGCTGAATCCACACGTGAGTTTAACTCTGTCAGTTGAATGCACACATTGACAACCATTCAGTTAGATAGCTCCGTTTTGGTTTTAGAAGCAGATATTTCTCTGTACAGCCTATGGTCCCATTCACTCGGGAATATCCCAACGCAGCTCCTAGAAGAAACGTGTTTCTGACTCGCTGAATCTCAACATAGATTCAACTCTCTTAGGTGAACGAACGCACAGCAGAGCAGTTTCAAGGAAACGTTTCTCCTGAGTCTTAGACGTAGTTTCCTGCTCTTTAGTACGTATGCCGGCATTGGGCTGGAAATACCGGTTTTGGGATTCTGCACAGAAAGGGTTTGCAAACCGCTGAATCCACACGTGAGGTTAACTCTGTCAGTTGAATGCACACATTGACAACCATTCAGTTTGATAACACCCTTTTGGTTTTAGAAGCAGATATTTCTCTGTACAGCCTATGGTCCCATTCACTCGGGAATATCCCAACGCAGCTCCTAGAAGAAACGTGTTTCTGACTCGCTGAATCTCAACATAGATTCAACTGTTTTAGGTGAACGAACGCACAGCAGAGCAGTTTCAAGGAAACGTTTCTCCTGAGTCTTAGACGAAGTTTCCTGCTGTTTAGTACGTATGCCGGCATTGGGCTGGAAATACCGGTTTTGGGATTCTGCACAGAAAGGGTTTGCAAACCGCTGAATCCACACGTGAGTTTAACTCTGTCAGTTGAATGCACACATTGACAACCATTCAGTTAGATAGCTCCGTTTTGGTTTTAGAAGCAGATATTTCTCTGTACAGCCTATGGTCCCATTCACTCGGGAATATCCCAACGCAGCTCCTAGAAGAAACGTGTTTCTGACTCGCTGAATCTCAACATAGATTCAACTCTCTTAGGTGAACGAACGCACAGCAGAGTAGTTTCAAGGAAACGTTTCTCCTGAGTCTTAGACGAAGTTTCCTGCTGTTTAGTACGTATGCCGGCATTGGGCTGGAAATACCGGTTTTGGGATTCTGCACAGAAAGGGTTTGCAAACCGCTGTATGCACACGTGAGTTTAACTCTGTCAGTTGAATGCACACATTGACAACCATTCAGTTAGATAGCTCCGTTTTGGTTTTAGAAGCAGATATTTCTCTGTACACCCTATGGTCCCATTCACTCGGGAATATCCCAACGCAGCTCCTAGAAGAAACGTGTTTCTGACTCGCTGAATCTCAACATAGATTCAACTCTCTTAGGTGAACGAACGCACAGCAGAGCAGTTTCAAGGAAACGTTTCTCCTGAGTCTTAGACGAAGTTTCCTGCTCTTTAGTACGTATGCCGGCATTGGGCTGGAAATACCGGTTTTGGGATTCTGCACAGAAAGGGTTTGCAAACCGCTGAATCCACACGTGAAGTTAACTCTGTCAGTTGAATGCACACATTGACAACCATTCAGTTAGATAGCTCCGTTTTGGTTTTAGAAGCAGATATTTCTCTGTACAGCCTATGGTCCCATTCACTCGGGAATATCCCAACGCAGCTCCTAGAAGAAACGTGTTTCTGACTCGCTGAATCTCAACATAGATTCAACTCTCTTAGGTGAACGAACGCACAGCAGAGCAGTTTCAAGGAAACGTTTCTCCTGAGTCTTAGACGAAGTTTCCTGCTGTTTAGTACGGATGCCGGCATTGGGCTGGAAATACCGGTTTTGGGATTCTGCACAGAAAGGGTTTGCAAACCGCTGAATCCACACGTGAGTTTAACTCTGTCAGTTGAATGCACACATTGACAACCATTCAGTTAGATAGCTCCGTTTTGGTTTTAGAAGCAGATATTTCTCTGTACAGCCTATGGTCCCATTCACTCGGGAATATCCCAACGCAGCTCCTAGAAGAAACGTGTTTCTGACTCGCTGAATCTCAACATAGATTCAACTCTCTTAGGTGAACGAACGCACAGCAGAGCAGTTTCAAGGAAACGTTTCTCCTGAGTCTTAGACGAAGTTTCCTGCTGTTTAGTACGTATGCCGGCATTGGGCTGGAAATACCGGTTTTGGGATTCTGCACAGAAAGGGTTTGCAAACCGCTGAATCCACACGTGAGTTTAACTCTGTCAGTTGAATGCACACATTGACAACCATTCAGTTAGATAGCTCCGTTTTGGTTTTAGAAGCAGATATTTCTCTGTACAGCCTATGGTCCCATTCACTCGGGAATATCCCAACGCAGCTCCTAGAAGAAACGTGTTTCTGACTCGCTGAATCTCAACATAGATTCAACTCTCTTAGGTGAACGAACGCACAGCAGAGCAGTTTCAAGGAAACGTTTCTCCTGAGTCTTAGACGAAGTTTCCTGCTATTTAGTACGTATGCCGGCATTGGGCTGGAAATACCGGTTTTGGGATTCTGCACAGAAAGGGTTTGCAAACCGCTGTATGCACACGTGAGTTTAACTCTGTCAGTTGAATGCACACATTGACAACCATTCAGTTAGATAGCTCCGTTTTGGTTTTAGAAGCAGATATTTCTCTGTACAGCCTATGGTCCCATTCACTCGGGAATATCCCAACGCAGCTCCTAGAAGAAACGTGTTTCTGACTCGCTGAATCTCAACATAGATACAACTCTCTTAGGTGAACGAACGCACAGCAGAGCAGTTTCAAGGAAACGTTTCTCCTGAGTCTTAGACGAAGTTTCCTGCTGTTTAGTACGGATGCCGGCATTGGGCTGGAAATACCGGTTTTGGGATTCTGCACAGAAAGGGTTTGCAAACCGCTGAATCCACACGTGAGTTTAACTCTGTCAGTTGAAAGCACACATTGACAACCATTCAGTTAGATAGCTCCGTTTTGGTTTTAGAAGCAGATATTTCTCTGTACAGCCTATGGTCCCATTCACTCGGGAATATCCCAACGCAGCTCCTAGAAGAAACGTGTTTCTGACTCGCTGAATCTCAACATAGATTCAACTCTCTTAGGTGAACGAACGCACAGCAGAGCAGTTTCAAGGAAACGTTTCTCCTGAGTTTTAGACGAAGTTTCCTGCTGTTTAGTACGGATGCCGGCATTGGGCTGGAAATACCGGTTTTGGGATTCTGCACAGAAAGGGTTTGCAAACCGCTGAATCCACACGTGAGTTTAACTCTGTCAGTTGAATGCACACATTGGCAACCATTCAGTTTGATAGCACACTTTTGGTTTTAGAAGCAGATATTTCTCTGTACAGCCTATGGTCCCATTCACTCGGGAATATCCCAACGCAGCTCCTAGAAGAAACGTGTTTCTGACTCGCTGAATCTCAACATAGATTCAACTCTCTTAGGTGAACGAACGCACAGCAGAGCAGTTTCAAGGAAACGTTTCTCCTGAGTCTTAGACGAAGTTTCCTGCTGTTTAGTACGGATGCCGGCATTGGGCTGGAAATACCGGTTTTGGGATTCTGCACAGAAAGGGTTTGCAAACCGCTGAATCCACACGTGAGTTTAACTCTGTCAGTTGAATGCACACATTGACAACCATTCAGTTTGATAGCACACTTTTGGTTTTAGAAGCAGATATTTCTCTGTACAGCCTATGGTCCCATTCACTCGGGAATATCCCAACGCAGCTCCTAGAAGAAACGTGTTTCTGACTCGCTGAATCTCAACATAGATTCAACTCTCTTAGGTGAACGAACGCACAGCAGAGCAGTTTCAAGGAAACGTTTCTCCTGAGTCTTAGACGAAGTTTCCTGCTGTTTAGTACGTATGCCGGCATTGGGCTGGAAATACCGGTTTTGGGATTCTGCACAGAAAGGGTTTGCAAACCGCTGAATCCACACGTGAGTTTAACTCTGTCAGTTGAATGCACACATTGACAACCATTCAGTTAGATAGCTCCGTTTTGGTTTTAGAAGCAGATATTTCTCTGTACAGCCTATGGTCCCATGCACTCGGGAATATCCCAACGCAGCTCCTAGAAGAAACGTGTTTCTGACTCGCTGAATCTCAACATAGATTCAACTCTCTTAGGTGAACGAACGCACAGCAGAGCAGTTTCAAGGAAACGTTTCTCCTGAGTCTTAGACGAAGTTTCCTGCTCTTTAGTACGGATGCCGGCATTGGGCTGGAAATACCGGTTTTGGGATTCTGCACAGAAAGGGTTTGCAAACCGCTGAATCCACACGTGAGTTTAACTCTGTCAGTTGAATGCACACATTGACAACCATTCAGTTTGATAACACCCTTTTGGTTTTAGAAGCAGATATTTCTCTGTACAGCCTATGGTCCCATTCACTCGGGAATATCCCAACGCAGCTCCTAGAAGAAACGTGTTTCTGACTCGCTAAATCTCAACATAGATTCAACTGTTTTAGGTGAACGAACGCACAGCAGAGCAGTTTCAAGGAAACGTTTCTCCTGAGTCTTAGACGAAGTTTCCTGCTGTTTAGTACGTATGCCGGCATTGGGCTGGAAATACCGGTTTTAGGATTCTGCACAGAAAGGGTTTGCAAACCGCTGAATCCACACGTGAGTTTAACTCTGTCAGTTGAATGCACACATTGACAACCATTCAGTTTGATAGCACACTTTTGGTTTTAGAAGCAGATATTTCTCTGTACAGCCTATGGTCCCATTCACTCGGGAATATCCCAACGCAGCTCCTAGAAGAAACGTGTTTCTGACTCGCTGAATCTCAACATAGATTCAGCTCTCTTAGGTGAACGAACGCACAGCAGAGCAGTTTCAAGGAAACGTTTCTCCTGAGTTTTAGACGAAGTTTCCTGCTGTTTAGTACGTATGCCGGCATTGGGCTGGAAATACCGGTTTTGGGATTCTGCACAGAAAGGGTTTGCAAACCGCTGAATCCACACGTGAGTTTAACTCTGTCAGTTGAATGCACACATTGACAACCATTCAGTTAGATAGCTCCGTTTTGGTTTTAGAAGCAGATATTTCTCTGTACAGCCTATGGTCCCATTCACTCGGGAATATCCCAACGCAGCTCCTAGAAGAAACGTGTTTCTGACTCGCTGAATCTCAACATAGATTCAACTCTCTTAGGTGAACGAACGCACAGCAGAGCAGTTTCAAGGAAACGTTTCTCCTGAGTCTTAGACGAAGTTTCCTGCTCTTTAGTACGTATGCCGGCATTGGGCTGGAAATACCGGTTTTGGGATTCTGCACAGAAAGGGTTTGCAAACCGCTGAATCCACACGTGAGGTTAACTCTGTCAGTTGAATGCACACATTGACAACCATTCAGTTTGATAACACCCTTTTGGTTTTAGAAGCAGATATTTCTCTGTACAGCCTATGGTCCCATTCACTCGGGAATATCCCAACGCAGCTCCTAGAAGAAACGTGTTTCTGACTCGCTGAATCTCAACATAGATTCAACTCTCTTAGGTGAACGAACGCACAGCAGAGCAGTTTCAAGGAAACGTTTCTCCTGAGTCTTAGACGAAGTTTCCTGCTGTTTAGTACGTATGCCGGCATTGGGCTGGAAATACCGGTTTTGGGATTCTGCACAGAAAGGGTTTGCAAACCGCTGAATCCACACGTGAGTTTAACTCTGTCAGTTGAATGCACACATTGACAACCATTCAGTTAGATAGCTCCGTTTTGGTTTTAGAAGCAGATATTTCTCTGTACAGCCTATGGTCCCATTCACTCGGGAATATCCCAACGCAGCTCCTAGAAGAAACGTGTTTCTGACTCACTGAATCTCAACATAGATTCAACTCTCTTAGGTGAACGAACGCACAGCAGAGCAGTTTCAAGGAAACGTTTCTCCTGAGTTTTAGACGAAGTTTCCTGCTGTTTAGTACGGATGCCGACATTGGGCTGGACATACCGGTTTTGGGATTCTGCACAGAAAGGGTTTGCAAACCGCTGAATCCACACGTGAGTTTAACTCTGTCAGTTGAATGCACACATTGACAACCATTCAGTTAGATAGCTCCGTTTTGGTTTTAGAAGCAGATATTTCTCTGTACAGCCTATGGTCCCATTCACTCGGGAATATCCCAACGCAGCTCCTAGCATAAACGTGTTTCTGACTCGCTGAATCTCAACATAGATTCAACTCTCTTAGGTGAACGAACGCACAGCAGAGCAGTTTCAAGGAAACGTTTCTCCTGAGTCTTAGACGAAGTTTCCTGCTGTTTAGTACGTATGCCAGCATTGGGCTGGAAATACCGGTTTTGGGATTCTGCACAGAAAGGGTTTGCAAACCGCTGAATCCACACGTGAGTTTAACTCGGTCAGTTGAATGCACACATTGACAACCATTCAGTTAGATAGCTCCGTTTTGGTTTTAGAAGCAGATATTTCTCTGTACAGCCTATGGTCCCATTCACTCGGGAATATCCCAACGCAGCTCCTAGAAGAAACGTGTTTCTGACTCGCTGAATCTCAACATAGATTCAACTCTCTTAGGTGAACGAACGCACAGCAGAGCAGTTTCAAGGAAACGTTTCTCCTGAGTCTTAGACGAAGTTTCCTGCTGTTTAGTACGTATGCCGGCATTGGGCTGGAAATACCGGTTTTGGGATTCTGCACAGAAAGGGTTTGCAAACCGCTGTATGCACACGTGAGTTTAACTCTGTCAGTTGAATGCACACATTGGCAACCATTCAGTTAGATAGCTCCGTTTTGGTTTTAGAAGCAGATATTTCTCTGTACACCCTATGGTCCCATTCACTCGGGAATATCCCAACGCAGCTCCTAGAAGAAACGTGTTTCTGACTCGCTGAATCTCAACATAGATTCAACTCTCTTAGGTGAACGAACGCACAGCAGAGCAGTTTCAAGGAAACGTTTCTCCTGAGTTTTAGACGAAGTTTCCTGCTGTTTAGTACGGATGCCGGCATTGGGCTGGAAATACCGGTTTTGGGATTCTGCACAGAAAGGGTTTGCAAACCGCTGAATCCACACGTGAGTTTAACTCTGTCAGTTGAATGCACACATTGACAACCATTCAGTTAGATAGCTCCGTTTTGGTTTTAGAAGCAGATATTTCTCTGTACAGCCTATGGTCCCATTCACTCGGTAATATCCCAACGCAGCTCCTAGAAGAAACGTGTTTCTGACTCGCTGAATCTCAACATAGATTCAACTCTCTTAGGTGAACGAACGCACAGCAGAGCAGTTTCAAGGAAACGTTTCTCCTGAGTTTTAGACGAAGTTTCCTGCTGTTTAGTACGGATGCCGGCATTGGGCTGGAAATACCGGTTTTGGGATTCTGCACAGAAAGGGTTTGCAAACCGCTGAATCCACACGTGAGTTTAACTCTGTCAGTTGAATGCACACATTGACAACCATTCAGTTAGATAGCTCCGTTTTGGTTTTAGAAGCAGATATTTCTCTGTACAGCCTATGGTCCCATTCACTCGGGAATATCCCAACGCAGCTCCTAGAAGAAACGTGTTTCTGACTCGCTGAATCTCAACATAGATTCAACTCTCTTAGGTGAACGAACGCACAGCAGAGCAGTTTCAAGGAAACGTTTCTCCTGAGTTTTAGACGAAGTTTCCTGCTGTTTAGTACGGATGCCGGCATTGGGCTGGAAATACCGGTTTTGGGATTCTGCACAGAAAGGGTTTGCAAACCGCTGAATCCACACGTGAGTTTAACTCTGTCAGTTGAATGCACACATTGACAACCATTCAGTTAGATAGCTCCGTTTTGGTTTTAGAAGCAGATATTTCTCTGTACAGCCTATGGTCCCATTCACTCGGGAATATCCCAACGCAGCTCCTAGAAGAAACGTGTTTCTGACTCGCTGAATCTCAACATAGATTCAACTGTTTTAGGTGAACGAACGCACAGCAGAGCAGTTTCAAGGAAACGTTTCTCCTGAGTCTTAGACGAAGTTTCCTGCTGTTTAGTACGTATGCCGGCATTGGGCTGGAAATACCGGTTTTGGGATTCTGCACAGAAAGGGTTTGCAAACCGCTGAATCCACACGTGAGTTTAACTCTGTCAGTTGAATGCACACATTGACAACCATTCAGTTAGATAGCTCCGTTTTGGTTTTAGAAGCAGATATTTCTCTGTACAGCCTATGGTCCCATTCACTCGGGAATATCGCAACGCAGCTCCTGGAAGAAACGTGTTTCTGACTCGCTGAATCTCAACATAGATTCAACTCTCTTAGGTGAACGAACGCACAGCAGAGCAGTTTCAAGGAAACGTTTCTCCTGAGTTTTAGACGAAGTTTCCTGCTGTTTAGTACGTATGCCGGCATTGGGCTGGACATACCGGTTTTGGGATTCTGCACAGAAAGGGTTTGCAAACCGCTGAATCCACACGTGAGTTTAACTCTGTCAGTTGAATGCACACATTGACAACCATTCAGTTTGATAACACCCTTTTGGTTTTAGAAGCAGATATTTCTCTGTACAGCCTATGGTCCCATTCACTCGGGAATATCCCAACGCAGCTCCTAGAAGAAACGTGTTTCTGACTCGCTGAATCTCAACATAGATTCAACTGTTTTAGGTGAACGAACGCACAGCAGAGCAGTTTCAAGGAAACGTTTCTCCTGAGTCTTAGACGAAGTTTCCTGCTGTTTAGTACGTATGCCGGCATTGGGCTGGAAATACCGGTTTTGGGATTCTGCACAGAAAGGGTTTGCAAACCGCTGAATCCACACGTGAGTTTAACTCTGTCAGTTGAATGCACACATTGACAACCATTCAGTTAGATAGCTCCGTTTTGGTTTTAGAAGCAGATATTTCTCTGTACAGCCTATGGTCCCATTCACTCGGGAATATCCCAACGCAGCTCCTAGAAGAAACGTGTTTCTGACTCGCTGAATCTCAACATAGATTCAACTCTCTTAGGTGAACGAACGCACAGCAGAGCAGTTTCAAGGAAACGTTTCTCCTGAGTTTTAGACGAAGTTTCCTGCTGTTTAGTACGGATGCCGGCATTGGGCTGGAAATACCGGTTTTGGGATTCTGCACAGAAAGGGTTTGCAAACCGCTGAATCCACACGTGAGTTTAACTCTGTCAGTTGAATGCACACATTGACAACCATTCAGTTTGATAGCACACTTTTGGTTTTAGAAGCAGATATTTCTCTGTACAGCCTATGGTCCCATTCACTCGGGAATATCCCAACGCAGCTCCTAGAAGAAACGTGTTTCTGACTCGCTGAATCTCAACATAGACTCAACTCTCTTAGGTGAACGAACGCACAGCAGAGCAGTTTCAAGGAAACGTTTCTCCTGAGTTTTAGACGAAGTTTCCTGCTGTTTAGTACGTATGCCGGCATTGGGCTGGAAATACCGGTTTTGGGATTCTGCACAGAAAGGGTTTGCAAACCGCTGAATCCACACGTGAGTTTAACTCTGTCAGTTGAATGCACACATTGACAACCATTCAGTTAGATAGCTCCGTTTTGGTTTTAGAAGCAGATATTTCTCTGTACAGCCTATGGTCCCATTCACTCGGGAATATCCCAACGCAGCTCCTAGAAGAAACGTGTTTCTGACTCGCTGAATCTCAACATAGATTCAACTCTCTTAGGTGAACGAACGCACAGCAGAGCAGTTTCAAGGAAACGTTTCTCCTGAGTCTTAGACGAAGTTTCCTGCTGTTTAGTACGTATGCCGGCATTGGGCTGGAAATACCGGTTTTGGGATTCTGCACAGAAAGGGTTTGCAAACCGCTGAATCCACACGTGAGTTTAACTCTGTCAGTTGAATGCACACATTGACAACCATTCAGTTAGATAGCTCCGTTTTGGTTTTAGAAGCAGATATTTCTCTGTACAGCCTATGGTCCCATTCACTCGGGAATATCCCAACGCAGCTCCTAGAAGAAACGTGTTTCTGACTCGCTGAATCTCAACATAGATTCAACTCTCTTAGGTGAACGAACGCACAGCAGAGCAGTTTCAAGGAAACGTTTCTCCTGAGTTTTAGACGAAGTTTCCTGCTGTTTAGTACGGATGCCGGCATTGGGCTGGAAATACCGGTTTTGGGATTCTGCACAGAAAGGGTTTGCAAACCGCTGAATCCACACGTGAGTTTAACTCTGTCAGTTGAATGCACACATTGACAACCATTCAGTTAGATAGCTCCGTTTTGGTTTTAGAAGCAGATATTTCTCTGTACAGCCTATGGTCCCATTCACTCGGGAATATCGCAACGCAGCTCCTGGAAGAAACGTGTTTCTGACTCGCTGAATCTCAACATAGATTCAACTCTCTTAGGTGAACGAACGCACAGCAGAGCAGTTTCAAGGAAACGTTTCTCCTGAGTTTTAGACGAAGTTTCCTGCTGTTTAGTACGTATGCCGGCATTGGGCTGGACATACCGGTTTTGGGATTCTGCACAGAAAGGGTTTGCAAACCGCTGAATCCACACGTGAGTTTAACTCTGTCAGTTGAATGCACACATTGACAACCATTCAGTTTGATAACACCGTTTTGGTTTTAGAAGCAGATATTTCTCTGTACAGCCTATGGTCCCATTCACTCGGGAATATCCCAACGCAGCTCCTAGAAGAAACGTGTTTCTGACTCGCTGAATCTCAACATAGATTCAACTGTTTTAGGTGAACGAACGCACAGCAGAGCAGTTTCAAGGAAACGTTTCTCCTGAGTCTTAGACGAAGTTTCCTGCTGTTTAGTACGTATGCCGGCATTGGGCTGGAAATACCGGTTTTGGGATTCTGCACAGAAAGGGTTTGCAAACCGCTGAATCCACACGTGAGTTTAACTCTGTCAGTTGAATGCACACATTGACAACCATTCAGTTAGATAGCTCCGTTTTGGTTTTAGAAGCAGATATTTCTCTGTACAGCCTATGGTCCCATTCACTCGGGAATATCCCAACGCAGCTCCTAGAAGAAACGTGTTTCTGACTCGCTGAATCTCAACATAGATTCAACTCTCTTAGGTGAACGAACGCACAGCAGAGCAGTTTCAAAGAAACGTTTCTCCTGAGTTTTAGACGAAGTTTCCTGCTGTTTAGTACGGATGCCGGCATTGGGCTGGAAATACCGGTTTTGGGATTCTGCACAGAAAGGGTTTGCAAACCGCTGAATCCACACGTGAGTTTAACTCTGTCAGTTGAATGCACACATTGACAACCATTCAGTTTGATAGCACACTTTTGGTTTTAGAAGCAGATATTTCTCTGTACAGCCTATGGTCCCATTCACTCGGGAATATCCCAACGCAGCTCCTAGAAGAAACGTGTTTCTGACTCGCTGAATCTCAACATAGACTCAACTCTCTTAGGTGAACGAACGCACAGCAGAGCAGTTTCAAGGAAACGTTTCTCCTGAGTTTTAGACGAAGTTTCCTGCTGTTTAGTACGGATGCCGGCATTGGGCTGGAAATACCGGTTTTGGGATTCTGCACAGAAAGGGTTTGCAAACCGCTGAATCCACACGTGAGTTTAACTCTGTCAGTTGAATGCACACATTGACAACCATTCAGTTAGATAGCTCCGTTTTGGTTTTAGAAGCAGATATTTCTCTGTACAGCCTATGGTCCCATTCACTCGGGAATATCCCAACGCAGCTCCTAGAAGAAACGTGTTTCTGACTCGCTGAATCTCAACATAGATTCAACTCTCTTAGGTGAACGAACGCACAGCAGAGCAGTTTCAAGGAAACGTTTCTCCTGAGTTTTAGACGAAGTTTCCTGCTGTTTAGTACGTATGCCGGCATTGGGCTGGAAATACCGGTTTTGGGATTCTGCACAGAAAGGGTTTGCAAACCGCTGAATCCACACGTGAGTTTAACTCTGTCAGTTGAATGCACACATTGACAACCATTCAGTTAGATAGCTCCGTTTTGGTTTTAGAAGCAGATATTTCTCTGTACAGCCTATGGTCCCATTCACTCGGGAATATCCCAACGCAGCTCCTAGAAGAAACGTGTTTCTGACTCGCTGAATCTCAACATAGATTCAACTGTTTTAGGTGAACGAAGGCACAGCAGAGCAGTTTCAAGGAAACGTTTCTCCTGAGTTTTAGACGAAGTTTCCTGCTGTTTAGTACGTATGCCGGCATTGGGCTGGAAATACCGGTTTTGGGATTCTGCACAGAAAGGGTTTGCAAACCGCTGAATCCACACGTGAGTTTAACTCTGTCAGTTGAATGCACACATTGACAACCATTCTGTTAGATAGCTCCGTTTTGGTTTTAGAAGCAGATATTTCTCTGTACAGCCTATGGTCCCATTCACTCGGGAATATCCCAACGCAGCTCCTAGAAGAAACGTGTTTCTGACTCACTGAATCTCAACATAGATTCAACTCTCTTAGGTGAACGAACGCACAGCAGAGCAGTTTCAAGGAAACGTTTCTCCTGAGTTTTAGACGAAGTTTCCTGCTGTTTAGTACGGATGCCGACATTGGGCTGGACATACCGGTTTTGGGATTCTGCACAGAAAGGTTTTGCAAACCGCTGAATCCACACGTGAGTTTAACTCTGTCAGTTGAATGCACACATTGACAACCATTCAGTTAGATAGCTCCGTTTTGGTTTTAGAAGCAGATATGTCTCTGTACAGCCTATGGTCCCATTCACTCGGGAATATCCCAACGCAGCTCCTAGCATAAACGTGTTTCTGACTCGCTGAATCTCAACATAGATTCAACTGTTTTAGGTGAACGAACGCACAGCAGAGCAGTTTCAAGGAAACGTTTCTCCTGAGTCTTAGACGAAGTTTCCTGCTGTTTAGTACGTATGCCGGCATTGGGCTGGAAATACCGGTTTTGGGATTCTGCACAGAAAGGGTTTGCAAACCGCTGAATCCACACGTGAGTTTAACTCTGTCAGTTGAATGCACACATTGACAACCATTCAGTTAGATAGCTCCGTTTTGGTTTTGGAAGCAGATATTTCTCTGTACAGCCTATGGTCCCATTCACTCGGGAATATCGCAACGCAGCTCCTAGAAGAAACGTGTTTCTGACTCGCTGAATCTCAACATAGATTCAACTCTCTTAGGTGAACGAACGCACAGCAGAGCAGTTTCAAGGAAACGTTTCTCCTGAGTTTTAGACAAAGTTTCCTGCTGTTTAGTACGTATGCTGGCATTGGGCTGGACATACCGGTTTTGGGATTCTGCACAGAAAGGGTTTGCAAACCGCTGAATCCACACGTGAGTTTAACTCTGTCAGTTGAATGCACACATTGACAACCATTCAGTTTGATAACATCCTTTTGGTTTTAGAAGCAGATATTTCTCTGTACAGCCTATGGTCCCATTCACTCGGGAATATCCCAACGCAGCTCCTAGAAGAAACGTGTTTCTGACTCGCTGAATCTCAACATAGATTCAACTGTTTTAGGTGAACGAACGCACAGCAGAGCAGTTTCAAGGAAACGTTTCTCCTGAGTCTTAGACGAAGTTTCCTGCTGTTTAGTACGTATGCCGGCATTGGGCTGGAAATACCGGTTTTGGGATTCTGCACAGAAAGGGTTTGCAAACCGCTGAATCCACACGTGAGTTTAACTCTGTCAGTTGAATGCACACATTGACAACCATTCAGTTAGATAACTCCGTTTTGGTTTTGGAAGCAGATATTTCTCTGTACAGCCTATGGTCCCATTCACTCGGGAATATCGCAACGCAGCTCCTAGAAGAAACGTGTTTCTGACTCGCTGAATCTCAACATAGATTCAACTCTCTTAGGTGAACGAACGCACAGCAGAGCAGTTTCAAGGAAACGTTTCTCCTGAGTTTTAGACAAAGTTTCCTGCTGTTTAGTACGTATGCTGGCATTGGGCTGGACATACCGGTTTTGGGATTCTGCACAGAAAGGGTTTGCAAACCGCTGAATCCACACGTGAGTTTAACTCTGTCAGTTGAATGCACACATTGACAACCATTCAGTTTGATAACACCCTTTTGGTTTTAGAAGCAGATATTTCTCTGTACAGCCTATGGTCCCATTCACTCGGGAATATCCCAACGCAGCTCCTAGAAGAAACGTGTTTCTGACTCGCTGAATCTCAACATAGATTCAACTGTTTTAGGTGAACGAACGCACAGCAGAGCAGTTTCAAGGAAACGTTTCTCCTGAGTCTTAGACGAAGTTTCCTGCTGTTTAGTACGTATGCCGGCATTGGGCTGGAAATACCGGTTTTGGGATTCTGCACAGAAAGGGTTTGCAAACCGCTGAATCCACACGTGAGTTTAACTCTGTCAGTTGAATGCACACATTGACAACCATTCAGTTAGATAGCTCCGTTTTGGTTTTAGAAGCAGATATTTCTCTGTACAGCCTATGGTCCCATTCACTCGGGAATATCCCAACGCAGCTCCTAGAAGAAACGTGTTTCTGACTCGCTGAATCTCAACATAGATTCAACTCTCTTAGGTGAACGAACGCACAGCAGAGCAGTTTCAAAGAAACGTTTCTCCTGAGTTTTAGACGAAGTTTCCTGCTGTTTAGTACGGATGCCGGCATTGGGCTGGAAATACCGGTTTTGGGATTCTGCACAGAAAGGGTTTGCAAACCGCTGAATCCACACGTGAGTTTAACTCTGTCAGTTGAATGCACACATTGACAACCATTCAGTTTGATAGCACACTTTTGGTTTTAGAAGCAGATATTTCTCTGTACAGCCTATGGTCCCATTCACTCGGGAATATCCCAACGCAGCTCCTAGAAGAAACGTGTTTCTGACTCGCTGAATCTCAACATAGACTCAACTCTCTTAGGTGAACGAACGCACAGCAGAGCAGTTTCAAGGAAACGTTTCTCCTGAGTTTTAGACGAAGTTTCCTGCTGTTTAGTACGGATGCCGGCATTGGGCTGGAAATACCGGTTTTGGGATTCTGCACAGAAAGGGTTTGCAAACCGCTGAATCCACACGTGAGTTTAACTCTGTCAGTTGAATGCACACATTGACAACCATTCAGTTAGATAGCTCCGTTTTGGTTTTAGAAGCAGATATTTCTCTGTACAGCCTATGGTCCCATTCACTCGGGAATATCCCAACGCAGCTCCTAGAAGAAACGTGTTTCTGACTCGCTGAATCTCAACATAGATTCAACTCTCTTAGGTGAACGAACGCACAGCAGAGCAGTTTCAAGGAAACGTTTCTCCTGAGTTTTAGACGAAGTTTCCTGCTGTTTAGTACGTATGCCGGCATTGGGCTGGAAATACCGGTTTTGGGATTCTGCACAGAAAGGGTTTGCAAACCGCTGAATCCACACGTGAGTTTAACTCTGTCAGTTGAATGCACACATTGACAACCATTCAGTTAGATAGCTCCGTTTTGGTTTTAGAAGCAGATATTTCTCTGTACAGCCTATGGTCCCATTCACTCGGGAATATCCCAACGCAGCTCCTAGAAGAAACGTGTTTCTGACTCGCTGAATCTCAACATAGATTCAACTGTTTTAGGTGAACGAAGGCACAGCAGAGCAGTTTCAAGGAAACGTTTCTCCTGAGTTTTAGACGAAGTTTCCTGCTGTTTAGTACGTATGCCGGCATTGGGCTGGAAATACCGGTTTTGGGATTCTGCACAGAAAGGGTTTGCAAACCGCTGAATCCACACGTGAGTTTAACTCTGTCAGTTGAATGCACACATTGACAACCATTCTGTTAGATAGCTCCGTTTTGGTTTTAGAAGCAGATATTTCTCTGTACAGCCTATGGTCCCATTCACTCGGGAATATCCCAACGCAGCTCCTAGAAGAAACGTGTTTCTGACTCACTGAATCTCAACATAGATTCAACTCTCTTAGGTGAACGAACGCACAGCAGAGCAGTTTCAAGGAAACGTTTCTCCTGAGTTTTAGACGAAGTTTCCTGCTGTTTAGTACGGATGCCGACATTGGGCTGGACATACCGGTTTTGGGATTCTGCACAGAAAGGTTTTGCAAACCGCTGAATCCACACGTGAGTTTAACTCTGTCAGTTGAATGCACACATTGACAACCATTCAGTTAGATAGCTCCGTTTTGGTTTTAGAAGCAGATATGTCTCTGTACAGCCTATGGTCCCATTCACTCGGGAATATCCCAACGCAGCTCCTAGCATAAACGTGTTTCTGACTCGCTGAATCTCAACATAGATTCAACTGTTTTAGGTGAACGAACGCACAGCAGAGCAGTTTCAAGGAAACGTTTCTCCTGAGTCTTAGACGAAGTTTCCTGCTGTTTAGTACGTATGCCGGCATTGGGCTGGAAATACCGGTTTTGGGATTCTGCACAGAAAGGGTTTGCAAACCGCTGAATCCACACGTGAGTTTAACTCTGTCAGTTGAATGCACACATTGACAACCATTCAGTTAGATAGCTCCGTTTTGGTTTTGGAAGCAGATATTTCTCTGTACAGCCTATGGTCCCATTCACTCGGGAATATCGCAACGCAGCTCCTAGAAGAAACGTGTTTCTGACTCGCTGAATCTCAACATAGATTCAACTCTCTTAGGTGAACGAACGCACAGCAGAGCAGTTTCAAGGAAACGTTTCTCCTGAGTTTTAGACAAAGTTTCCTGCTGTTTAGTACGTATGCTGGCATTGGGCTGGACATACCGGTTTTGGGATTCTGCACAGAAAGGGTTTGCAAACCGCTGAATCCACACGTGAGTTTAACTCTGTCAGTTGAATGCACACATTGACAACCATTCAGTTTGATAACATCCTTTTGGTTTTAGAAGCAGATATTTCTCTGTACAGCCTATGGTCCCATTCACTCGGGAATATCCCAACGCAGCTCCTAGAAGAAACGTGTTTCTGACTCGCTGAATCTCAACATAGATTCAACTGTTTTAGGTGAACGAACGCACAGCAGAGCAGTTTCAAGGAAACGTTTCTCCTGAGTCTTAGACGAAGTTTCCTGCTGTTTAGTACGTATGCCGGCATTGGGCTGGAAATACCGGTTTTGGGATTCTGCACAGAAAGGGTTTGCAAACCGCTGAATCCACACGTGAGTTTAACTCTGTCAGTTGAATGCACACATTGACAACCATTCAGTTAGATAACTCCGTTTTGGTTTTGGAAGCAGATATTTCTCTGTACAGCCTATGGTCCCATTCACTCGGGAATATCGCAACGCAGCTCCTAGAAGAAACGTGTTTCTGACTCGCTGAATCTCAACATAGATTCAACTCTCTTAGGTGAACGAACGCACAGCAGAGCAGTTTCAAGGAAACGTTTCTCCTGAGTTTTAGACAAAGTTTCCTGCTGTTTAGTACGTATGCTGGCATTGGGCTGGACATACCGGTTTTGGGATTCTGCACAGAAAGGGTTTGCAAACCGCTGAATCCACACGTGAGTTTAACTCTGTCAGTTGAATGCACACATTGACAACCATTCAGTTTGATAACACCCTTTTGGTTTTAGAAGCAGATATTTCTCTGTACAGCCTATGGTCCCATTCACTCGGGAATATCCCAACGCAGCTCCTAGAAGAAACGTGTTTCTGACTCGCTGAATCTCAACATAGATTCAACTGTTTTAGGTGAACGAACGCACAGCAGAGCAGTTTCAAGGAAACGTTTCTCCTGAGTCTTAGACGAAGTTTCCTGCTGTTTAGTACGTATGCCGGCATTGGGCTGGAAATACCGGTTTTGGGATTCTGCACAGAAAGGGTTTGCAAACCGCTGAATCCACACGTGAGTTTAACTCTGTCAGTTGAATGCACACATTGACAACCATTCAGTTAGATAGCTCCGTTTTGGTTTTAGAAGCAGATATTTCTCTGTACAGCCTATGGTCCCATTCACTCGGGAATATCCCAACGCAGCTCCTAGAAGAAACGTGTTTCTGACTCGCTGAATCTCAACATAGATTCAACTCTCTTAGGTGAACGAACGCACAGCAGAGCAGTTTCAAGGAAACGTTTCTCCTGAGTTTTAGACGAAGTTTCCTGCTGTTTAGTACGGATGCCGACATTGGGCTGGACATACCGGTTTTGGGATTCTGCACAGAAAGGGTTTGCAAACCGCTGAATCCACACGTGACTTTAACTCTGTCAGTTGAATGCACACATTGACAACCATTCAGTTAGATAGCTCCGTTTTGGTTTTAGAAGCAGATATGTCTCTGTACAGCCTATGGTCCCATTCACTCGGGAATATCCCAACGCAGCTCCTAGAAGAAACGTGTTTCTGACTCGCTGAATCTCAACATAGATTCAACTCTCTTAGGTGAACGAACTCACAGCAGAGCAGTTTCAAGGAAACGTTTCTCCTGAGTCTTAGACGAAGTTTCCTGCTGTTTAGTACGTATGCCGGCATTGGGCTGGAAATACCGGTTTTGGGATTCTGCACAGAAAGGGTTTGCAAACCGCTGAATCCACACGTGAGTTTAACTCTGTCAGTTGAATGCACACATTGACAACCATTCAGTTAGATAGCTCCGTTTTGGTTTTAGAAGCAGATATTTCTCTGTACAGCCTATGGTCCCATTCACTCGGGAATATCCCAACGCAGCTCCTAGAAGAAACGTGTTTCTGACTCGCTGAATCTCAACATAGATTCAACTCTCTTAGGTGAACGAACGCACAGCAGAGCAGTTTCAAGGAAACGTTTCTCCTGAGTCTTAGACGAAGTTTCCTGCTGTTTAGTACGTATGCCGGCATTGGGCTGGAAATACCGGTTTTGGGATTCTGCACAGAAAGGGTTTGCAAACCGCTGAATCCACACGTGAGTTTAACTCTGTCAGTTGAATGCACACATTGACAACCATTCAGTTAGATAGCTCCGTTTTGGTTTTAGAAGCAGATATTTCTCTGTACAGCCTATGGTCCCATTCACTCGGGAATATCCCAACACAGCTCCTAGAAGAAACGTGTTTCTGACTCGCTGAATCTCAACATAGATTCAACTCTCTTAGGTGAACGAACGCACAGCAGAGCAGTTTCAAGGAAACGTTTCTCCTGAGTCTTAGACGAAGTTTCCTGCTGTTTAGTACGTATGCCGGCATTGGGCTGGAAATACCGGTTTTGGGATTCTGCACAGAAAGGGTTTGCAAACCGCTGAATCCACACGTGAGTTTAACTCTGTCAGTTGAATGCACACATTGACAACCATTCAGTTTGATAACACCCTTTTGGTTTTAGAAGCAGATATTTCTCTGTACAGCCTATGGTCCCATTCACTCGGGAATATCCCAACGCAGCTCCTAGAAGAAACGTGTTTCTGACTCGCTGAATCTCAACATAGATTCAACTGTTTTAGGTGAACGAACGCACAGCAGAGCAGTTTCAAGGAAACGTTTCTCCTGAGTCTTAGACGAAGTTTCCTGCTGTTTAGTACGTATGCCGGCATTGGGCTGGAAATACCGGTTTTGGGATTCTGCACAGAAAGGGTTTGCAAACCGCTGAATCCACACGTGAGTTTAACTCTGTCAGTTGAATGCACACATTGACAACCATTCAGTTAGATAGCTCCGTTTTGGTTTTAGAAGCAGATATTTCTCTGTACAGCCTATGGTCCCATTCACTCGGGAATATCCCAACGCAGCTCCTAGAAGAAACGTGTTTCTGACTCACTGAATCTCAACATAGATTCAACTCTCTTAGGTGAACGAACGCACAGCAGAGCAGTTTCAAGGAAACGTTTCTCCTGAGTTTTAGACGAAGTTTCCTGCTGTTTAGTACGGATGCCGACATTGGGCTGGACATACCGGTTTTGGGATTCTGCACAGAAAGGGTTTGCAAACCGCTGAATCCACACGTGAGTTTAACTCTGTCAGTTGAATGCACACATTGACAACCATTCAGTTAGATAGCTCCGTTTTGGTTTTAGAAGCAGATATGTCTCTGTACAGCCTATGGTCCCATTCACTCGGGAATATCCCAACGCAGCTCCTAGCATAAACGTGTTTCTGACTCGCTGAATCTCAACATAGATTCAACTGTTTTAGGTGAACGAACGCACAGCAGAGCAGTTTCAAGGAAACGTTTCTCCTGAGTCTTAGACGAAGTTTCCTGCTGTTTAGTACGTATGCCGGCATTGGGCTGGAAATACCGGTTTTGGGATTCTGCACAGAAAGGGTTTGCAAACCGCTGAATCCACACGTGAGTTTAACTCTGTCAGTTGAATGCACACATTGACAACCATTCAGTTTGATAACACCCTTTTGGTTTTAGAAGCAGATATTTCTCTGTACAGCCTATGGTCCCATTCACTCGGGAATATCCCAACGCAGCTCCTAGAAGAAACGTGTTTCTGACTCGCTGAATCTCAACATAGATTCAACTGTTTTAGGTGAACGAACGCACAGCAGAGCAGTTTCAAGGAAACGTTTCTCCTGAGTCTTAGACGAAGTTTCCTGCTGTTTAGTACGTATGCCGGCATTGGGCTGGAAATACCGGTTTTGGGATTCTGCACAGAAAGGGTTTGCAAACCGCTGAATCCACACGTGAGTTTAACTCTGTCAGTTGAATGCACACATTGACAACCATTCAGTTAGATAGCTCCGTTTTGGTTTTAGAAGCAGATATTTCTCTGTACAGCCTATGGTCCCATTCACTCGGGAATATCCCAACGCAGCTCCTAGAAGAAACGTGTTTCTGACTCGCTGAATCTCAACATAGATTCAACTCTCTTAGGTGAACGAACGCACAGCAGAGCAGTTTCAAGGAAACGTTTCTCCTGAGTTTTAGACGAAGTTTCCTGCTGTTTAGTACGGAAGCCGACATTGGGCTGGACATACCGGTTTTGGGATTCTGCACAGAAAGGGTTTGCAAACCGCTGAATCCACACGTGACTTTAACTCTGTCAGTTGAATGCACACATTGACAACCATTCAGTTAGATAGCTCCGTTTTGGTTTTAGAAGCAGATATGTCTCTGTACAGCCTATGGTCCCATTCACTCGGGAATATCCCAACGCAGCTCCTAGCATAAACGTGTTTCTGACTCGCTGAATCTCAACATAGATTCAACTCTCTTAGGTGAACGAACGCACAGCAGAGCAGTTTCAAGGAAACGTTTCTCCTGAGTCTTAGACGAAGTTTCCTGCTGTTTAGTACGTATGCCGGCATTGGGCTGGAAATACCGGTTTTGGGATTCTGCACAGAAAGGGTTTGCAAACCGCTGAATCCACACGTGAGTTTAACTCTGTCAGTTGAATGCACACATTGACAACCATTCAGTTAGATAGCTCCGTTTTGGTTTTAGAAGCAGATATTTCTCTGTACAGCCTATGGTCCCATTCACTCGGGAATATCCCAACGCAGCTCCTAGAAGAAACGTGTTTCTGACTCGCTGAATCTCAACATAGATTCAACTCTCTTAGGTGAACGAACGCACAGCAGAGCAGTTTCAAGGAAACGTTTCTCCTGAGTTTTAGACAAAGTTTCCTGCTGTTTAGTACGTATGCTGGCATTGGGCTGGACATACCGGTTTTGGGATTCTGCACAGAAAGGGTTTGCAAACCGCTGAATCCACACGTGAGTTTAACTCTGTCAGTTGAATGCACACATTGACAACCATTCAGTTTGATAACACCCTTTTGGTTTTAGAAGCAGATATTTCTCTGTACAGCCTATGGTCCCATTCACTCGGGAATATCCCAACGCAGCTCCTAGAAGAAACGTGTTTCTGACTCGCTGAATCTCAACATAGATTCAACTGTTTTAGGTGAACGAACGCACAGCAGAGCAGTTTCAAGGAAACGTTTCTCCTGAGTCTTAGACGAAGTTTCCTGCTGTTTAGTACGTATGCCGGCATTGGGCTGGAAATACCGGTTTTGGGATTCTGCACAGAAAGGGTTTGCAAACCGCTGAATCCACACGTGAGTTTAACTCTGTCAGTTGAATGCACACATTGACAACCATTCAGTTAGATAGCTCCGTTTTGGTTTTAGAAGCAGATATTTCTCTGTACAGCCTATGGTCCCATTCACTCGGGAATATCCCAACGCAGCTCCTAGAAGAAACGTGTTTCTGACTCGCTGAATCTCAACATAGATTCAACTCTCTTAGGTGAACGAACGCACAGCAGAGCAGTTTCAAGGAAACGTTTCTCCTGAGTTTTAGACGAAGTTTCCTGCTGTTTAGTACGGATGCCGACATTGGGCTGGACATACCGGTTTTGGGATTCTGCACAGAAAGGGTTTGCAAACCGCTGAATCCACACGTGACTTTAACTCTGTCAGTTGAATGCACACATTGACAACCATTCAGTTAGATAGCTCCGTTTTGGTTTTAGAAGCAGATATGTCTCTGTACAGCCTATGGTCCCATTCACTCGGGAATATCCCAACGCAGCTCCTAGAAGAAACGTGTTTCTGACTCGCTGAATCTCAACATAGATTCAACTCTCTTAGGTGAACGAACTCACAGCAGAGCAGTTTCAAGGAAACGTTTCTCCTGAGTCTTAGACGAAGTTTCCTGCTGTTTAGTACGTATGCCGGCATTGGGCTGGAAATACCGGTTTTGGGATTCTGCACAGAAAGGGTTTGCAAACCGCTGAATCCACACGTGAGTTTAACTCTGTCAGTTGAATGCACACATTGACAACCATTCAGTTAGATAGCTCCGTTTTGGTTTTAGAAGCAGATATTTCTCTGTACAGCCTATGGTCCCATTCACTCGGGAATATCCCAACGCAGCTCCTAGAAGAAACGTGTTTCTGACTCGCTGAATCTCAACATAGATTCAACTCTCTTAGGTGAACGAACGCACAGCAGAGCAGTTTCAAGGAAACGTTTCTCCTGAGTCTTAGACGAAGTTTCCTGCTGTTTAGTACGTATGCCGGCATTGGGCTGGAAATACCGGTTTTGGGATTCTGCACAGAAAGGGTTTGCAAACCGCTGAATCCACACGTGAGTTTAACTCTGTCAGTTGAATGCACACATTGACAACCATTCAGTTAGATAGCTCCGTTTTGGTTTTAGAAGCAGATATTTCTCTGTACAGCCTATGGTCCCATTCACTCGGGAATATCCCAACACAGCTCCTAGAAGAAACGTGTTTCTGACTCGCTGAATCTCAACATAGATTCAACTCTCTTAGGTGAACGAACGCACAGCAGAGCAGTTTCAAGGAAACGTTTCTCCTGAGTCTTAGACGAAGTTTCCTGCTGTTTAGTACGTATGCCGGCATTGGGCTGGAAATACCGGTTTTGGGATTCTGCACAGAAAGGGTTTGCAAACCGCTGAATCCACACGTGAGTTTAACTCTGTCAGTTGAATGCACACATTGACAACCATTCAGTTTGATAACACCCTTTTGGTTTTAGAAGCAGATATTTCTCTGTACAGCCTATGGTCCCATTCACTCGGGAATATCCCAACGCAGCTCCTAGAAGAAACGTGTTTCTGACTCGCTGAATCTCAACATAGATTCAACTGTTTTAGGTGAACGAACGCACAGCAGAGCAGTTTCAAGGAAACGTTTCTCCTGAGTCTTAGACGAAGTTTCCTGCTGTTTAGTACGTATGCCGGCATTGGGCTGGAAATACCGGTTTTGGGATTCTGCACAGAAAGGGTTTGCAAACCGCTGAATCCACACGTGAGTTTAACTCTGTCAGTTGAATGCACACATTGACAACCATTCAGTTAGATAGCTCCGTTTTGGTTTTAGAAGCAGATATTTCTCTGTACAGCCTATGGTCCCATTCACTCGGGAATATCCCAACGCAGCTCCTAGAAGAAACGTGTTTCTGACTCACTGAATCTCAACATAGATTCAACTCTCTTAGGTGAACGAACGCACAGCAGAGCAGTTTCAAGGAAACGTTTCTCCTGAGTTTTAGACGAAGTTTCCTGCTGTTTAGTACGGATGCCGACATTGGGCTGGACATACCGGTTTTGGGATTCTGCACAGAAAGGGTTTGCAAACCGCTGAATCCACACGTGAGTTTAACTCTGTCAGTTGAATGCACACATTGACAACCATTCAGTTAGATAGCTCCGTTTTGGTTTTAGAAGCAGATATGTCTCTGTACAGCCTATGGTCCCATTCACTCGGGAATATCCCAACGCAGCTCCTAGCATAAACGTGTTTCTGACTCGCTGAATCTCAACATAGATTCAACTGTTTTAGGTGAACGAACGCACAGCAGAGCAGTTTCAAGGAAACGTTTCTCCTGAGTCTTAGACGAAGTTTCCTGCTGTTTAGTACGTATGCCGGCATTGGGCTGGAAATACCGGTTTTGGGATTCTGCACAGAAAGGGTTTGCAAACCGCTGAATCCACACGTGAGTTTAACTCTGTCAGTTGAATGCACACATTGACAACCATTCAGTTTGATAACACCCTTTTGGTTTTAGAAGCAGATATTTCTCTGTACAGCCTATGGTCCCATTCACTCGGGAATATCCCAACGCAGCTCCTAGAAGAAACGTGTTTCTGACTCGCTGAATCTCAACATAGATTCAACTGTTTTAGGTGAACGAACGCACAGCAGAGCAGTTTCAAGGAAACGTTTCTCCTGAGTCTTAGACGAAGTTTCCTGCTGTTTAGTACGTATGCCGGCATTGGGCTGGAAATACCGGTTTTGGGATTCTGCACAGAAAGGGTTTGCAAACCGCTGAATCCACACGTGAGTTTAACTCTGTCAGTTGAATGCACACATTGACAACCATTCAGTTAGATAGCTCCGTTTTGGTTTTAGAAGCAGATATTTCTCTGTACAGCCTATGGTCCCATTCACTCGGGAATATCCCAACGCAGCTCCTAGAAGAAACGTGTTTCTGACTCGCTGAATCTCAACATAGATTCAACTCTCTTAGGTGAACGAACGCACAGCAGAGCAGTTTCAAGGAAACGTTTCTCCTGAGTTTTAGACGAAGTTTCCTGCTGTTTAGTACGGAAGCCGACATTGGGCTGGACATACCGGTTTTGGGATTCTGCACAGAAAGGGTTTGCAAACCGCTGAATCCACACGTGACTTTAACTCTGTCAGTTGAATGCACACATTGACAACCATTCAGTTAGATAGCTCCGTTTTGGTTTTAGAAGCAGATATGTCTCTGTACAGCCTATGGTCCCATTCACTCGGGAATATCCCAACGCAGCTCCTAGCATAAACGTGTTTCTGACTCGCTGAATCTCAACATAGATTCAACTCTCTTAGGTGAACGAACGCACAGCAGAGCAGTTTCAAGGAAACGTTTCTCCTGAGTCTTAGACGAAGTTTCCTGCTGTTTAGTACGTATGCCGGCATTGGGCTGGAAATACCGGTTTTGGGATTCTGCACAGAAAGGGTTTGCAAACCGCTGAATCCACACGTGAGTTTAACTCTGTCAGTTGAATGCACACATTGACAACCATTCAGTTAGATAGCTCCGTTTTGGTTTTAGAAGCAGATATTTCTCTGTACAGCCTATGGTCCCATTCACTCGGGAATATCCCAACGCAGCTCCTAGAAGAAACGTGTTTCTGACTCGCTGAATCTCAACATAGATTCAACTCTCTTAGGTGAACGAACGCACAGCAGAGCAGTTTCAAGGAAACGTTTCTCCTGAGTTTTAGACGAAGTTTCCTGCTGTTTAGTACGGATGCTGGCATTGGGCTGGAAATACCGGTTTTGGGATTCTGCACAGAAAGGGTTTGCAAACCGCTGAATCCACACGTGAGTTTAACTCTGTCAGTTGAATGCACACATTGACAACCATTCAGTTTGATAGCACACTTTTGGTTTTAGAAGCAGATATTTCTCTGTACAGCCTATGGTCCCATTCACTCGGGAATATCCCAACGCAGCTCCTAGAAGAAACGTGTTTCTGACTCGCTGAATCTCAACATAGATTCAACTCTCTTAGTGAACGAACGCACAGCAGAGCAGTTTCAAGGAAACGTTTCTCCTGAGTCTTAGACGAAGTTTCCTGCTCTTTAGTACGTATGCCGGCATTGGGCTGGAAATACCGGTTTTGGGATTCTGCACAGAAAGGGTTTGCAAACCGCTGAATCCACACGTGAGTTTAAATCTGTCAGTTGAATGCACACATGGACAACCATTCAGTTAGATAGCTCCGTTTTGGTTTTAGAAGCAGATATTTCTCTGTACAGCCTATGGTCCCATTCACTCGGGAATATCCCAACGCAGCTCCTAGAAGAAACGTGTTTCTGACTCGCTGAATCTCACCATAGATTCAACTCTCTTAGGTGAACGAACGCACAGCAGAGCAGTTTCAAGGAAACGTTTCTCCTGAGTTTTAGACGAAGTTTCCTGCTGTTTAGTACGGATGCCGGCATTGGGCTGGAAATACCGTTTTTGGGATTCTGCACAGAAAGGGTTTGCAAACCGCTGAATCCACACGTGAGTTTAACTCTGTCAGTTGAATGCACACATTGACAACCATTCAGTTTGATAGCACACTTTTGGTTTTAGAAGCAGATATTTCTCTGTACAGCCTATGGTCCCATTCACTCGGGAATATCCCAACGCAGCTCCTAGAAGAAACGTGTTTCTGACTCGCTGAATCTCAACATAGATTCAACTCTCTTAGGTGAACGAACGCACAGCAGAGCAGTTTCAAGGAAACGTTTCTCCTGAGTCTTAGACGATGTTTCCTGCTGTTTAGTACGTATGCCGGCATTGGGCTGGAAATACCGGTTTTGGGATTCTGCACAGAAAGGGTTTGCAAACCGCTGAATCCACACGTGAGTTTAACTCTGTCAGTTGAATGCACACATTGACAACCATTCAGTTAGATAGCTCCGTTTTGGTTTTAGAAGCAGATATTTCTCTGTACAGCCTATGGTCCCATTCACTCGGGAATATCCCAACGCAGCTCCTAGAAGAAACGTGTTTCTGACTCGCTGAATCTCAACATAGATTCAACTCTCTTAGGTGAACGAACGCACAGCAGAGCAGTTTCAAGGAAACGTTTCTCCTGAGTCTTAGACGAAGTTTCCTGCTCTTTAGTACGGATGCCGGCATTGGGCTGGAAATACCGGTTTTGGGATTCTGCACAGAAAGGGTTTGCAAACCGCTGAATTCACACGTGAGTTTAACTCTGTCAGTTGAATGCACACATTGACAACCATTCAGTTTGATAACACCCTTTTGGTTTTAGAAGCAGATATTTCTCTGTACAGCCTATGGTCCCATTCACTCGGGAATATCCCAACGCAGCTCCTAGAAGAAACGTGTTTCTGACTCGCTGAATCTCAACATAGATTCAACTGTTTTAGGTGAACGAACGCACAGCAGAGCAGTTTCAAGGAAACGTTTCTCCTGAGTCTTAGACGAAGTTTCCTGCTGTTTAGTACGTATGCCGGCATTGGGCTGGAAATACCGGTTTTGGGATTCTGCACAGAAAGGGTTTGCAAACCGCTGAATCCACACGTGAGTTTAACTCTGTCAGTTGAATGCACACATTGACAACCATTCAGTTAGATAGCTCCGTTTTGGTTTTAGAAGCAGATATTTCTCTGTACAGCCTATGGTCCCATTCACTCGGGAATATCGCAACGCAGCTCCTAGAAGAAACGTGTTTCTGACTCGCTGAATCTCAACATAGATTCAACTGTTTTAGGTGAACGAACGCACAGCAGAGCAGTTTCAAGGAAACGTTTCTCCTGAGTCTTAGACGAAGTTTCCTGCTCTTTAGTACGTATGCCGGCATTGGGCTGGAAATACCGGTTTTGGGATTCTGCACAGAAAGGGTTTGCAAACTGCTGAATCCACACGTGAGTTTAACTCTGTCAGTTGAATGCACACATTGACAACCATTCAGTTAGATAGCTCCGTTTTGGTTTTAGAAGCAGATATTTCTCTGTACAGCCTATGGTCCCATTCACTCGGGAATATCCCAACGCAGCTCCTAGAAGAAACGTGTTTCTGACTCGCTGAATCTCAACATAGATTCAACTCTCTTAGGTGAACGAACGCACAGCAGAGCAGTTTCAAGGAAACGTTTCTCCTGAGTTTTAGACGAAGTTTCCTGCTGTTTAGTACGGATGCTGACATTGGGCTGGACATACCGGTTTTGGGATTCTGCACAGAAAGGTTTTGCAAACCGCTGAATCCACACGTGACTTTAACTCTGTCAGTTGAATGCACACATTGACAACCATTCAGTTAGATAGCTCCGTTTTGGTTTTAGAAGCAGATATGTCTCTGTACAGCCTATGGTCCCATTCACTCGGGAATATACCAACGCAGCTCCTAGCATAAACGTGTTTCTGACTCGCTGAATCTCAACATAGATTCAACTCTCTTAGGTGAACGAACGCACAGCAGAGCAGTTTCAAGGAAACGTTTCTCCTGAGTCTTAGACGAAGTTTCCTGCTGTTTAGTACGTATGCCGGCATTGGGCTGGAAATACCGGTTTTAGGATTCTGCACAGAAAGGGTTTGCAAACCGCTGAATCCACACGTGAGTTTAACTCTGTCAGTTGAATGCACACATTGACAACCATTCAGTTTGATAGCACACTTTTGGTTTTAGAAGCAGATATTTCTCTGTACAGCCTATGGTCCCATTCACTCGGGAATATCCCAACGCAGCTCCTAGAAGAAACGTGTTTCTGACTCGCTGAATCTCAACATAGATTCAACTCTCTTAGGTGAACGAACGCACAGCAGAGCAGTTTCAAGGAAACGTTTCTCCTGAGTCTTAGACGAAGTTTCCTGCTGTTTAGTACGTATGCCGGCATTGGGCTGGAAATACCGGTTTTGGGATTCTGCACAGAAAGGGTTTGCAAACCGCTGAATCCACACGTGAGTTTAACTCTGTCAGTTGAATGCACACATTGACAACCATTCAGTTAGATAGCTCCGTTTTGGTTTTAGAAGCAGATATTTCTCTGTACAGCCTATGGTCCCATTCACTCGGGAATATCCCAACGCAGCTCCTAGAAGAAACGTGTTTCTGACTCGCTGAATCTCAACATAGATTCAACTCTCTTAGGTGAACGAATGCACAGCAGAGCAGTTTCAAGGAAACGTTTCTCCTGAGTTTTAGACGAAGTTTCCTGCTGTTTAGTACGTATGCCGGCATTGGGCTGGACATACCGGTTTTGGGATTCTGCACAGAAAGGGTTTGCAAACCGCTGAATCCACACGTGAGTTTAACTCTGTCAGTTGAATGCACACATTGACAACCATTCAGTTTGATAACACCCTTTTGGTTTTAGAAGCAGATATTTCTCTGTACAGCCTATGGTCCCATTCACTCGGGAATATCCCAACGCAGCTCCTAGAAGAAACGTGTTTCTGACTCGCTGAATCTCAACATAGATTCAACTCTCTTAGGTGAACGAACGCACAGCAGAGCAGTTTCAAGGAAACGTTTCTCCTGAGTCTTAGACGAAGTTTCCTGCTGTTTAGTACGTATGCCGGCATTGGGCTGGAAATACCGGTTTTGGGATTCTGCACAGAAAGGGTTTGCAAACCGCTGAATCCACACGTGAGTTTAACTCTGTCAGTTGAATGCACACATTGACAACCATTCAGTTAGATAGCTCCGTTTTGGTTTTAGAAGCAGATATTTCTCTGTACAGCCTATGGTCCCATTCACTCGGGAATATCCCAACGCAGCTCCTAGAAGAAACGTGTTTCTGACTCGCTGAATCTCAACATAGATTCAACTCTCTTAGGTGAACGAACGCACAGCAGAGCAGTTTCAAGGAAACGTTTCTCCTGAGTTTTAGACGAAGTTTCCTGCTCTTTAGTACGGATGCCGACATTGGGCTGGACATACCGGTTTTGGGATTCTGCACAGAAAGGGTTTGCAAACCGCTGAATCCACACGTGAGTTTAACTCTGTCAGTTGAATGCACACATTGACAACCATTCAGTTAGATAGCTCCGTTTTGGTTTTAGAAGCAGATATGTCTCTGTACAGCCTATGGTCCCATTCACTCGGGAATATCCCAACGCAGCTCCTAGCATAAACGTGTTTCTGACTCGCTGAATCTCAACATAGATTCAACTCTCTTAGGTGAACGAACGCACAGCAGAGCAGTTTCAAGGAAACGTTTCTCCTGAGTCTTAGACGAAGTTTCCTGCTGTTTAGTACGTATGCCGGCATTGGGCTGGAAATACCGGTTTTGGGATTCTGCACAGAAAGGGTTTGCAAACCGCTGAATCCACACGTGAGTTTAACTCTGTCAGTTGAATGCACACATTGACAACCATTCAGTTAGATAGCTCCGTTTTGGTTTTAGAAGCAGATATTTCTCTGTACAGCCTATGGTCCCATTCACTCGGGAATATCCCAACGCAGCTCCTAGAAGAAACGTGTTTCTGACTCGCTGAATCTCAACATAGATTCAACTCTCTTAGGTGAACGAACGCACAGCAGAGCAGTTTCAAGGAAACGTTTCTCCTGAGTTTTAGACGAAGTTTCCTGCTGTTTAGTATGGATGCCGACATTGGGCTGGACATACCGGTTTTGGGATTCTGCACAGAAAGGTTTTGCAAACCGCTGAATCCACACGTGACTTTAACTCTGTCAGTTGAATGCACACATTGACAACCATTCAGTTAGATAGCTCCGTTTTGGTTTTAGAAGCAGATATGTCTCTGTACAGCCTATGGTCCCATTCACTCGGGAATATCCCAACGCAGCTCCTAGCATAAACGTGTTTCTGACTCGCTGAATCTCAACATAGATTCAACTGTTTTAGGTGAACGAACGCACAGCAGAGCAGTTTCAAGGAAACGTTTCTCCTGAGTCTTAGACGAAGTTTCCTGCTGTTTAGTACGTATGCCGGCATTGGGCTGGAAATACCGGTTTTGGGATTCTGCACAGAAAGGGTTTGCAAACCGCTGAATCCACACGTGAGTTTAACTCTGTCAGTTGAATGCACACATTGACAACCATTCAGTTAGATAGCTCCGTTTTGGTTTTAGAAGCAGATATTTCTCTGTACAGCCTATGGTCCCATTCACTCGGGAATATCCCAACGCAGCTCCTAGAAGAAACGTGTTTCTGACTCGCTGAATCTCAACATAGATTCAACTCTCTTAGGTGAACGAACGCACAGCAGAGCAGTTTCAAGGAAACGTTTCTCCTGAGTTTTAGACGAAGTTTCCTGCTGTTTAGTACGGATGCTGGCATTGGGCTGGAAATACCGGTTTTGGGATTCTGCACAGAAAGGGTTTGCAAACCGCTGAATCCACACGTGAGTTTAACCCTGTCAGTTGAATGCACACATTGACAACCATTCAGTTTGATAGCACACTTTTGGTTTTAGAAGCAGATATTTCTCTGTACAGCCTATGGTCCCATTCACTCGGGAATATCCCAACGCAGCTCCTAGAAGAAACGTGTTTCTGACTCGCTGAATCTCAACATAGATTCAACTCTCTTAGGTGAACGAACGCACAGCAGAGCAGTTTCAAGGAAACGTTTCTCCTGAGTCTTAGACGAAGTTTCCTGCTGTTTAGTACGGATGCCGGCATTGGGCTGGAAATACCGGTTTTGGGATTCTGCACAGAAAGGGTTTGCAAACCGCTGAATCCACACGTGAGTTTAACTCTGTCAGTTGAATGCACACATTGACAACCATTCAGTTAGATAGCTCCGCTTTGGTTTTAGAAGCAGATATTTCTCTGTACAGCCTATGGTCCCATTCACTCGGGAATATCCCAACGCAGCTCCTAGAAGAAACGTGTTTCTGACTCGCTGAATCTCAACATAGATTCAACTCTCTTAGGTGAACGAACGCACAGCAGAGCAGTTTCAAGGAAACGTTTCTCCTGAGTTTTAGACGAAGTTTCCTGCTGTTTAGTACGGATGCCGGCATTGGGCTGGAAATACCGGTTTTGGGATTCTGCACAGAAAGGGTTTGCAAACCGCTGAATCCACACGTGAGTTTAACTCTGTCAGTTGAATGCACACATTGACAACCATTCAGTTTGTTAGCACACTTTTGGTTTTAGAAGCAGATATTTCTCTGTACAGCCTATGGTCCCATTCACTCGGGAATATCCCAACGCAGCTCCTAGAAGAAACGTGTTTCTGACTTGCTGAATCTCAACATAGATTCAACTCTCTTAGGTGAACGAACGCACAGCAGAGCAGTTTCAAGGAAACGTTTCTCCTGAGTCTTAGACGAAGTTTCCTGCTGTTTAGTACGTATGCCGGCATTGGGCTGGAAATACCGGTTTTGGGATTCTGCACAGAAAGGGTTTGCAAACCGCTGAATCCACACGTGAGTTTAACTCTGTCAGTTGAATGCACACATTGACAACCATTCAGTTAGATAGCTCCGTTTTGGTTTTAGAAGCAGATATTTCTCTGTACAGCCTACGGTCCCATTCACTCGGGAATATCCCAACGCAGCTCCTAGAAGAAACGTGTTTCTGACTCGCTGAATCTCAACATAGATTCAACTCTCTTAGGTGAACGAACGCACAGCAGAGCAGTTTCAAGGAAACCTTTCTCCTGAGTCTTAGACGAAGTTTCCTGCTCTTTAGTACGGATGCCGGCATTGGGCTGGAAATACCGGTTTTGGGATTCTGCACAGAAAGGGTTTGCAAACCGCTGAATCCACACGTGAGTTTAACTCTGTCAGTTGAATGCACACATTGACAACCATTCAGTTTGATAACACCCTTTTGGTTTTAGAAGCAGATATTTCTCTGTACAGCCTATGGTCCCATTCACTCGGGAATATCCCAACGCAGCTCCTAGAAGAAACGTGTTTCTGACTCGCTGAATCTCAACATAGATTCAACTGTTTTAGGTGAACGAACGCACAGCAGAGCAGTTTCAAGGAAACGTTTCTCCTGAGTCTTAGACGAAGTTTCCTGCTGTTTAGTACGTATGCCGGCATTGGGCTGGAAATACCGGTTTTGGGATTCTGCACAGAAAGGGTTTGCAAACCGCTGAATCCACACGTGAGTTTAACTCTGTCAGTTGAATGCACACATTGACAACCATTCAGTTAGATAGCTCCGTTTTGGTTTTAGAAGCAGATATTTCTCTGTACAGCCTATGGTCCCATTCACTCGGGAATATCCCAACGCAGCTCCTAGAAGAAACGTGTTTCTGACTCGCTGAATCTCAACATAGATTCAACTCTCTTAGGTGAACGAACGCACAGCAGAGCAGTTTCAAGGAAACGTTTCTCCTGAGTTTTAGACGAAGTTTCCTGCTGTTTAGTACGTATGCCGGCATTGGGCTGGACATACCGGTTTTGGGATTCTGCACAGAAAGGGTTTGCAAACCGCTGAATCCACACGTGAGTTTAACTCTGTCAGTTGAATGCACACATTGACAACCATTCAGTTTGATAACACCCTTTTGGTTTTAGAAGCAGATATTTCTCTGTACAGCCTATGGTCCCATTCACTCGGGAATATCCCAACGCAGCTCCTAGAAGAAACGTGTTTCTGACTCGCTGAATCTCAACATAGATTCAACTCTCTTAGGTGAACGAACGCACAGCAGAGCAGTTTCAAGGAAACGTTTCTCCTGAGTCTTAGACGAAGTTTCCTGCTGTTTAGTACGTATGCCGGCATTGGGCTGGAAATACCGGTTTTGGGATTCTGCACAGAAAGGGTTTGCAAACCGCTGAATCCACACGTGAGTTTAACTCTGTCAGTTGAATGCACACATTGACAACCATTCAGTTAGATAGCTCCGTTTTGGTTTTAGAAGCAGATATTTCTCTGTACAGCCTATGGTCCCATTCACTCGGGAATATCCCAACGCAGCTCCTAGAAGAAACGTGTTTCTGACTCGCTGAATCTCAACATAGATTCAACTCTCTTAGGTGAACGAACGCACAGCAGAGCAGTTTCAAGGAAACGTTTCTCCTGAGTTTTAGACGAAGTTTCCTGCTCTTTAGTACGGATGCCGACATTGGGCTGGACATACCGGTTTTGGGATTCTGCACAGAAAGGGTTTGCAAACCGCTGAATCCACACGTGAGTTTAACTCTGTCAGTTGAATGCACACATTGACAACCATTCAGTTAGATAGCTCCGTTTTGGTTTTAGAAGCAGATATGTCTCTGTACAGCCTATGGTCCCATTCACTCGGGAATATCCCAACGCAGCTCCTAGCATAAACGTGTTTCTGACTCGCTGAATCTCAACATAGATTCAACTCTCTTAGGTGAACGAACGCACAGCAGAGCAGTTTCAAGGAAACGTTTCTCCTGAGTCTTAGACGAAGTTTCCTGCTCTTTAGTACGTATGCCGGCATTGGGCTGGAAATACCGGTTTTGGGATTCTGCACAGAAAGGGTTTGCAAACCGCTGAATCCACACGTGAGTTTAACTCTGTCAGTTGAATGCACACATTGACAACCATTCAGTTAGATAGCTCCGTTTTGGTTTTAGAAGCAGATATTTCTCTGTACAGCCTATGGTCCCATTCACTCGGGAATATCCCAACGCAGCTCCTAGAAGAAACGTGTTTCTGACTCGCTGAATCTCAACATAGATTCAACTCTCTTAGGTGAACGAACGCACAGCAGAGCAGTTTCAAGGAAACGTTTCTCCTGAGTTTTAGACGAAGTTTCCTGCTGTTTAGAACGGATGCTGGCATTGGGCTGGAAATACCGGTTTTGGGATTCTGCACAGAAAGGGTTTGCAAACCGCTGAATCCACACGTGAGTTTAACTCTGTCAGTTGAATGCCACATTGACAACCATTCAGTTTGATAGCACACTTTTGGTTTTAGAAGCAGATATTTCTCTGTACAGCCTATGGTCCCATTCACTCGGGAATATCCCAACGCAGCTCCTAGAAGAAACGTGTTTCTGACGCGCTGAATCTCAACATAGATTCAACTGTTTTAGGTGAACGAACGCACAGCAGAGCAGTTTCAAGGAAACGTTTCTCCTGAGTCTTAGACGAAGTTTCCTGCTGTTTAGTACGTATGCCGGCATTGGGCTGGAAATACCGGTTTTGGGATTCTGCACAGAAAGGGTTTGCAAACCGCTGAATCCACACGTGAGTTTAACTCTGTCAGTTGAATGCACACATTGACAACCATTCAGTTAGATAGCTCCGTTTTGGTTTTAGAAGCAGATATTTCTCTGTACAGCCTATGGTCCCATTCACTCGGGAATATCCCAACGCAGCTCCTAGAAGAAACGTGTTTCTGACTCGCTGAATCTCAACATAGATTCAACTCTCTTAGGTGAACGAACGCACAGCAGAGCAGTTTCAAGGAAACGTTTCTCCTGAGTTTTAGACGAAGTTTCCTGCTGTTTAGTACGGATGCTGGCATTGGGCTGGAAATACCGGTTTTGGGATTCTGCACAGAAAGGGTTTGCAAACCGCTGAATCCACACGTGAGTTTAACTCTGTCAGTTGAATGCACACATTGACAACCATTCAGTTTGATAGCACACTTTTGGTTTTAGAAGCAGATATTTCTCTGTACAGCCTATGGTCCCATTCACTCGGGAATATCCCAACGCAGCTCCTAGAAGAAACGTGTTTCTGACTCGCTGAATCTCAACATAGATTCAACTCTCTTAGGTGAACGAACGCACAGCAGAGCAGTTTCAAGGAAACGTTTCTCCTGAGTCTTAGACGAAGTTTCCTGCTCTTTAGTACGGATGCCGGCATTGGGCTGGAAATACCGGTTTTGGGATTCTGCACAGAAATGGTTTGCAAACCGCTGAATCCACACGTGAGTTTAACTCTGTCAGTTGAATGCACACATTGACAACCATTCAGTTTGATAACACCATTTTGGTTTTAGAAGCAGATATTTCTCTGTACAGCCTATGGTCCCATTCACTCGGGAATATCCCAACGCAGCTCCTAGAAGAAACGTGTTTCTGACTCGCTGAATCTCAACATAGATTCAACTCTCTTAGGTGAACGAACGCACAGCAGAGCAGTTTCAAGGAAACGTTTCTCCTGAGTTTTAGACGAAGTTTCCTGCTGTTTACTACGTATACCGGCATTGGGCTGGAAATACCGGTTTTGGGATTCTGCACAGAAAGGGTTTGCAAACCGCTGAATCCACACGTGAGTTTAACTCTGTCAGTTGAATGCACACATTGACAACCATTCAGTTTGATAGCACACTTTTGGTTTTAGAAGCAGATATTTCTCTGTACAGCCTATGGTCCCATTCACTCGGGAATATCCCAACGCAGCTCCTAGAAGAAACGTGTTTCTGACTCGCTGAATCTCAACATAGATTCAACTCTCTTAGGTGAACGAACGCACAGCAGAGCAGTTTCAAGGAAACGTTTCTCCTGAGTTTTAGACGAAGTTTCCTGCTGTTTAGTACGGATGCCGGCATTGGGCTGGAAATACCGGTTTTGGGATTCTGCACAGAAAGGGTTTGCAAACCGCTGAATCCACACGTGAGTTTAACTCTGTCAGTTGAATGCACACATTGACAACCATTCAGTTTGATAGCACACTTTTGGTTTTAGAAGTAGATATTTCTCTGTACAGCCTATGGTCCCATTCACTCGGGAATATCCCAACGCAGCTCCTAGAAGAAACGTGTTTCTGACTCGCTGAATCTTAACATAGATTCAACTGTTTTAGGTGAACGAACGCACAGCAGAGCAGTTTCAAGGAAACGTTTCTCCTGAGTCTTAGACGAAGATTCCTGCTGTTTAGTACGTATGCCGGCATTGGGCTGGAAATACCGGTTTTGGGATTCTGCACAGAAAGGGTTTGCAAACCGCTGAATCCACACGTGAGTTTAACTCTGTCAGTTGAATGCACACATTGACAACCATTCAGTTAGATAGCTCCGTTTTGGTTTTAGAAGCAGATATTTCTCTGTACAGCCTATGGTCCCATTCACTCGGGAATATCGCAACGCAGCTCCTAGAAGAATCGTGTTTCTGACTCGCTGAATCTCAACATAGATTCAACTCTCTTAGGTGAACGAACGCACAGCAGAGCAGTTTCAAGGAAACGTTTCTCCTGAGTTTTAGACGAAGTTTCCTGCTGTTTAGTACGCATGCCGGCATTGGGCTGGACATACCGGTTTTGGGATTCTGCACAGAAAGGGTTTCCAAACCGCTGAATCCACACGTGAGTTTAACTCTGTCAGTTGAATGCACACATTGACAACCATTCAGTTTGATAACACCCTTTTGGTTTTAGAAGCAGATATTTCTCTGTACAGCCTATGGTCCCATTCACTCGGGAATATCCCAACGCAGCTCCTAGAAGAAACGTGTTTCTGACTCGCTGAATCTCAACATAGATTCAACTCTCTTAGGTGAACGAACGCACAGCAGAGCAGTTTCAAGGAAACGTTTCTCCTGAGTTTTAGACGAAGTTTCCTGCTGTTTAGTACGGATGCCGACATTGGGCTGGACATACCGGTTTTGGGATTCTGCACAGAAAGGTTTTGCAAACCGCTGAATCCACACGTGAGTTTAACTCTGTCAGTTGAATGCACACATTGACAACCATTCAGTTAGATAGCTCCGTTTTGGTTTTAGAAGCAGATATGTCTCTGTACAGCCTATGGTCCCATTCACTCGGGAATATCCCAACGCAGCTCCTAGCATAAACGTGTTTCTGACTCGCTGAATCTCAACATAGTTTCAAGTCTCTTAGGTGAACGAACGCACAGCAGAGCAGTTTCAAGGAAACGTGTCTCCTGAGTCTTAGACGAAGTTTCCTGCTGTTTAGTACGTATGCCGGCATTGGGCTGGAAATACCGGTTTTGGGATTCTGCACAGAAAGGGTTTGCAAACCGCTGAATCCACACGTGAGTTTAACTCTGTCAGTTGAATGCACACATTGACAACCATTCAGTTTGATAGCACCCTTTTGGTTTTAGAAGCAGATATTTCTCTGTACAGCCTATGGTCCCATTCACTCGGGAATATCCCAACGCAGCTCCTAGAAGAAACGTGTTTCTGACTCGCTGAATCTTAACATAGATTCAACTCTCTTAGGTGAACGAACGCACAGCAGAGCAGTTTCAAGGAAACGTTTCTCCTGAGTCTTAGACGAAGTTTCCTGCTGTTTAGTACGTATGCCGGCATTGGGCTGGAAATACCGGTTTTGGGATTCTGCACAGAAAGGGTTTGCAAACCGCTGAATCCACACGTGAGTTTAACTCTGTCAGTTGAATGCACACATTGACAACCATTCAGTTTGATAGCACCCTTTTGGTTTTAGAAGCAGATATTTCTCTGTACAGCCTATGGTCCCATTCACTCGGGAATATCGCAACGCAGCTCCTAGAAGAAACGTGTTTCTGACTCGCTGAATCTCAACATAGATTCAACTCTCTTAGGTGAACGAACGCACAGCAGAGCAGTTTCAAGGAAACGTTTCTCCTGAGTCTTAGACGAAGTTTCCTGCTCTTTAGTACGTATGCCGGCATTGGGCTGGAAATACCGGTTTTGGGATTCTGCACAGAAAGGGTTTGCAAACCGCTGAATCCACACGTGAGTTTAACTCTGTCAGTTGAATGCACACATTGACAACCATTCAGTTTGATAGCACACTTTTGGTTTTAGAAGCAGATATTTCTCTGTACAGCCTATGGTCCCATTCACTCGGGAATATCCCAACGCAGCTCCTAGAAGAAACGTGTTTCTGACTCGCTGAATCTCAACATAGATTCAACTCTCTTAGGTGAACGAACGCACAGCAGAGCAGTTTCAAGGAAACGTTTCTCCTGAGTCTTAGACGAAGTTTCCTGCTCTTTAGTACGGATGCCGGCATTGGGCTGGAAATACCGGTTTTGGGATTCTGCACAGAAAGGGTTTGCAAACCGCTGAATCCACACGTGAGTTTAACTCTGTCAGTTGAATGCACACATTGACAACCATTCAGTTTGATAGCACACTTTTGGTTTTAGAAGCAGATATTTCTCTGTACAGCCTATGGTCCCATTCACTCGGGAATATCCCAACGCAGCTCCTAGAAGAAACGTGTTTCTGACTCGCTGAATCTCAACATAGATTCAACTCTCTTAGGTGAACGAACGCACAGCAGAGCAGTTTCAAGGAAACGTTTCTCCTGAGTCTTAGACGAAGTTTCCTGCTCTTTAGTACGGATGCCGGCATTGGGCTGGAAATACCGGTTTTGGGATTCTGCACAGAAAGGGTTTGCAAACCGCTGGATCCACACGTGAGTTTAACTCTGTCAGTTGAATGCACACATTGACAACCATTCAGTTTGATAACACCCTTTTGGTTTTAGAAGCAGATATTTCTCTGTACAGCCTATGGTCCCATTCACTCGGGAATATCCCAACGCAGCTCCTAGAAGAAACGTGTTTCTGACTCGCTGAATCTTAACATACATTCAACTGTTTTAGGTGAACGAACGCACAGCAGAGCAGTTTCAAGGAAACGTTTCTCCTGAGTCTTAGACGAAGTTTCCTGCTGTTTAGTACGTATGCCGGCATTGGGCTGGAAATACCGGTTTTGGGATTCTGCACAGAAAGGGTTTGCAAACCGCTGAATCCACACGTGAGTTTAACTCTGTCAGTTGAATGCACACATTGACAACCATTCAGTTAGATAGCTCCGTTTTGGTTTTAGAAGCAGATATTTCTCTGTACAGCCTATGGTCCCATTCACTCGGGAATATCGCAACGCAGCTCCTAGAAGAAACGTGTTTCTGACTCGCTGAATCTCAACATAGATTCAACTCTCTTAGGTGAACGAACGCACAGCAGAGCAGTTTCAAGGAATCGTTCCTCCTGAGTTTTAGACGAAGTTTCCTGCTGTTTAGTACGTATGCCGGCATTGGGCTGGACATACCGGTTTTGGGATTCTGCACAGAAAGGGTTTGCAAACCGCTGAATCCACACGTGAGTTTAACTCTGTCAGTTGAATGCACACATTGACAACCATTCAGCTTGATAACACCCTTTTGGTTTTAGAAGCAGATATTTCTCTGTACAGCCTATGGTCCCATTCACTCGGGAATATCCCAACGCAGCTCCTAGAAGAAACGTGTTTCTGACTCGCTGAATCTCAACATAGATTCAACTCTCTTAGGTGAACGAACGCACAGCAGAGCAGTTTCAAGGAAACGTTTCTCCTGAGTTTTAGACGAAGTTTCCTGCTGTTTAGTACGGATGCCGACATTGGGCTGGACATACCGGTTTTGGGATTCTGCACAGAAAGGTTTTGCAAACCGCTGAATCCACACGTGAGTTTAACTCTGTCAGTTGAATGCACACATTGACAACCATTCAGTTAGATAGCTCCGTTTTGGTTTTAGAAGCAGATATGTCTCTGTACAGCCTATGGTCCCATTCACTCGGGAATATCCCAACGCAGCTGCTAGCATAAACGTGTTTCTGACTCGCTGAATCTCAACATAGTTTCAAGTCTCTTAGGTGAACGAACGCACAGCAGAGCAGTTTCAAGGAAACGTGTCTCCTGAGTCTTAGACGAAGTTTCCTGCTGTTTAGTACGTATGCCGGCATTGGGCTGGAAATACCGGTTTTGGGATTCTGCACAGAAAGGGTTTGCAAACCGCTGAATCCACACGTGAGTTTAACTCTGTCAGTTGAATGCACACATTGACAACCATTCAGTTTGATAGCACACTTTTGGTTTTAGAAGCAGATATTTCTCAGTACAGCCTATGGTCCCATTCACTCGGGAATATCCCAACGCAGCTCCTAGAAGAAACGTGTTTCTGACTCGCTGAATCTTAACATAGATTCAACTCTCTTAGGTGAACGAACGCACAGCAGAGCAGTTTCAAGGAAACGTTTCTCCTGAGTCTTAGACGAAGTTTCCTGCTGTTTAGTACGTATGCCGGCATTGGGCTGGAAATACCGGTTTTGGGATTCTGCACAGAAAGCGTTTGCAAACCGCTGAATCCACACGTGAGTTTAACTCTGTCAGTTGAATGCACACATTGACAACCATTCAGTTTGATAGCACCCTTTTGGTTTTAGAAGCAGATATTTCTCTGTACAGCCTATGGTCCCATTCACTCGGGAATATCGCAACGCAGCTCCTAGAAGAAACGTGTTTCTGACTCGCTGAATCTCAACATAGATTCAACTCTCTTAGGTGAACGAACGCACAGCAGAGCAGTTTCAAGGAAACGTTTCTCCTGAGTCTTAGACGAAGTTTCCTGCTCTTTAGTACGTATGCCGGCATTGGGCTGGAAATACCGGTTTTGGGATTCTGCACAGAAAGGGTTTGCAAACCGCTGAATCCACACGTGAGTTTAACTCTGTCAGTTGAATGCACACATTGACAACCATTCAGTTTGATAACACCCTTTTGGTTTTAGAAGCAGATATTTCTCTGTACAGCCTATGGTCCCATTCACTCGGGAATATCCCAACGCAGCTCCTAGAAGAAACGTGTTTCTGACTCGCTGAATCTCAACATAGATTCAACTCTCTTAGGTGAACGAACGCACAGCAGAGCAGTTTCAAGGAAACGTTTCTCCTGAGTCTTAGACGAAGTTTCCTGCTCTTTAGTACGGATGCCGGCATTGGGCTGGAAATACCGGTTTTGGGATTCTGCACAGAAAGGGTTTGCAAACCGCTGAATCCACACGTGAGTTTAACTCTGTCAGTTGAATGCACACATTGACAACCATTCAGTTTGATAGCACACTTTTGGTTTTAGAAGCAGATATTTCTCTGTACAGCCTATGGTCCCATTCACTCGGGAATATCCCAACGCAGCTCCTAGAAGAAACGTGTTTCTGACTCGCTGAATCTCAACATAGATTCAACTCTCTTAGGTGAACGAACGCACAGCAGAGCAGTTTCAAGGAAACGTTTCTCCTGAGTCTTAGACGAAGTTTCCTGCTCTTTAGTACGGATGCCGGCATTGGGCTGGAAATACCGGTTTTGGGATTCTGCACAGAAAGGGTTTGCAAACCGCTGGATCCACACGTGAGTTTAACTCTGTCAGTTGAATGCACACATTGACAACCATTCAGTTTGATAACACCCTTTTGGTTTTAGAAGCAGATATTTCTCTGTACAGCCTATGGTCCCATTCACTCGGGAATATCCCAACGCAGCTCCTAGAAGAAACGTGTTTCTGACTCGCTGAATCTTAACATACATTCAACTGTTTTAGGTGAACGAACGCACAGCAGAGCAGTTTCAAGGAAACGTTTCTCCTGAGTCTTAGACGAAGTTTCCTGCTGTTTAGTACGTATGCCGGCATTGGGCTGGAAATACCGGTTTTGGGATTCTGCACAGAAAGGGTTTGCAAACCGCTGAATCCACACGTGAGTTTAACTCTGTCAGTTGAATGCACACATTGACAACCATTCAGTTAGATAGCTCCGTTTTGGTTTTAGAAGCAGATATTTCTCTGTACAGCCTATGGTCCCATTCACTCGGGAATATCTCAACGCAGCTCCTAGAAGAAACGTGTTTCTGACTCGCTGAATCTCAACATAGATTCAACTCTCTTAGGTGAACGAACGCACAGCAGAGCAGTTTCAAGGAATCGTTCCTCCTGAGTTTTAGACGAAGTTTCCTGCTGTTTAGTACGTATGCCGGCATTGGGCTGGACATACCGGTTTTGGGATTCTGCACAGAAAGGGTTTGCAAACCGCTGAATCCACACGTGAGTTTAACTCTGTCAGTTGAATGCACACATTGACAACCATTCAGCTTGATAACACCCTTTTGGTTTTAGAAGCAGATATTTCTCTGTACAGCCTATGGTCCCATTCACTCGGGAATATCCCAACGCAGCTCCTAGAAGAAACGTGTTTCTGACTCGCTGAATCTCAACATAGATTCAACTCTCTTAGGTGAACGAACGCACAGCAGAGCAGTTTCAAGGAAACGTTTCTCCTGAGTTTTAGACGAAGTTTCCTGCTGTTTAGTACGGATGCCGACATTGGGCTGGACATACCGGTTTTGGGATTCTGCACAGAAAGGTTTTGCAAACCGCTGAATCCACACGTGAGTTTAACTCTGTCAGTTGAATGCACACATTGACAACCATTCAGTTAGATAGCTCCGTTTTGGTTTTAGAAGCAGATATTTCTCTGTACAGCCTATGGTCCCATTCACTCGGGAATATCGCAACGCAGCTCCTAGAAGAAACGTGTTTCTGACTCGCTGAATCTCAACATAGATTCAACTCTCTTAGGTGAACGAACGCACAGCAGAGCAGTTTCAAGGAAACGTTTCTCCTGAGTCTTAGACGAAGTTTCCTGCTCTTTAGTACGTATGCCGGCATTGGGCTGGAAATACCGGTTTTGGGATTCTGCACAGAAAGGGTTTGCAAACCGCTGAATCCACACGTGAGTTTAACTCTGTCAGTTGAATGCACACATTGACAACCATTCAGTTTGATAGCACACTTTTGGTTTTAGAAGCAGATATTTCTCTGTACAGCCTATGGTCTCATTCACTCGGGAATATCCCAACGCAGCTCCTAGAAGAAACGTGTTTCTGACTCGCTGAATCTCAACATAGATTCAACTCTCTTAGGTGAACGAACGCACAGCAGAGCAGTTTCAAGGAAACGTTTCTCCTGAGTCCTAGACGAAATTTCCTGCTGTTTAGTACGTATGCCGGCATTGGGCTGGAAATACCGGTTTTGGGATTCTGCACAGAAAGGGTTTGCAAACCGCTGAATCCACACGTGAGTTTAACTCTGTCAGTTGAATGCACACATTGACAACCATTCAGTTAGATAGCTCCGTTTTGGTTTTAGAAGCAGATATTTCTCTGTACAGCCTATGGTCCCATTCACTCGGGAATATCGCAACGCAGCTCCTAGAAGAAACGTGTTTCTGACTCGCTGAATCTCAACATAGATTCAACTCTCTTAGGTGAACGAACGCACAGCAGAGCAGTTTCAAGGAAACGTTTCTCCTGAGTTTTAGACGAAGTTTCCTGCTCTTTAGTACGTATGCCGGCATTGGGCTGGAAATACCGGTTTTGGGATTCTGCACAGAAAGGGTTTGCAAACCGCTGAATCCACACGTGAGTTTAACTCTGTCAGTTGAATGCACACATTGACAACCATTCAGCTTGATAACACCCTTTTGGTTTTAGAAGCAGATATTTCTCTGTACAGCCTATGGTCCCATTCACTCGGGAATATCCCAACGCAGCTCCTAGAAGAAACGTGTTTCTGACTCGCTGAATCTCAACATAGATTCAACTCTCTTAGGTGAACGAACGCACAGCAGAGCAGTTTCAAGGAAACGTTTCTCCTGAGTTTTAGACGAAGTTTCCTGCTGTTTAGTACGGATGCCGACATTGGGCTGGACATACCGGTTTTGGGATTCTGCACAGAAAGGTTTTGCAAACCGCTGAATCCACACGTGAGTTTAACTCTGTCAGTTGAATGCACACATTGACAACCATTCAGTTAGATAGCTCCGTTTTGGTTTTGGAAGCAGATATTTCTCTGTACAGCCTATGGTCCCATTCACTCGGGAATATCGCAACGCAGCTCCTAGAAGAAACGTGTTTCTGACTCGCTGAATCTCAACATAGATTCAACTCTCTTAGGTGAACGAACGCACAGCAGAGCAGTTTCAAGGAAACGTTTCTCCTGAGTCTTAGACGAAGTTTCCTGCTCTTTAGTACGTATGCCGGCATTGGGCTGGAAATACCGGTTTTGGGATTCTGCACAGAAAGGGTTTGCAAACCGCTGAATCCACACGTGAGTTTAACTCTGTCAGTTGAATGCACACATTGACAACCATTCAGTTTGATAGCACACTTTTGGTTTTAGAAGCAGATATTTCTCTGTACAGCCTATGGTCTCATTCACTCGGGAATATCCCAACGCAGCTCCTAGAAGAAACGTGTTTCTGACTCGCTGAATCTCAACATAGATTCAACTCTCTTAGGTGAACGAACGCACAGCAGAGCAGTTTCAAGGAAACGTTTCTCCTGAGTCCTAGACGAAATTTCCTGCTGTTTAGTACGTATGCCGGCATTGGGCTGGAAATACCGGTTTTGGGATTCTGCACAGAAAGGGTTTGCAAACCGCTGAATCCACACGTGAGTTTAACTCTGTCAGTTGAATGCACACATTGACAACCATTCAGTTAGATAGCTCCGTTTTGGTTTTAGAAGCAGATATTTCTCTGTACAGCCTATGGTCCCATTCACTCGGGAATATCGCAACGCAGCTCCTAGAAGAAACGTGTTTCTGACTCGCTGAATCTCAACATAGATTCAACTCTCTTAGGTGAACGAACGCACAGCAGAGCAGTTTCAAGGAAACGTTTCTCCTGAGTTTTAGACGAAGTTTCCTGCTCTTTAGTACGTATGCCGGCATTGGGCTGGAAATACCGGTTTTGGGATTCTGCACAGAAAGGGTTTGCAAACCGCTGAATCCACACGTGAGTTTAACTCTGGCAGTTGAATGCACACATTGACAACCATTCAGTTTGATAACACCCTTTTGGTTTTAGAAGCAGATATTTCTCTGTACAGCCTATGGTCCCATTCACTCGGGAATATCCCAACGCAGCTCCTACAAGAAACGTGTTTCTGACTCGCTGAATCTCAACATAGATTCAACTGTTTTAGGTGAATGAACGCACAGCAGAGCAGTTTCAAGGAAACGTTTCTCCTGAGTCTTAGACGAAGTTTCCTGCTGTTTAGTACGTATGCCGGCATTGGGCTGGAAATACCGGTTTTGGGATTCTGCACAGAAAGGGTTTGCAAACCGCTGAATCCACACGTGAGTTTAACTCTGTCAGTTGAATGCACACATTGACAACCATTCAGTTAGATAGCTCCGTTTTGGTTTTAGAAGCAGATACTTCTCTGTACAGCCTATGGTCCCATTCACTCGGGAATATCCCAACGCACCTCCTAGAAAAAACGTGTTTCTGACTCGCTGAATCTCAACATAGATTCAACTCTCTTAGGTGAACGAACGCACAGCAGAGCAGTTTCAAGGAAACGTTTCTCCTGAGTTTTAGACGAAGTTTCCTGCTGTTTAGTACGGATGCCGACATTGGGCTGGACATACCGGTTTTGGGATTCTGCACAGAAAGGGTTTGCAAACCGCTGAATCCACACGTGAGTTTAACTCTGTCAGTTGAATGCACACATTGACAACCATTCAGTTAGATAGCTCCGTATTGGTTTTAGAAGCAGATATTTCTCTGTACAGCCTATGGTCCCATTCACTCGGGAATATCCCAACGCAGCTCCTAGAAGAAACGTGTTTCTGACTCGCTGAATCTCAACATAGATTCAACTGTTTTAGGTGAACGAACGCACAGCAGAGCAGTTTCAAGGAAACGTTTCTCCTGAGTCTTAGACGAAGTTTCCTGCTGTTTAGTACGTATGCCGGCATTGGGCTGGAAATACCGGTTTTGGGATTCTGCACAGAAAGGGTTTGCAAACCGCTGAATCCACACGTGAGTTTAACTCTGTCACTTGAATGCACACATTGACAACCATTCAGTTAGATAGCTCCGTTTTGGTTTTAGAAGCAGATATTTCTCTGTACAGCCTATGGTCCCATTCACTCGGGAATATCCCAACGCAGCTCCTAGAAGAAACGTGTTTCTGACTCGCTGAATCTCAACATAGATTCAACTCTCTTAGGTGAACGAACGCACAGCAGAGCAGTTTCAAGGAAACGTTTCTCCTGAGTTTTAGACGAAGTTTCCTGTTGTTTAGTACGGATGCCGGCATTGGGCTGGAAATACCGGTTTTGGGATTCTGCACAGAAAGGGTTTGCAAACCGCTGAATCCACACGTGAGTTTAACTCTGGCAGTTGAATGCACACATTGACAACCATTCAGTTTGATAGCACACTTTTGGTTTTAGAAGCAGATATTTCTCTGTACAGCCTATGGTCCCATTCACTCGGGAATATCCCAACGCAGCTCCTAGAAGAAACGTGTTTCTGACTCGCTGAATCTCAACATAGATTCAACTCTCTTAGGTGAACGAACGCACAGCAGAGCAGTTTCAAGGAAACGTTTCTCCTGAGTCTTAGACGAAGTTTCCTGCTGTTTAGTACGTATGCCGGCATTGGGCTGGACATACCGGTTTTGGGATTCTGCACAGAAAGGGTTTGCAAACCGCTGAATCCACACGTGAGTTTAACTCTGTCAGTTGAATGCACACATTGACAACCATTCAGTTAGATAGCTCCGTTTTGGTTTTAGAAGCAGATATTTCTCTGTACAGCCTATGGTCCCATTCACTCGGGAATATCCCAACGCAGCTCCTAGAAGAAACGTGTTTCTGACTCGCTGAATCTCAACATAGATTCAACTCTCTTAGGTGAACGAACGCACAGCAGAGCAGTTTCAAGGAAGCGTTTCTCCTGAGTTTTAGACGAAGTTTCCTGCTGTTTAGTACGGATGCCGGCATTGGGCTGGAAATACCGGTTTTGGGATTCTGCACAGACAGGGTTTGCAAACCGCTGAATCCACACGTGAGTTTAACTCTGTCAGTTGAATGCACACATTGACAACCATTTAGTTAGATAGCTCCGTATTGGTTTTAGAAGCAGATATTTCTCTGTACAGCCTATGGTCCCATTCACTCGGGAATATCCCAACGCAGCTCCTAGAAGAAACGTGTTTCTGACTCGCTGAATCTCAACATAGATTCAACTCTCTTAGGTGAACGAACGCACAGCAGAGCAGTTTCAAGGAAACGTTTCTCCTGAGTCTTAGACGAAGTTTCCTGCTGTTTAGTACGTATGCCGGCATTGGGCTGGAAATACCGGTTTTGGGATTCTGCACAGAAAGGGTTTGCAAACCGCTGAATCCACACGTGAGTTTAACTCTGTCAGTTGAATGCACACATTGACAACCATTCAGTTTGATAACACCCTTTGGTTTTAGAAGCAGATATTTCTCTGTACAGCCTATGGTCCCATTCACTCGGGAATATCCCAACGCAGCTCCTAGAAGAAACGTGTTTCTGACTCGCTGAATCTCAACATAGATTCAACTCTCTTAGGTGAACGAACGCACAGCAGAGCAGTTTCAAGGAAACGTTTCTCCTGAGTCTTAGACGAAGTTTCCTGCTGTTTAGTACGTATGCCGGCATTGGGCTGGAAATACCGGTTTTGGGATTCTGCACAGAAAGGGTTTGCAAACCGCTGAATCCACACGTGAGTTTAACTCTGTCAGTTGAATGCACACATTGACAACCATTCAGTTTGATAGCACCCTTTTGGTTTTAGAAGCAGATATTTCTCTGTACAGCCTATGGTCCCATTCACTCGGGAATATCCCAACGCAGCTCCAAGAAGAAACGTGTTTCTGACTCGCTGAATCTCAACATAGATTCAACTCTCTTAGGTGAACGAACGCACAGCAGAGCAGTTTCAAGGAAACGTTTCTCCTGAGTCTTAGACGAAGTTTCCTGCTGTTTAGTACGTATGCCGGCATTGGGCTGGAAATACCGGTTTTGGGATTCTGCACAGAAAGGGTTTGCAAACCGCTGAATCCACACGTGAGTTTAACTCTGTCAGTTGAATGCACACATTGACAACCATTCAGTTTGGTAGCACACTTTTGGTTTTAGAAGCAGATATTTCTCTGTACAGCCTATGGTCCCATTCACTCGGGAATATCCCAACGCAGCTCCTAGAAGAAACGTGTTTCTGACTCGCTGAATCTCAACATAGATTCACCTCTCTTAGGTGAACGAACGCACAGCAGAGCAGTTTCAAGGAAACGTTTCTCCTGAGTCTTAGACGAAGTTTCCTGCTCTTTAGTACGTATGCCGGCATTGGGCTGGAAATACCGGTTTTGGGATTCTGCACAGAAAGGGTTTGCAAACCGCTGAATCCACACGTGAGTTTAACTCTGTCAGTTGAATGCACACATTGACAAATATTCAGTTTGATAGCACCCTTTTGGTTTTAGAAGCAGATATTTCTCTGTACAGCCTATGGTCCCATTCACTCGGGAATATCCCAACGCAGCTCCTAGAAGAAACGTGTTTCTGACTCGCTGAATCTCAACATAGATTCAACTCTCTTAGGTGAACGAACGCACAGCAGAGCAGTTTCAAGGAAACGTTTCTCCTGAGTCTTAGACGAAGTTTCCTGCTGTTTAGTACGTATGCCGGCATTGGGCTGGAAATACCGGTTTTGGGATTCTGCACAGAAAGGGTTTGCAAACCGCTGAATCCACACGTGAGTTTAACTCTGTCAGTTGAATGCACACATTGACAACCAATCAGTTAGATAGCTCCGTTTTGGTTTTAGAAGCAGATATTTCTCTGTACAGCCTATGGTCCCATTCACTCGGGAATATCCCAACGCAGCTCCTAGAAGAAACGTGTTTCTGACTCGCTGAATCTCAACATAGATTCAACTCTCTTAGGTGAACGAACGCACAGCAGAGCAGTTTCAAGGAAACGTTTCTCCTGAGTTTTAGACGAAGTTTCCTGCTGTTTAGTACGGATGCCGACATTGGCCTGGACATACCGGTTTTGGGATTCTGCACAGAAAGGGTTTGCAAACCGCTGAATCCACACGTGAGTTTAAATCTGTCAGTTGAATGCACACATTGACAACCATTCAGTTAGATAGCTCCGTTTTGGTTTTAGAAGCAGATATGTCTCTGTACAGCCTATGGTCCCATTCACTCGGGAATATCCCAACGCAGCTCCTAGAAGAAACGTGTTTCTGACTCGCTGAATCTCAACATAGATTCAACTCTCTTAGGTGAACGAACGCACAGCAAAGCAGTTTCAAGGAAACGTTTCTCCTGAGTCTTAGACGAAGTTTCCTGCTGTTTAGTACGTATACCGGCATTGGGCTGGAAATACCGGTTTTGGGATTCTGCACAGAAAGGGTTTGCAAACCGCTGAATCCACACGTGAGTTTAACTCTGTCAGTTGAATGCACACATTGACAACCATTCAGTTAGATAGCTCCGTTTTGGTTTTAGAAGCAGATATTTCTCTGTACAGCCTATGGTCCCATTCACTCGGGAATATCCCAACGCAGCTCCTAGAAGAAACGTGTTTCTGACTCGCTGAATCTCAACATAGATTCAACTCTCTTAGGTGAACGAACGCACAGCAGAGGAGTTTCAAGGAAATGTATCTCATGAGGCTTAGACGAAGTTTCCTGCTGTTTAGTACGTATGCCGGCATTGGGCTGGAAATACCGGTTTTGGGATTCTGCACAGAAAGGGTTTGCAAACCGCTGAATCCACACGTGAGTTTAACTCTGTCAGTTGAATGCACACATTGACAACCATTCAGTTAGATATCACACTTTTGGTTTTAGAAGCAGATATTTCTCTGTACAGCCTATGGTCCCATTCACTCGGGAATATCCCAACGCAGCTCCTAGAAGAAACGTGTTTCTGACTCGCTGAATCTCAACATAGATTCAACTCTCTTAGGTGAACGAACGCACAGCAGAGCAGTTTCAAGGAAACGTTTCTCCTGAGTCTTAGACGAAGTTTCCTGCTGTTTAGTACGTATGCCGGCATTGGGCTGGAAATACCGGTTTTGGGATTCTGCACAGAAAGGGTTTGCAAACCGCTGAATCCACACGTGAGTTTAACTCTGTCAGTTGAATGCACACATTGACAACCATTCAGTTTGATAGCACACTTTTGGTTTTAGAAGCAGATATTTCTCTGTACAGCCTATGGTCCCATTCACTCGGGAATATCCCAACGCAGCTCCTAGAAGAAACGTGTTTCTGACTCGCTGAATCTCAACATAGATTCAACTCTCTTAGGTGAACGAACGCACAGCAGAGCAGTTTCAAGGAAACGTTTCTCCTGAGTCTTAGACGAAGTTTCCTGCTGTTTAGTACGTATGCCGGCATTGGGCTGGAAATACCGGTTTTGGGATTCTGCACAGAAAGGGTTTGCAAACCGCTGAATCCACACGTGAGTTTAACTCTGTCAGTTGAATGCACACATTGACAACCATTCAGTTAGATAGCTCCGTTTTGGTTTTAGAAGCAGATATTTCTCTGTACAGCCTATGGTCCCATTCACTCGGGAATATCGCAACGCAGCTCCTAGAAGAAACGTGTTTCTGACTCGCTGAATCTCAACATAGATTCAACTCTCTTAGGTGAACGAACGCACAGCAGAGCAGTTTCAAGGAATCGTTCCTCCTGAGTTTTAGACGAAGTTTCCTGCTGTTTAGTACGTATGCCGGCATTGGGCTGGACATACCGGTTTTGGGATTCTGCACAGAAAGGGTTTGCAAACCGCTGAATCCACACGTGAGTTTAACTCTGTCAGTTGAATGCACACATTGACAACCATTCAGCTTGATAACACCCTTTTGGTTTTAGAAGCAGATATTTCTCTGTACAGCCTATGGTCCCATTCACTCGGGAATATCCCAACGCAGCTCCTAGAAGAAACGTGTTTCTGACTCGCTGAATCTCAACATAGATTCAACTCTCTTAGGTGAACGAACGCACAGCAGAGCAGTTTCAAGGAAACGTTTCTCCTGAGTTTTAGACGAAGTTTCCTGCTGTTTAGTACGGATGCCGACATTGGGCTGGACATACCGGTTTTGGGATTCTGCACAGAAAGGTTTTGCAAACCGCTGAATCCACACGTGAGTTTAACTCTGTCAGTTGAATGCACACATTGACAACCATTCAGTTAGATAGCTCCGTTTTGGTTTTAGAAGCAGATATTTCTCTGTACAGCCTATGGTCCCATTCACTCGGGAATATCGCAACGCAGCTCCTAGAAGAAACGTGTTTCTGACTCGCTGAATCTCAACATAGATTCAACTCTCTTAGGTGAACGAACGCACAGCAGAGCAGTTTCAAGGAAACGTTTCTCCTGAGTCTTAGACGAAGTTTCCTGCTCTTTAGTACGTATGCCGGCATTGGGCTGGAAATACCGGTTTTGGGATTCTGCACAGAAAGGGTTTGCAAACCGCTGAATCCACACGTGAGTTTAACTCTGTCAGTTGAATGCACACATTGACAACCATTCAGTTTGATAGCACACTTTTGGTTTTAGAAGCAGATATTTCTCTGTACAGCCTATGGTCTCATTCACTCGGGAATATCCCAACGCAGCTCCTAGAAGAAACGTGTTTCTGACTCGCTGAATCTCAACATAGATTCAACTCTCTTAGGTGAACGAACGCACAGCAGAGCAGTTTCAAGGAAACGTTTCTCCTGAGTCCTAGACGAAATTTCCTGCTGTTTAGTACGTATGCCGGCATTGGGCTGGAAATACCGGTTTTGGGATTCTGCACAGAAAGGGTTTGCAAACCGCTGAATCCACACGTGAGTTTAACTCTGTCAGTTGAATGCACACATTGACAACCATTCAGTTAGATAGCTCCGTTTTGGTTTTAGAAGCAGATATTTCTCTGTACAGCCTATGGTCCCATTCACTCGGGAATATCGCAACGCAGCTCCTAGAAGAAACGTGTTTCTGACTCGCTGAATCTCAACATAGATTCAACTCTCTTAGGTGAACGAACGCACAGCAGAGCAGTTTCAAGGAAACGTTTCTCCTGAGTTTTAGACGAAGTTTCCTGCTCTTTAGTACGTATGCCGGCATTGGGCTGGAAATACCGGTTTTGGGATTCTGCACAGAAAGGGTTTGCAAACCGCTGAATCCACACGTGAGTTTAACTCTGTCAGTTGAATGCACACATTGACAACCATTCAGCTTGATAACACCCTTTTGGTTTTAGAAGCAGATATTTCTCTGTACAGCCTATGGTCCCATTCACTCGGGAATATCCCAACGCAGCTCCTAGAAGAAACGTGTTTCTGACTCGCTGAATCTCAACATAGATTCAACTCTCTTAGGTGAACGAACGCACAGCAGAGCAGTTTCAAGGAAACGTTTCTCCTGAGTTTTAGACGAAGTTTCCTGCTGTTTAGTACGGATGCCGACATTGGGCTGGACATACCGGTTTTGGGATTCTGCACAGAAAGGTTTTGCAAACCGCTGAATCCACACGTGAGTTTAACTCTGTCAGTTGAATGCACACATTGACAACCATTCAGTTAGATAGCTCCGTTTTGGTTTTAGAAGCAGATATTTCTCTGTACAGCCTATGGTCCCATTCACTCGGGAATATCGCAACGCAGCTCCTAGAAGAAACGTGTTTCTGACTCGCTGAATCTCAACATAGATTCAACTCTCTTAGGTGAACGAACGCACAGCAGAGCAGTTTCAAGGAAACGTTTCTCCTGAGTCTTAGACGAAGTTTCCTGCTCTTTAGTACGTATGCCGGCATTGGGCTGGAAATACCGGTTTTGGGATTCTGCACAGAAAGGGTTTGCAAACCGCTGAATCCACACGTGAGTTTAACTCTGTCAGTTGAATGCACACATTGACAACCATTCAGTTTGATAGCACACTTTTGGTTTTAGAAGCAGATATTTCTCTGTACAGCCTATGGTCTCATTCACTCGGGAATATCCCAACGCAGCTCCTAGAAGAAACGTGTTTCTGACTCGCTGAATCTCAACATAGATTCAACTCTCTTAGGTGAACGAACGCACAGCAGAGCAGTTTCAAGGAAACGTTTCTCCTGAGTCCTAGACGAAATTTCCTGCTGTTTAGTACGTATGCCGGCATTGGGCTGGAAATACCGGTTTTGGGATTCTGCACAGAAAGGGTTTGCAAACCGCTGAATCCACACGTGAGTTTAACTCTGTCAGTTGAATGCACACATTGACAACCATTCAGTTAGATAGCTCCGTTTTGGTTTTAGAAGCAGATATTTCTCTGTACAGCCTATGGTCCCATTCACTCGGGAATATCGCAACGCAGCTCCTAGAAGAAACGTGTTTCTGACTCGCTGAATCTCAACATAGATTCAACTCTCTTAGGTGAACGAACGCACAGCAGAGCAGTTTCAAGGAAACGTTTCTCCTGAGTTTTAGACGAAGTTTCCTGCTCTTTAGTACGTATGCCGGCATTGGGCTGGAAATACCGGTTTTGGGATTCTGCACAGAAAGGGTTTGCAAACCGCTGAATCCACACGTGAGTTTAACTCTGGCAGTTGAATGCACACATTGACAACCATTCAGTTTGATAACACCCTTTTGGTTTTAGAAGCAGATATTTCTCTGTACAGCCTATGGTCCCATTCACTCGGGAATATCCCAACGCAGCTCCTACAAGAAACGTGTTTCTGACTCGCTGAATCTCAACATAGATTCAACTGTTTTAGGTGAATGAACGCACAGCAGAGCAGTTTCAAGGAAACGTTTCTCCTGAGTCTTAGACGAAGTTTCCTGCTGTTTAGTACGTATGCCGGCATTGGGCTGGAAATACCGGTTTTGGGATTCTGCACAGAAAGGGTTTGCAAACCGCTGAATCCACACGTGAGTTTAACTCTGTCAGTTGAATGCACACATTGACAACCATTCAGTTAGATAGCTCCGTTTTGGTTTTAGAAGCAGATACTTCTCTGTACAGCCTATGGTCCCATTCACTCGGGAATATCCCAACGCACCTCCTAGAAAAAACGTGTTTCTGACTCGCTGAATCTCAACATAGATTCAACTCTCTTAGGTGAACGAACGCACAGCAGAGCAGTTTCAAGGAAACGTTTCTCCTGAGTTTTAGACGAAGTTTCCTGCTGTTTAGTACGGATGCCGACATTGGGCTGGACATACCGGTTTTGGGATTCTGCACAGAAAGGGTTTGCAAACCGCTGAATCCACACGTGAGTTTAACTCTGTCAGTTGAATGCACACATTGACAACCATTCAGTTAGATAGCTCCGTATTGGTTTTAGAAGCAGATATTTCTCTGTACAGCCTATGGTCCCATTCACTCGGGAATATCCCAACGCAGCTCCTAGAAGAAACGTGTTTCTGACTCGCTGAATCTCAACATAGATTCAACTGTTTTAGGTGAACGAACGCACAGCAGAGCAGTTTCAAGGAAACGTTTCTCCTGAGTCTTAGACGAAGTTTCCTGCTGTTTAGTACGTATGCCGGCATTGGGCTGGAAATACCGGTTTTGGGATTCTGCACAGAAAGGGTTTGCAAACCGCTGAATCCACACGTGAGTTTAACTCTGTCACTTGAATGCACACATTGACAACCATTCAGTTAGATAGCTCCGTTTTGGTTTTAGAAGCAGATATTTCTCTGTACAGCCTATGGTCCCATTCACTCGGGAATATCCCAACGCAGCTCCTAGAAGAAACGTGTTTCTGACTCGCTGAATCTCAACATAGATTCAACTCTCTTAGGTGAACGAACGCACAGCAGAGCAGTTTCAAGGAAACGTTTCTCCTGAGTTTTAGACGAAGTTTCCTGCTGTTTAGTACGGATGCCGGCATTGGGCTGGAAATACCGGTTTTGGGATTCTGCACAGAAAGGGTTTGCAAACCGCTGAATCCACACGTGAGTTTAACTCTGGCAGTTGAATGCACACATTGACAACCATTCAGTTTGATAGCACACTTTTGGTTTTAGAAGCAGATATTTCTCTGTACAGCCTATGGTCCCATTCACTCGGGAATATCCCAACGCAGCTCCTAGAAGAAACGTGTTTCTGACTCGCTGAATCTCAACATAGATTCAACTCTCTTAGGTGAACGAACGCACAGCAGAGCAGTTTCAAGGAAACGTTTCTCCTGAGTCTTAGACGAAGTTTCCTGCTGTTTAGTACGTATGCCGGCATTGGGCTGGACATACCGGTTTTGGGATTCTGCACAGAAAGGGTTTGCAAACCGCTGAATCCACACGTGAGTTTAACTCTGTCAGTTGAATGCACACATTGACAACCATTCAGTTAGATAGCTCCGTTTTGGTTTTAGAAGCAGATATTTCTCTGTACAGCCTATGGTCCCATTCACTCGGGAATATCCCAACGCAGCTCCTAGAAGAAACGTGTTTCTGACTCGCTGAATCTCAACATAGATTCAACTCTCTTAGGTGAACGAACGCACAGCAGAGCAGTTTCAAGGAAGCGTTTCTCCTGAGTTTTAGACGAAGTTTCCTGCTGTTTAGTACGGATGCCGGCATTGGGCTGGAAATACCGGTTTTGGGATTCTGCACAGACAGGGTTTGCAAACCGCTGAATCCACACGTGAGTTTAACTCTGTCAGTTGAATGCACACATTGACAACCATTTAGTTAGATAGCTCCGTATTGGTTTTAGAAGCAGATATTTCTCTGTACAGCCTATGGTCCCATTCACTCGGGAATATCCCAACGCAGCTCCTAGAAGAAACGTGTTTCTGACTCGCTGAATCTCAACATAGATTCAACTCTCTTAGGTGAACGAACGCACAGCAGAGCAGTTTCAAGGAAACGTTTCTCCTGAGTCTTAGACGAAGTTTCCTGCTGTTTAGTACGTATGCCGGCATTGGGCTGGAAATACCGGTTTTGGGATTCTGCACAGAAAGGGTTTGCAAACCGCTGAATCCACACGTGAGTTTAACTCTGTCAGTTGAATGCACACATTGACAACCATTCAGTTTGATAACACCCTTTGGTTTTAGAAGCAGATATTTCTCTCTACAGCCTATGGTCCCATTCACTCGGGAATATCCCAACGCAGCTCCTAGAAGAAACGTGTTTCTGACTCGCTGAATCTCAACATAGATTCAACTCTCTTAGGTGAACGAACGCACAGCAGAGCAGTTTCAAGGAAACGTTTCTCCTGAGTCTTAGACGAAGTTTCCTGCTGTTTAGTACGTATGCCGGCATTGGGCTGGAAATACCGGTTTTGGGATTCTGCACAGAAAGGGTTTGCAAACCGCTGAATCCACACGTGAGTTTAACTCTGTCAGTTGAATGCACACATTGACAACCATTCAGTTTGATAGCACCCTTTTGGTTTTAGAAGCAGATATTTCTCTGTACAGCCTATGGTCCCATTCACTCGGGAATATCCCAACGCAGCTCCAAGAAGAAACGTGTTTCTGACTCGCTGAATCTCAACATAGATTCAACTCTCTTAGGTGAACGAACGCACAGCAGAGCAGTTTCAAGGAAACGTTTCTCCTGAGTCTTAGACGAAGTTTCCTGCTGTTTAGTACGTATGCCGGCATTGGGCTGGAAATACCGGTTTTGGGATTCTGCACAGAAAGGGTTTGCAAACCGCTGAATCCACACGTGAGTTTAACTCTGTCAGTTGAATGCACACATTGACAACCATTCAGCTTGATAACACCCTTTTGGTTTTAGAAGCAGATATTTCTCTGTACAGCCTATGGTCCCATTCACTCGGGAATATCCCAACGCAGCTCCTAGAAGAAACGTGTTTCTGACTCGCTGAATCTCAACATAGATTCAACTCTCTTAGGTGAACGAACGCACAGCAGAGCAGTTTCAAGGAAACGTTTCTCCTGAGTTTTAGACGAAGTTTCCTGCTGTTTAGTACGGATGCCGACATTGGGCTGGACATACCGGTTTTGGGATTCTGCACAGAAAGGTTTTGCAAACCGCTGAATCCACACGTGAGTTTAACTCTGTCAGTTGAATGCACACATTGACAACCATTCAGTTAGATAGCTCCGTTTTGGTTTTAGAAGCAGATATTTCTCTGTACAGCCTATGGTCCCATTCACTCGGGAATATCGCAACGCAGCTCCTAGAAGAAACGTGTTTCTGACTCGCTGAATCTCAACATAGATTCAACTCTCTTAGGTGAACGAACGCACAGCAGAGCAGTTTCAAGGAAACGTTTCTCCTGAGTCTTAGACGAAGTTTCCTGCTCTTTAGTACGTATGCCGGCATTGGGCTGGAAATACCGGTTTTGGGATTCTGCACAGAAAGGGTTTGCAAACCGCTGAATCCACACGTGAGTTTAACTCTGTCAGTTGAATGCACACATTGACAACCATTCAGTTTGATAGCACACTTTTGGTTTTAGAAGCAGATATTTCTCTGTACAGCCTATGGTCTCATTCACTCGGGAATATCCCAACGCAGCTCCTAGAAGAAACGTGTTTCTGACTCGCTGAATCTCAACATAGATTCAACTCTCTTAGGTGAACGAACGCACAGCAGAGCAGTTTCAAGGAAACGTTTCTCCTGAGTCCTAGACGAAATTTCCTGCTGTTTAGTACGTATGCCGGCATTGGGCTGGAAATACCGGTTTTGGGATTCTGCACAGAAAGGGTTTGCAAACCGCTGAATCCACACGTGAGTTTAACTCTGTCAGTTGAATGCACACATTGACAACCATTCAGTTAGATAGCTCCGTTTTGGTTTTAGAAGCAGATATTTCTCTGTACAGCCTATGGTCCCATTCACTCGGGAATATCGCAACGCAGCTCCTAGAAGAAACGTGTTTCTGACTCGCTGAATCTCAACATAGATTCAACTCTCTTAGGTGAACGAACGCACAGCAGAGCAGTTTCAAGGAAACGTTTCTCCTGAGTTTTAGACGAAGTTTCCTGCTCTTTAGTACGTATGCCGGCATTGGGCTGGAAATACCGGTTTTGGGATTCTGCACAGAAAGGGTTTGCAAACCGCTGAATCCACACGTGAGTTTAACTCTGGCAGTTGAATGCACACATTGACAACCATTCAGTTTGATAACACCCTTTTGGTTTTAGAAGCAGATATTTCTCTGTACAGCCTATGGTCCCATTCACTCGGGAATATCCCAACGCAGCTCCTACAAGAAACGTGTTTCTGACTCGCTGAATCTCAACATAGATTCAACTGTTTTAGGTGAATGAACGCACAGCAGAGCAGTTTCAAGGAAACGTTTCTCCTGAGTCTTAGACGAAGTTTCCTGCTGTTTAGTACGTATGCCGGCATTGGGCTGGAAATACCGGTTTTGGGATTCTGCACAGAAAGGGTTTGCAAACCGCTGAATCCACACGTGAGTTTAACTCTGTCAGTTGAATGCACACATTGACAACCATTCAGTTAGATAGCTCCGTTTTGGTTTTAGAAGCAGATACTTCTCTGTACAGCCTATGGTCCCATTCACTCGGGAATATCCCAACGCACCTCCTAGAAAAAACGTGTTTCTGACTCGCTGAATCTCAACATAGATTCAACTCTCTTAGGTGAACGAACGCACAGCAGAGCAGTTTCAAGGAAACGTTTCTCCTGAGTTTTAGACGAAGTTTCCTGCTGTTTAGTACGGATGCCGACATTGGGCTGGACATACCGGTTTTGGGATTCTGCACAGAAAGGGTTTGCAAACCGCTGAATCCACACGTGAGTTTAACTCTGTCAGTTGAATGCACACATTGACAACCATTCAGTTAGATAGCTCCGTATTGGTTTTAGAAGCAGATATTTCTCTGTACAGCCTATGGTCCCATTCACTCGGGAATATCCCAACGCAGCTCCTAGAAGAAACGTGTTTCTGACTCGCTGAATCTCAACATAGATTCAACTGTTTTAGGTGAACGAACGCACAGCAGAGCAGTTTCAAGGAAACGTTTCTCCTGAGTCTTAGACGAAGTTTCCTGCTGTTTAGTACGTATGCCGGCATTGGGCTGGAAATACCGGTTTTGGGATTCTGCACAGAAAGGGTTTGCAAACCGCTGAATCCACACGTGAGTTTAACTCTGTCACTTGAATGCACACATTGACAACCATTCAGTTAGATAGCTCCGTTTTGGTTTTAGAAGCAGATATTTCTCTGTACAGCCTATGGTCCCATTCACTCGGGAATATCCCAACGCAGCTCCTAGAAGAAACGTGTTTCTGACTCGCTGAATCTCAACATAGATTCAACTCTCTTAGGTGAACGAACGCACAGCAGAGCAGTTTCAAGGAAACGTTTCTCCTGAGTTTTAGACGAAGTTTCCTGCTGTTTAGTACGGATGCCGGCATTGGGCTGGAAATACCGGTTTTGGGATTCTGCACAGAAAGGGTTTGCAAACCGCTGAATCCACACGTGAGTTTAACTCTGGCAGTTGAATGCACACATTGACAACCATTCAGTTTGATAGCACACTTTTGGTTTTAGAAGCAGATATTTCTCTGTACAGCCTATGGTCCCATTCACTCGGGAATATCCCAACGCAGCTCCTAGAAGAAACGTGTTTCTGACTCGCTGAATCTCAACATAGATTCAACTCTCTTAGGTGAACGAACGCACAGCAGAGCAGTTTCAAGGAAACGTTTCTCCTGAGTCTTAGACGAAGTTTCCTGCTGTTTAGTACGTATGCCGGCATTGGGCTGGACATACCGGTTTTGGGATTCTGCACAGAAAGGGTTTGCAAACCGCTGAATCCACACGTGAGTTTAACTCTGTCAGTTGAATGCACACATTGACAACCATTCAGTTAGATAGCTCCGTTTTGGTTTTAGAAGCAGATATTTCTCTGTACAGCCTATGGTCCCATTCACTCGGGAATATCCCAACGCAGCTCCTAGAAGAAACGTGTTTCTGACTCGCTGAATCTCAACATAGATTCAACTCTCTTAGGTGAACGAACGCACAGCAGAGCAGTTTCAAGGAAGCGTTTCTCCTGAGTTTTAGACGAAGTTTCCTGCTGTTTAGTACGGATGCCGGCATTGGGCTGGAAATACCGGTTTTGGGATTCTGCACAGACAGGGTTTGCAAACCGCTGAATCCACACGTGAGTTTAACTCTGTCAGTTGAATGCACACATTGACAACCATTTAGTTAGATAGCTCCGTATTGGTTTTAGAAGCAGATATTTCTCTGTACAGCCTATGGTCCCATTCACTCGGGAATATCCCAACGCAGCTCCTAGAAGAAACGTGTTTCTGACTCGCTGAATCTCAACATAGATTCAACTCTCTTAGGTGAACGAACGCACAGCAGAGCAGTTTCAAGGAAACGTTTCTCCTGAGTCTTAGACGAAGTTTCCTGCTGTTTAGTACGTATGCCGGCATTGGGCTGGAAATACCGGTTTTGGGATTCTGCACAGAAAGGGTTTGCAAACCGCTGAATCCACACGTGAGTTTAACTCTGTCAGTTGAATGCACACATTGACAACCATTCAGTTTGATAACACCCTTTGGTTTTAGAAGCAGATATTTCTCTGTACAGCCTATGGTCCCATTCACTCGGGAATATCCCAACGCAGCTCCTAGAAGAAACGTGTTTCTGACTCGCTGAATCTCAACATAGATTCAACTCTCTTAGGTGAACGAACGCACAGCAGAGCAGTTTCAAGGAAACGTTTCTCCTGAGTCTTAGACGAAGTTTCCTGCTGTTTAGTACGTATGCCGGCATTGGGCTGGAAATACCGGTTTTGGGATTCTGCACAGAAAGGGTTTGCAAACCGCTGAATCCACACGTGAGTTTAACTCTGTCAGTTGAATGCACACATTGACAACCATTCAGTTTGATAGCACCCTTTTGGTTTTAGAAGCAGATATTTCTCTGTACAGCCTATGGTCCCATTCACTCGGGAATATCCCAACGCAGCTCCAAGAAGAAACGTGTTTCTGACTCGCTGAATCTCAACATAGATTCAACTCTCTTAGGTGAACGAACGCACAGCAGAGCAGTTTCAAGGAAACGTTTCTCCTGAGTCTTAGACGAAGTTTCCTGCTGTTTAGTACGTATGCCGGCATTGGGCTGGAAATACCGGTTTTGGGATTCTGCACAGAAAGGGTTTGCAAACCGCTGAATCCACACGTGAGTTTAACTCTGTCAGTTGAATGCACACATTGACAACCATTCAGTTTGGTAGCACACTTTTGGTTTTAGAAGCAGATATTTCTCTGTACAGCCTATGGTCCCATTCACTCGGGAATATCCCAACGCAGCTCCTAGAAGAAACGTGTTTCTGACTCGCTGAATCTCAACATAGATTCACCTCTCTTAGGTGAACGAACGCACAGCAGAGCAGTTTCAAGGAAACGTTTCTCCTGAGTCTTAGACGAAGTTTCCTGCTCTTTAGTACGTATGCCGGCATTGGGCTGGAAATACCGGTTTTGGGATTCTGCACAGAAAGGGTTTGCAAACCGCTGAATCCACACGTGAGTTTAACTCTGTCAGTTGAATGCACACATTGACAAATATTCAGTTTGATAGCACCCTTTTGGTTTTAGAAGCAGATATTTCTCTGTACAGCCTATGGTCCCATTCACTCGGGAATATCCCAACGCAGCTCCTAGAAGAAACGTGTTTCTGACTCGCTGAATCTCAACATAGATTCAACTCTCTTAGGTGAACGAACGCACAGCAGAGCAGTTTCAAGGAAACGTTTCTCCTGAGTCTTAGACGAAGTTTCCTGCTGTTTAGTACGTATGCCGGCATTGGGCTGGAAATACCGGTTTTGGGATTCTGCACAGAAAGGGTTTGCAAACCGCTGAATCCACACGTGAGTTTAACTCTGTCAGTTGAATGCACACATTGACAACCAATCAGTTAGATAGCTCCGTTTTGGTTTTAGAAGCAGATATTTCTCTGTACAGCCTATGGTCCCATTCACTCGGGAATATCCCAACGCAGCTCCTAGAAGAAACGTGTTTCTGACTCGCTGAATCTCAACATAGATTCAACTCTCTTAGGTGAACGAACGCACAGCAGAGCAGTTTCAAGGAAACGTTTCTCCTGAGTTTTAGACGAAGTTTCCTGCTGTTTAGTACGGATGCCGACATTGGCCTGGACATACCGGTTTTGGGATTCTGCACAGAAAGGGTTTGCAAACCGCTGAATCCACACGTGAGTTTAAATCTGTCAGTTGAATGCACACATTGACAACCATTCAGTTAGATAGCTCCGTTTTGGTTTTAGAAGCAGATATGTCTCTGTACAGCCTATGGTCCCATTCACTCGGGAATATCCCAACGCAGCTCCTAGAAGAAACGTGTTTCTGACTCGCTGAATCTCAACATAGATTCAACTCTCTTAGGTGAACGAACGCACAGCAAAGCAGTTTCAAGGAAACGTTTCTCCTGAGTCTTAGACGAAGTTTCCTGCTGTTTAGTACGTATACCGGCATTGGGCTGGAAATACCGGTTTTGGGATTCTGCACAGAAAGGGTTTGCAAACCGCTGAATCCACACGTGAGTTTAACTCTGTCAGTTGAATGCACACATTGACAACCATTCAGTTAGATAGCTCCGTTTTGGTTTTAGAAGCAGATATTTCTCTGTACAGCCTATGGTCCCATTCACTCGGGAATATCCCAACGCAGCTCCTAGAAGAAACGTGTTTCTGACTCGCTGAATCTCAACATAGATTCAACTCTCTTAGGTGAACGAACGCACAGCAGAGGAGTTTCAAGGAAATGTATCTCATGAGGCTTAGACGAAGTTTCCTGCTGTTTAGTACGTATGCCGGCATTGGGCTGGAAATACCGGTTTTGGGATTCTGCACAGAAAGGGTTTGCAAACCGCTGAATCCACACGTGAGTTTAACTCTGTCAGTTGAATGCACACATTGACAACCATTCAGTTAGATATCACACTTTTGGTTTTAGAAGCAGATATTTCTCTGTACAGCCTATGGTCCCATTCACTCGGGAATATCCCAACGCAGCTCCTAGAAGAAACGTGTTTCTGACTCGCTGAATCTCAACATAGATTCAACTCTCTTAGGTGAACGAACGCACAGCAGAGCAGTTTCAAGGAAACGTTTCTCCTGAGTCTTAGACGAAGTTTCCTGCTGTTTAGTACGTATGCCGGCATTGGGCTGGAAATACCGGTTTTGGGATTCTGCACAGAAAGGGTTTGCAAACCGCTGAATCCACACGTGAGTTTAACTCTGTCAGTTGAATGCACACATTGACAACCATTCAGTTTGATAGCACACTTTTGGTTTTAGAAGCAGATATTTCTCTGTACAGCCTATGGTCCCATTCACTCGGGAATATCCCAACGCAGCTCCTAGAAGAAACGTGTTTCTGACTCGCTGAATCTCAACATAGATTCAACTCTCTTAGGTGAACGAACGCACAGCAGAGCAGTTTCAAGGAAACGTTTCTCCTGAGTTTTAGACGAAGTTTCCTGCTGTTTAGTACGGATGCCGGCATTGGGCTGGAAATACCGGTTTTGGGATTCTGCACAGAAAGGGTTTGCAAACCGCTGAATCCACACGTGAGTTTAACTCTGGCAGTTGAATGCACACATTGACAACCATTCAGTTTGATAGCACACTTTTGGTTTTAGAAGCAGATATTTCTCTGTACAGCCTATGGTCCCATTCACTCGGGAATATCCCAACGCAGCTCCTAGAAGAAACGTGTTTCTGACTCGCTGAATCTCAACATAGATTCAACTCTCTTAGGTGAACGAACGCACAGCAGAGCAGTTTCAAGGAAACGTTTCTCCTGAGTTTTAGACGAAGTTTCCTGCTGTTTAGTACGGATGCCGGCATTGGGCTGGAAATACCGGTTTTGGGATTCTGCACAGAAAGGGTTTGCAAACCGCTGAATCCACACGTGAGTTTAACTCTGTCAGTTGAATGCACACATTGACAACCATTCAGTTTGATAGCACACTTTTGGTTTTAGAAGCAGATATTTCTCTGTACAGCCTATGGTCCCATTCACTCGGGAATATCCCAACGCAGCTCCTAGAAGAAACGTGTTTCTGACTCGCTGAATCTCAACATAGATTCAACTCTCTTAGGTGAACGAACGCACAGCAGAGCAGTTTCAAGGAAACGTTTCTCCTGAGTCTTAGACGAAGTTTCCTGCTCTTTAGTACGTATTCCGGCATTGGACTGGAAATACCGGTTTTGGGATTCTGCACAGAAAGGGTTTGCAAACCGCTGAATCCACACGTGAGTTTAACTCTGTCAGTTGAATGCACACATTGACAACCATTCAGTTTGATAGCACACTTTTGGTTTTAGAAGCAGATATTTCTCTGTACAGCCTATGGTCCCATTCACTCGGGAATATCCCAACGCAGCTCCTAGAAGAAACGTGTTTCTGACTCGCTGAATCTCAACATAGATTCAACTCTCTTAGGTGAACGAACGCACAGCAGAGCAGTTTCAAGGAAACGTTTCTCCTGAGTCTTAGACGAAGTTTCCTGCTCTTTAGTACGTATGCCGGCATTGGGCTGGAAATACCGGTTTTGGGATTCTGCACAGAAAGGGTTTGCAAACCGCTGAATCCACGCGTGAGATTAACTCTGTCAGTTGAATGCACACATTGACAACCATTCAGTTAGATAGCTCCGTTATGGTTTTAGAAGCAGATATTTCTCTGTACAGCCTATGGTCCCATTCACTCGGGAATATCCCAACGCAGCTCCTAGAAGAAACGTGTTTCTGACTCGCTGAATCTCAACATAGATTCAACTCTCTTAGGTGAACGAACGCACAGCAGAGCAGTTTCAAGGAAACGTTTCTCCTGAGTCTTAGACGAAGTTTCCTGCTCTTTAGTACGTAGGCCGGCATTGGGCTGGAAATACCGGTTTTGGGATTCTGCACAGAAAGGGTTTGCAAACCGCTGAATCCACACGTGAGTTTAACTCTGTCAGTTGAATGCACACATTGACAACCATTCAGTTTGATAACACCCTTTTGGTTTTAGAAGCAGATATTTCTCTGTACAGCCTATGGTCCCATTCACTCGGGAATATCCCAACGCAGCTCCTAGAAAAAACGTGTTTCTGACTCGCTGAATCTCAACATAGATTCAACTCTCTTAGGTGAACGAACGCACAGCAGAGCAGTTTCAAGGAAACGTTTCTCCTGAGTCTTAGACGAAGTTTCCTGCTGTTTAGTACGTATGCCGGCATTGGGCTGGAAATACCGGTTTTGGGATTCTGCACAGAAAGGGTTTGCAAACCGCTGAATCCACGCGTGAGATTAACTCTGTCAGTTGAATGCACACATTGACAACCATTCAGTTAGATAGCTCCGTTTTGGTTTTAGAAGCAGATATTTCTCTGTACAGCCTATGGTCCCATTCACTCGGGAATATCCCAACGCAGCTCCTAGAAGAAACGTGTTTCTGACTCGCTGAATCTCAACATAGATTCAACTCTCTTAGGTGAACGAACGCACAGCAGAGCAGTTTCAAGGAAACGTTTCTCCTGAGTTTTAGACGAAGTTTCCTGCTGTTTAGTACGGATGCCGGCATTGGGCTGGAAATACCGGTTTTGGGATTCTGCACAGAAAGGGTTTGCAAACCGCTGAATCCACACGTGAGTTTAACTCTGTCAGTTGAATGCACACATTGACAACCATTCAGTTTGATAGCACACTTTTGGTTTTAGAAGCAGATATTTCTCTGTACAGCCTATGGTCCCATTCACTCGGGAATATCCCAACGCAGCTCCTAGAAGAAACGTGTTTCTGACTCGCTGAATCTCAACATAGATTCAACTCTCTTAGGTGAACGAACGCACAGCAGAGCAGTTTCAAGGAAACGTTTCTCCTGAGTCTTAGACGAAGTTTCCTGCTCTTTAGTACGTATTCCGGCATTGGACTGGAAATACCGGTTTTGGGATTCTGCACAGAAAGGGTTTGCAAACCGCTGAATCCACACGTGAGTTTAACTCTGTCAGTTGAATGCACACATTGACAACCATTCAGTTTGATAGCACACTTTTGGTTTTAGAAGCAGATATTTCTCTGTACAGCCTATGGTCCCATTCACTCGGGAATATCCCAACGCAGCTCCTAGAAGAAACGTGTTTCTGACTCGCTGAATCTCAACATAGATTCAACTCTCTTAGGTGAACGAACGCACAGCAGAGCAGTTTCAAGGAAACGTTTCTCCTGAGTCTTAGACGAAGTTTCCTGCTCTTTAGTACGTATGCCGGCATTGGGCTGGAAATACCGGTTTTGGGATTCTGCACAGAAAGGGTTTGCAAACCGCTGAATCCACGCGTGAGATTAACTCTGTCAGTTGAATGCACACATTGACAACCATTCAGTTAGATAGCTCCGTTATGGTTTTAGAAGCAGATATTTCTCTGTACAGCCTATGGTCCCATTCACTCGGGAATATCCCAACGCAGCTCCTAGAAGAAACGTGTTTCTGACTCGCTGAATCTCAACATAGATTCAACTCTCTTAGGTGAACGAACGCACAGCAGAGCAGTTTCAAGGAAACGTTTCTCCTGAGTCTTAGACGAAGTTTCCTGCTCTTTAGTACGTAGGCCGGCATTGGGCTGGAAATACCGGTTTTGGGATTCTGCACAGAAAGGGTTTGCAAACCGCTGAATCCACACGTGAGTTTAACTCTGTCAGTTGAATGCACACATTGACAACCATTCAGTTTGATAACACCCTTTTGGTTTTAGAAGCAGATATTTCTCTGTACAGCCTATGGTCCCATTCACTCGGGAATATCCCAACGCAGCTCCTAGAAAAAACGTGTTTCTGACTCGCTGAATCTCAACATAGATTCAACTCTCTTAGGTGAACGAACGCACAGCAGAGCAGTTTCAAGGAAACGTTTCTCCTGAGTCTTAGACGAAGTTTCCTGCTGTTTAGTACGTATGCCGGCATTGGGCTGGAAATACCGGTTTTGGGATTCTGCACAGAAAGGGTTTGCAAACCGCTGAATCCACGCGTGAGATTAACTCTGTCAGTTGAATGCACACATTGACAACCATTCAGTTAGATAGCTCCGTTTTGGTTTTAGAAGCAGATATTTCTCTGTACAGCCTATGGTCCCATTCACTCGGGAATATCCCAACGCAGCTCCTAGAAGAAACGTGTTTCTGACTCGCTGAATCTCAACATAGATTCAACTCTCTTAGGTGAACGAACGCACAGCAGAGCAGTTTCAAGGAAACGTTTCTCCTGAGTTTTAGACGAAGTTTCCTGCTGTTTAGTACGGATGCCGACATTGGACTGGACATACCGGTTTTGGGATTCTGCACAGAAAGGGTTTGCAAACCGCTGAATCCACACGTGAGTTTAACTCTGTCAGTTGAATGCACACATTGACAACCATTCAGTTAGATAGTTCCGTTTTGGTTTTAGAAGCAGATATGTCTCTGTACAGCCTATGGTCCCATTCACTCGGGAATATCCCAACGCAGCTCCTAGCATAAACGTGTTTCTGACTCGCTGAATCTCAACATAGATTCAACTCTCTTAGGTGAACGAACGCACAGCAGAGCAGTTTCAAGGAAACGTTTCTCCTGAGTTTTAGACGAAGTTTCCTGCTGTTTAGTACGGATGCCGGCATTGGGCTGGAAATACCGGTTTTGGGATTCTGCACAGAAAGGGTTTGCAAACCGCTGAATCCACACGTGAGTTTAACTCTGTCAGTTGAATGCACACATTGACAACCATTCAGTTAGATAGCTCCGTTTTGGTTTTAGAAGCAGATATGTCTCTGTACAGCCTATGGTCCCATTCACTCGGGAATATCCCAACGCAGCTCCTAGAAGAAACGTGTTTCTGACTCGCTGAATCTCAACATAGATTCAACTCTCTTAGGTGAACGAAGGCACAGCAGAGCAGTTTCAAGGAAACGTTTCTCCTGAGTCTTAGACGAAGTTTCCTGCTGTTTAGTACGTATACCGGCATTGGGCTGGAAATACCGGTTTTGGGATTCTGCACAGAAAGGGTTTGCAAACCGCTGAATCCACACGTGAGTTTAACTCTGTCAGTTGAATGCACACATTGACAACCATTCAGTTTGATAGCACACTTTTGGTTTTAGAAGCAGATATTTCTCTGTACAGCCTATGGTCCCATTCACTCGGGAATATCCCAACGCAGCTCCTAGAAGAAACGTGTTTCTGACTCGCTGAATCTCAACATAGATTCACCTCTCTTAGGTGAACGAACGCACAGCAGAGCAGTTTCAAGGAAACGTTTCTCCTGAGACTTAGACGAAGTTTCCTGCTCTTTAGTACGTATGCCGGCATTGGGCTGGAAACACCGGTTTTGGGATTCTGCACAGAAAGGGTTTGCAAACCGCTGAATCCACACGTGAGTTTAACTCTGTCAGTTGAATGCACACATTGACAACCATTCAGTTAGATAGCTCCGTTTTGGTTTTAGAAGCAGATATTTCTCTGTACAGCCTATGGTCCCATTCACTCGGGAATATCCCAACGCAGCTCCTAGAAGAAACGTGTTTCTGACTCGCTGAATCTCAACATAGATTCAACTCTCTTAGGTGAACGAACGCACAGCAGAGCAGTTTCAAGGAAACCTTTCTCCTGAGTCTTAGACGAAGTTTCCTGCTGTTTAGTACGTATGCCGGCATTGGGCTGGAAATACCGGTTTTGGGATTCTGCACAGAAAGGGTTTGCAAACCGCTGAATCCACACGTGAGTTTAACTCTGTCAGTTGAATGCACACATTGACAACCATTCAGTTAGATAGCTCCGTTTTGGTTTTAGAAGCAGATATTTCTCTGTACAGCCTATGGTCCCATTCACTCGGGAATATCCCAACGCAGCTCCTAGAAGAAACGTGTTTCTGACTCGCTGAATCTCAACATAGATTCACCTCTCTTAGGTGAACGAACGCACAGCAGAGCAGTTTCAAGGAAACGTTTCTCCTGAGACTTAGACGAAGTTTCCTGCTCTTTAGTACGTATGCCGGCATTGGGCTGGAAATACCGGTTTTGGGATTCTGCACAGAAAGGGTTTGCAAACCGCTGAATCCACACGTGAGTTTAACTCTGTGAGTTGAATGCACACATTGACAACCATTCAGTTTGATAGCACCCTTTTGGTTTTAGAAGCAGATATTTCTCTGTACAGCCTATGGTCCCATTCACTCGGGAATATCCCAACGCAGCTCCTAGAAGAAACGTGTTTCTGACTCGCTGAATCTCAACATAGATTCAACTCTCTTAGGTGAACGAACGCACAGCAGAGCAGTTTCAAGGAAACGTTTCTCCTGAGTTTTAGACGAAGTTTCCTGCTGTTTAGTACGGATGCCGACATTGGCCTGGACATACCGGTTTTGGGATTCTGCACAGAAAGGCTTTGCAAACCGCTGAATCCACACGTGAGTTTAACTCTGTCAGTTGAATGCACACATTGACAACCATTCAGTTTGATAGCACACTTTTGGTTTTAGAAGCAGATATTTCTCTGTACAGCCTATGGTCCCATTCACTCGGGAATATCCCAACGCAGCTCCTAGAAGAAACGTGTTTCTGACTCGCTGAATCTCAACATAGATTCAACTCTCTTAGGTGAACGAACGCACAGCAGAGGAGTTTCAAGGAAATGTTTCTCCTGAGTCTTAGACGAAGTTTCCTGCTGTTTAGTACGTATACCGGCATTGGGCTGGAAATACCGGTTTTGGGATTCTGCACAGAAAGGGTTTGCAAACCGCTGAATCCACACGTGAGTTTAACTCTGTCAGTTGAATGCACACATTGACAACCATTCAGTTAGATAGCTCCGTTTTGGTTTTAGAAGCAGATATTTCTCTGTACAGCCTATGGTCCCATTCACTCGGGAATATCCCAACGCAGCTCCTAGAAGAAACGTGTTTCTGACTCGCTGAATCTCAACATAGATTCAACTCTCTTAGGTGAACGAACGCACAGCAGAGGAGTTTCAAGGAAATGTTTCTCATGAGGCTTAGACGAAGTTTCCTGCTGTTTAGTACGTATGCCGGCATTGGGCTGGAAATACCGGTTTTGGGATTCTGCACAGAAAGGGTTTGCAAACCGCTGAATCCACACGTGAGTTTAACTCTGTCAGTTGAATGCACACATTGACAACCATTCAGTTAGATAGCTCCGTTATGGTTTTAGAAGCAGATATTTCTCTGTACAGCCTATGGTCCCATTCACTCGGGAATATCCCAACGCAGCTCCTAGAAGAAACGTGTTTCTGACTCGCTGAACCTCAACATAGATTCAACTCTCTTAGGTGAACGAACGCACAGCAGAGCAGTTTCAAGGAAACGTTTCTCCTGAGTCTTAGACGAAGTTTCCTGCTGTTTAGTACGTATGCCGGCATTGGGCTGGAAATACCGGTTTTGGGATTCTGCACAGAAAGGGTTTGCAAACCGCTGAATCCACACGTGAGTTTAACTCTGTCAGTTGAATGCACACATTGACAACCATTCAGTTTGATAGCACACTTTTGGTTTTAGAAGCAGATATTTCTCTGTACAGCCTATGGTCCCATTCACTCGGGAATATCCCAACGCAGCTCCTAGAAGAAACGTGTTTCTGACTCGCTGAATCTCAACATAGATTCACCTCTCTTAGGTGAACGAACGCACAGCAGAGCAGTTTCAAGGAAACGTTTCTCCTGAGTCTTAGACGAAGTTTCCTGCTCTTTAGTACGTATGCCGGCATTGGGCTGGAAATACCGGTTTTGGGATTCTGCACAGAAAGGGTTTGCAAACCGCTGAATCCACACGTGAGTTTAACTCTGTCAGTTGAATGCACACATTGACAACCATTCAGTTTGATAGCACACTTTTGGTTTTAGAAGCAGATATTTCTCTGTACAGCCTATGGTCCCATTCACTCGGGAATATCCCAACGCAGCTCCTAGAAGAAACGTGTTTCTGAATCGCTGAATCTCAACATAGATTCAACTCTCTTAGGTGAACGAACGCACAGCAGAGCAGTTTCAAGGAAACGTTTCTCCTGAGTCTTAGACGAAGTTTCCTGCTGTTTAGTACGTATGCCGGCATTGGGCTGGAAATACCGGTTTTGGGATTCTGCACAGAAAGGGTTTGCAAACCGCTGAATCCACATGTGAGTTTAACTCTGTCAGTTGAATGCACACATTGACAACCATTCAGTTTGATAGCACACTTTTGGTTTTAGAAGCAGATATTTCTCTGTACAGCCTATGGTCCCATTCACTCGGGAATATCCCAACGCAGCTCCTAGAAGAAACGTGTTTCTGACTCGCTGAATCTCAACATAGATTCACCTCTCTTAGGTGAACGAACGCACAGCAGAGCAGTTTCAAGGAAACGTTTCTCCTGAGACTTAGACGAAGTTTCCTGCTCTTTAGTACGTATGCCGGCATTGGGCTGGAAATACCGGTTTTGGGATTCTGCACAGAAAGGGTTTGCAAACCGCTGAATCCACACGTGAGTTTAACTCTGTCAGTTGAATGCACACATTGACAACCATTCAGGTTGATAGCACCCTTTTGGTTTTAGAAGCAGATATTTCTCTGTACAGCCTATGGTCCCATTCACTCGGGAATATCCCAACGCAGCTCCTAGAAGAAACGTGTTTCTGACTCGCTGAATCTCAACATAGATTCAACTCTCTTAGGTGAACGAACGCACAGCAGAGCAGTTTCAAGGAAACGTTTCTCCTGAGTTTTAGACGAAGTTTCCTGCTGTTTAGTACGGATGCCGACATTGGCCTGGACATACCGGTTTTGGGATTCTGCACAGAAAGGGTTTGCAAACCGCTGAATCCACACGTGAGTTTAACTCTGTCAGTTGAATGCACACATTGACAACCATTCAGTTAGATAGCTCCGTTTTGGTTTTAGAAGCAGATATGTCTCTGTACAGCCTATGGTCCCATTCACTCGGGAATATCCCAACGCAGCTCCTAGAAAAAACGTGTTTCTGACTCGCTGAATCTCAACATAGATTCAACTCTCTTAGGTGAACGAACGCACAGCAGAGCTGTTTCAAGGAAACGTTTCTCCTGAGTCTTAGACGAAGTTTCCTGCTGTTTAGTACGTATACCGGCATTGGGCTGGAAATACCGGTTTTGGGATTCTGCACAGAAAGGGTTTGCAAACCGCTGAATCCACACGTGAGTTTAACTCTGTCAGTTGAATGCACACATTGACAACCATTCAGTTAGATAGCTCCGTTTTGGTTTTAGAAGCAGATATTTCTCTGTACAGCCTATGGTCCCATTCACTCGGGAATATCCCAACGCAGCTCCTAGAAGAAACGTGTTTCTGACTCGCTGAATCTCAACATAGATTCAACTCTCTTAGGTGAACGAACGCACAGCAGAGGAGTTTCAAGGAAATGTTTCTCATGAGGCTTAGACGAAGTTTCCTGCTGTTTAGTACGTATGCCGGCATTGGGCTGGAAATACCGGTTTTGGGATTCTGCACAGAAAGGGTTTGCAAACCGCTGAATCCACACGTGAGTTTAACTCTGTCAGTTGAATGCACACATTGACAACCATTCAGTTAGATAGCTCCGTTATGGTTTTAGAAGCAGATATTTCTCTGTACAGCCTATGGTCCCATTCACTCGGGAATATCCCAACGCAGCTCCTAGAAGAAACGTGTTTCTGACTCGCTGAATCTCAACATAGATTCAACTCTCTTAGGTGAACGAACGCACAGCAGAGCAGTTTCAAGGAAACGTTTCTCCTGAGTCTTAGACGAAGTTTCCTGCTGTTTAGTACGTATGCCGGCATTGGGCTGGAAATACCGGTTTTGGGATTCTGCACAGAAAGGGTTTGCAAACCGCTGAATCCACACGTGAGTTTAACTCTGTCAGTTGAATGCACACATTGACAACCATTCAGTTTGATAGCACACTTTTGGTTTTAGAAGCAGATATTTCTCTGTACAGCCTATGGTCCCATTCACTCGGGAATATCCCAACGCAGCTCCTAGAAGAAACGTGTTTCTGACTCGCTGAATCTCAACATAGATTCACCTCTCTTAGGTGAACGAACGCACAGCAGAGCAGTTTCAAGGAAACGTTTCTCCTGAGACTTAGACGAAGTTTCCTGCTCTTTAGTACGTATGCCGGCATTGGGCTGGAAATACCGGTTTTGGGATTCTGCACAGAAAGGGTTTGCAAACCGCTGAATCCACACGTGAGTTTAACTCTGTCAGTTGAATGCACACATTGACAACCATTCAGGTTGATAGCACCCTTTTGGTTTTAGAAGCAGATATTTCTCTGTACAGCCTATGGTCCCATTCACTCGGGAATATCCCAACGCAGCTCCTAGAAGAAACGTGTTTCTGACTCGCTGAATCTCAACATAGATTCAACTCTCTTAGGTGAACGAACGCACAGCAGAGCAGTTTCAAGGAAACGTTTCTCCTGAGTTTTAGACGAAGTTTCCTGCTGTTTAGTACGGATGCCGACATTGGCCTGGACATACCGGTTTTGGGATTCTGCACAGAAAGGGTTTGCAAACCGCTGAATCCACACGTGAGTTTAACTCTGTCAGTTGAATGCACACATTGACAACCATTCAGTTAGATAGCTCCGTTTTGGTTTTAGAAGCAGATATGTCTCTGTACAGCCTATGGTCCCATTCACTCGGGAATATCCCAACGCAGCTCCTAGAAAAAACGTGTTTCTGACTCGCTGAATCTCAACATAGATTCAACTCTCTTAGGTGAACGAAAGCACAGCAGAGCTGTTTCAAGGAAACGTTTCTCCTGAGTCTTAGACGAAGTTTCCTGCTGTTTAGTACGTATACCGGCATTGGGCTGGAAATACCGGTTTTGGGATTCTGCACAGAAAGGGTTTGCAAACCGCTGAATCCACACGTGAGTTTAACTCTGTCAGTTGAATGCACACATTGACAACCATTCAGTTAGATAGCTCCGTTTTGGTTTTAGAAGCAGATATTTCTCTGTACAGCCTATGGTCCCATTCACTCGGGAATATCCCAACGCAGCTCCTAGAAGAAACGTGTTTCTGACTCGCTGAATCTCAACATAGATTCAACTCTCTTAGGTGAACGAACGCACAGCAGAGGAGTTTCAAGGAAATGTTTCTCCTGAGTCTTAGACGAAGTTTCCTGCTGTTTAGTACGTATACCGGCATTGGGCTGGAAATACCGGTTTTGGGATTCTGCACAGAAAGGGTTTGCAAACCGCTGAATCCACACGTGAGTTTAACTCTGTCAGTTGAATGCACACATTGACAACCATTCAGTTAGATAGCTCCGTTTTGGTTTTAGAAGCAGATATTTCTCTGTACAGCCTATGGTCCCATTCACTCGGGAATATCCCAACGCAGCTCCTAGAAGAAACGTGTTTCTGACTCGCTGAATCTCAACATAGATTCAACTCTCTTAGGTGAACGAACGCACAGCAGAGGAGTTTCAAGGAAATGTTTCTCATGAGGCTTAGACGAAGTTTCCTGCTGTTTAGTACGTATGCCGGCATTGGGCTGGAAATACCGGTTTTGGGATTCTGCACAGAAAGGGTTTGCAAACCGCTGAATCCACACGTGAGTTTAACTCTGTCAGTTGAATGCACACATTGACAACCATTCAGTTAGATAGCTCCGTTATGGTTTTAGAAGCAGATATTTCTCTGTACAGCCTATGGTCCCATTCACTCGGGAATATCCCAACGCAGCTCCTAGAAGAAACGTGTTTCTGACTCGCTGAACCTCAACATAGATTCAACTCTCTTAGGTGAACGAACGCACAGCAGAGCAGTTTCAAGGAAACGTTTCTCCTGAGTCTTAGACGAAGTTTCCTGCTGTTTAGTACGTATGCCGGCATTGGGCTGGAAATACCGGTTTTGGGATTCTGCACAGAAAGGGTTTGCAAACCGCTGAATCCACACGTGAGTTTAACTCTGTCAGTTGAATGCACACATTGACAACCATTCAGTTTGATAGCACACTTTTGGTTTTAGAAGCAGATATTTCTCTGTACAGCCTATGGTCCCATTCACTCGGGAATATCCCAACGCAGCTCCTAGAAGAAACGTGTTTCTGACTCGCTGAATCTCAACATAGATTCACCTCTCTTAGGTGAACGAACGCACAGCAGAGCAGTTTCCAGGAAACGTTTCTCCTGAGTCTTAGACGAAGTTTCCTGCTCTTTAGTACGTATGCCGGCATTGGGCTGGAAATACCGGTTTTGGGATTCTGCACAGAAAGGGTTTGCAAACCGCTGAATCCACACGTGAGTTTAACTCTGTCAGTTGAATGCACACATTGACAACCATTCAGTTTGATAGCACACTTTTGGTTTTAGAAGCAGATATTTCTCTGTACAGCCTATGGTCCCATTCACTCGGGAATATCCCAACGCAGCTCCTAGAAGAAACGTGTTTCTGACTCGCTGAATCTCAACATAGATTCAACTCTCTTAGGTGAACGAACGCACAGCAGAGCAGTTTCAAGGAAACGTTTCTCCTGAGTCTTAGACGAAGTTTCCTGCTGTTTAGTACGTATGCCGGCATTGGGCTGGAAATACCGGTTTTGGGATTCTGCACAGAAAGGGTTTGCAAACCGCTGAATCCACACGTGAGTTTAACTCTGTCAGTTGAATGCACACATTGACAACCATTCAGTTTGATAGCACACTTTTGGTTTTAGAAGCAGATATTTCTCTGTACAGCCTATGGTCCCATTCACTCGGGAATATCCCAACGCAGCTCCTAGAAGAAACGTGTTTCTGACTCGCTGAATCTCAACATAGATTCACCTCTCTTAGGTGAACGAACGCACAGCAGAGCAGTTTCAAGGAAACGTTTCTCCTGAGACTTACACGAAGTTTCCTGCTCTTTAGTACGTATGCCGGCATTGGGCTGGAAATACCGGTTTTGGGATTCTGCACAGAAAGGGTTTGCAAACCGCTGAATCCACACGTGAGTTTAACTCTGTCAGTTGAATGCACACATTGACAACCATTCAGGTTGATAGCACCCTTTTGGTTTTAGAAGCAGATATTTCTCTGTACAGCCTATGGTCCCATTCACTCGGGAATATCCCAACGCAGCTCCTAGAAGAAACGTGTTTCTGACTCGCTGAATCTCAACATAGATTCAACTCTCTTAGGTGAACGAACGCACAGCAGAGCAGTTTCAAGGAAACGTTTCTCCTGAGTTTTAGACGAAGTTTCCTGCTGTTTAGTACGGATGCCGACATTGGCCTGGACATACCGGTTTTGGGATTCTGCACAGAAAGGGTTTGCAAACCGCTGAATCCACACGTGAGTTTAACTCTGTCAGTTGAATGCACACATTGACAACCATTCAGTTAGATAGCTCCGTTTTGGTTTTAGAAGCAGATATGTCTCTGTACAGCCTATGGTCCCATTCACTCGGGAATATCCCAACGCAGCTCCTAGAAAAAACGTGTTTCTGACTCGCTGAATCTCAACATAGATTCAACTCTCTTAGGTGAACGAACGCACAGCAGAGCAGTTTCAAGGAAACGTTTCTCCTGAGTCTTAGACGAAGTTTCCTGCTGTTTAGTACGTATACCGGCATTGGGCTGGAAATACCGGTTTTGGGATTCTGCACAGAAAGGGTTTGCAAACCGCTGAATCCACACGTGAGTTTAACTCTGTCAGTTGAATGCACACATTGACAACCATTCAGTTAGATAGCTCCGTTTTGGTTTTAGAAGCAGATATTTCTCTGTACAGCCTATGGTCCCATTCACTCGGGAATATCCCAACGCAGCTCCTAGAAGAAACGTGTTTCTGACTCGCTGAATCTCAACATAGATTCAACTCTCTTAGGTGAACGAACGCACAGCAGAGGAGTTTCAAGGAAATGTTTCTCATGAGGCTTAGACGAAGTTTCCTGCTGTTTAGTACGTATGCCGGCATTGGGCTGGAAATACCGGTTTTGGGATTCTGCACAGAAAGGGTTTGCAAACCGCTGAATCCACACGTGAGTTTAACTCTGTCAGTTGAATGCACACATTGACAACCATTCAGTTAGATAGCTCCGTTATGGTTTTAGAAGCAGATATTTCTCTGTACAGCCTATGGTCCCATTCACTCGGGAATATCCCAACGCAGCTCCTAGAAGAAACGTGTTTCTGACTCGCTGAATCTCAACATAGATTCAACTCTCTTAGGTGAACGAACGCACAGCAGAGCAGTTTCAAGGAAACGTTTCTCCTGAGTCTTAGACGAAGTTTCCTGCTGTTTAGTACGTATGCCGGCATTGGGCTGGAAATACCGGTTTTGGGATTCTGCACAGAAAGGGTTTGCAAACCGCTGAATCCACACGTGAGTTTAACTCTGTCAGTTGAATGCACACATTGACAACCATTCAGTTTGATAGCACACTTTTGGTTTTAGAAGCAGATATTTCTCTGTACAGCCTATGGTCCCATTCACTCGGGAATATCCCAACGCAGCTCCTAGAAGAAACGTGTTTCTGACTCGCTGAATCTCAACATAGATTCACCTCTCTTAGGTGAACGAACGCACAGCAGAGCAGTTTCAAGGAAACGTTTCTCCTGAGACTTAGACGAAGTTTCCTGCTCTTTAGTACGTATGCCGGCATTGGGCTGGAAATACCGGTTTTGGGATTCTGCACAGAAAGGGTTTGCAAACCGCTGAATCCACACGTGAGTTTAACTCTGTCAGTTGAATGCACACATTGACAACCATTCAGGTTGATAGCACCCTTTTGGTTTTAGAAGCAGATATTTCTCTGTACAGCCTATGGTCCCATTCACTCGGGAATATCCCAACGCAGCTCCTAGAAGAAACGTGTTTCTGACTCGCTGAATCTCAACATAGATTCAACTCTCTTAGGTGAACGAACGCACAGCAGAGCAGTTTCAAGGAAACGTTTCTCCTGAGTTTTAGACGAAGTTTCCTGCTGTTTAGTACGGATGCCGACATTGGCCTGGACATACCGGTTTTGGGATTCTGCACAGAAAGGGTTTGCAAACCGCTGAATCCACACGTGAGTTTAACTCTGTCAGTTGAATGCACACATTGACAACCATTCAGTTAGATAGCTCCGTTTTGGTTTTAGAAGCAGATATGTCTCTGTACAGCCTATGGTCCCATTCACTCGGGAATATCCCAACGCAGCTCCTAGAAAAAACGTGTTTCTGACTCGCTGAATCTCAACATAGATTCAACTCTCTTAGGTGAACGAACGCACAGCAGAGCTGTTTCAAGGAAACGTTTCTCCTGAGTCTTAGACGAAGTTTCCTGCTGTTTAGTACGTATACCGGCATTGGGCTGGAAATACCGGTTTTGGGATTCTGCACAGAAAGGGTTTGCAAACCGCTGAATCCACACGTGAGTTTAACTCTGTCAGTTGAATGCACACATTGACAACCATTCAGTTAGATAGCTCCGTTTTGGTTTTAGAAGCAGATATTTCTCTGTACAGCCTATGGTCCCATTCACTCGGGAATATCCCAACGCAGCTCCTAGAAGAAACGTGTTTCTGACTCGCTGAATCTCAACATAGATTCAACTCTCTTAGGTGAACGAACGCACAGCAGAGGAGTTTCAAGGAAATGTTTCTCATGAGGCTTAGACGAAGTTTCCTGCTGTTTAGTACGTATGCCGGCATTGGGCTGGAAATACCGGTTTTGGGATTCTGCACAGAAAGGGTTTGCAAACCGCTGAATCCACACGTGAGTTTAACTCTGTCAGTTGAATGCACACATTGACAACCATTCAGTTAGATAGCTCCGTTATGGTTTTAGAAGCAGATATTTCTCTGTACAGCCTATGGTCCCATTCACTCGGGAATATCCCAACGCAGCTCCTAGAAGAAACGTGTTTCTGACTCGCTGAATCTCAACATAGATTCAACTCTCTTAGGTGAACGAACGCACAGCAGAGCAGTTTCAAGGAAACGTTTCTCCTGAGTCTTAGACGAAGTTTCCTGCTGTTTAGTACGTATGCCGGCATTGGGCTGGAAATACCGGTTTTGGGATTCTGCACAGAAAGGGTTTGCAAACCGCTGAATCCACACGTGAGTTTAACTCTGTCAGTTGAATGCACACATTGACAACCATTCAGTTTGATAGCACACTTTTGGTTTTAGAAGCAGATATTTCTCTGTACAGCCTATGGTCCCATTCACTCGGGAATATCCCAACGCAGCTCCTAGAAGAAACGTGTTTCTGACTCGCTGAATCTCAACATAGATTCACCTCTCTTAGGTGAACGAACGCACAGCAGAGCAGTTTCAAGGAAACGTTTCTCCTGAGACTTAGACGAAGTTTCCTGCTCTTTAGTACGTATGCCGGCATTGGGCTGGAAATACCGGTTTTGGGATTCTGCACAGAAAGGGTTTGCAAACCGCTGAATCCACACGTGAGTTTAACTCTGTCAGTTGAATGCACACATTGACAACCATTCAGGTTGATAGCACCCTTTTGGTTTTAGAAGCAGATATTTCTCTGTACAGCCTATGGTCCCATTCACTCGGGAATATCCCAACGCAGCTCCTAGAAGAAACGTGTTTCTGACTCGCTGAATCTCAACATAGATTCAACTCTCTTAGGTGAACGAACGCACAGCAGAGCAGTTTCAAGGAAACGTTTCTCCTGAGTTTTAGACGAAGTTTCCTGCTGTTTAGTACGGATGCCGACATTGGCCTGGACATACCGGTTTTGGGATTCTGCACAGAAAGGGTTTGCAAACCGCTGAATCCACACGTGAGTTTAACTCTGTCAGTTGAATGCACACATTGACAACCATTCAGTTAGATAGCTCCGTTTTGGTTTTAGAAGCAGATATGTCTCTGTACAGCCTATGGTCCCATTCACTCGGGAATATCCCAACGCAGCTCCTAGAAAAAACGTGTTTCTGACTCGCTGAATCTCAACATAGATTCAACTCTCTTAGGTGAACGAACGCACAGCAGAGCTGTTTCAAGGAAACGTTTCTCCTGAGTCTTAGACGAAGTTTCCTGCTGTTTAGTACGTATACCGGCATTGGGCTGGAAATACCGGTTTTGGGATTCTGCACAGAAAGGGTTTGCAAACCGCTGAATCCACACGTGAGTTTAACTCTGTCAGTTGAATGCACACATTGACAACCATTCAGTTAGATAGCTCCGTTTTGGTTTTAGAAGCAGATATTTCTCTGTACAGCCTATGGTCCCATTCACTCGGGAATATCCCAACGCAGCTCCTAGAAGAAACGTGTTTCTGACTCGCTGAATCTCAACATAGATTCAACTCTCTTAGGTGAACGAACGCACAGCAGAGGAGTTTCAAGGAAATGTTTCTCATGAGGCTTAGACGAAGTTTCCTGCTGTTTAGTACGTATGCCGGCATTGGGCTGGAAATACCGGTTTTGGGATTCTGCACAGAAAGGGTTTGCAAACCGCTGAATCCACACGTGAGTTTAACTCTGTCAGTTGAATGCACACATTGACAACCATTCAGTTAGATAGCTCCGTTATGGTTTTAGAAGCAGATATTTCTCTGTACAGCCTATGGTCCCATTCACTCGGGAATATCCCAACGCAGCTCCTAGAAGAAACGTGTTTCTGACTCGCTGAATCTCAACATAGATTCAACTCTCTTAGGTGAACGAACGCACAGCAGAGCAGTTTCAAGGAAACGTTTCTCCTGAGTCTTAGACGAAGTTTCCTGCTGTTTAGTACGTATGCCGGCATTGGGCTGGAAATACCGGTTTTGGGATTCTGCACAGAAAGGGTTTGCAAACCGCTGAATCCACACGTGAGTTTAACTCTGTCAGTTGAATGCACACATTGACAACCATTCAGTTTGATAGCACACTTTTGGTTTTAGAAGCAGATATTTATCTGTACAGCCTATGGTCCAATTCACTCGGGAATATCCCAACGCAGCTCCTAGAAGAAACGTGTTTCTGACTCGCTGAATCTCAACATAGATTCACCTCTCTTAGGTGAACGAACGCACAGCAGAGCAGTTTCAAGGAAACGTTTCTCCTGAGTCTTAGACGAAGTTTCCTGCTCTTTAGTACGTATGCCGGCATTGGGCTGGAAATACCGGTTTTGGGATTCTGCACAGAAAGGGTTTGCAAACCGCTGAATCCACACGTGAGTTTAATTCTGTCAGTTGAATGCACACATTGAAAACCATTCAGTTTGATAGCACCCTTTTGGTTTTAGAAGCAGATATTTCTCTGTACAGCCTATGGTCCCATTCACTCGGGAATATCCCAACGCAGCTCCTCGAAGAAACGTGTTTCTGACTCGCTGAATCTCAACATAGATTCAACTCTCTTAGGTGAACGAACGCACAGCAGAGCAGTTTCAAGGAAACGTTTCTCCTGAGTCTTAGACGAAGTTTCCTGCTGTTTAGTACGTATGCCGGCATTGGGCTGGAAATACCGGTTTTGGGATTCTGCACAGAAAGGGTTTGCAAACCGCTGATTCCACACGTGAGTTTAACTCTGTCAGTTGAATGCACACATTGACAACCATTCAGTTAGATAGCTCCGTTTTGGTTTTAGAAGCAGATATTTCTCTGTACAGCCTATGGTCCCATTCACTCGGGAATATCCCAACGCAGCTCCTAGCATAAACGTGTTTCTGACTCGCTGAATCTCAACATAGATTCAACTCTCTTAGGTGAACGAACGCACAGCAGAGGAGTTTCAAGGAAATGTTTCTCATGAGGCTTAGACGAAGTTTCCTGCTGTTTAGTACGTATGCCGGCATTGGGCTGGAAATACCGGTTTGGGATTCTGCACAGAAAGGGTTTGCAAACCGCTGAATCCACACGTGAGTTTAACTCTGTCAGTTGAATGCACACATTGACAACCATTCAGTTAGATAGCTCCGTTTTGGTTTTAGAAGCAGATATTTCTCTGTACACCCTATGGTCCCATTCACTCGGGAATATCCCAACGCAGCTCCTAGAAGAAACGTGTTTCTGAATCGCTGAATCTCAACATAGATTCAACTCTCTTAGGTGAACGAACGCACAGCAGAGCAGTTTCAAGGAATCGTTCCTCCTGAGTTTTAGACGAAGTTTCCTGCTGTTTAGTACGTATGCCGGCATTGGGCTGGAAATACCGGTTTTGGGATTCTGCACAGAAAGGGTTTGCAAACCGCTGAATCCACACGTGAGTTTAACTCTGTCAGTTAAATGCACACATTGACAACCATTCAGTTTGATAGCACACTTTTGGTTTTAGAAGCAGATATTTCTCTGTACAGCCTATGGTCCCATTCACTCGGGAATATCCCAACGCAGCTCCTAGAAGAAACATGTTTCTGACTCGCTGAATCTCAACATAGATTCAACTCTCTTAGGTGAACGAAAGCACAGCAGAGCAGTTTCAAGGAAACGTTTCTCCTGAGTCTTAGACGAAGTTTCCTGCTCTTTAGTACGGATGCCGGCATTGGGCTGGAAATACCGGTTTTGGGATTCTGCACAGAAAGGGTTTGCAAACCGCTGAATCCACACGTGAGTTTAACTCTGTCAGTTAAATGCACACATTGACAACCATTCAGTTTGATAGCACACTTTTGGTTTTAGAAGCAGATATTTCTCTGTACAGCCTATGGTCCCATTCACTCGGGAATATCCCAACGCAGCTCCTAGAAGAAACGTGTTTCTGACTCGCTGAATCTCAACATAGATTCAACTCTCTTAGGTGAACGAAAGCACAGCAGAGCAGTTTCAAGGAAACGTTTCTCCTGAGTTTTAGACGAAGTTTCCTGCTGTTTAGTACGTATGCCGGCATTGGGCTGGAAATACCGGTTTTGGGATTCTGCACAGAAAGGGTTTGCAAACCGCTGAATCCACACGTGAGTTTAACTCTGTCAGTTGAATGCACACATTGACAACCATTCAGTTTGATAGCACACTTTTGGTTTTAGAAGCAGATATTTCTCTGTACAGCCTATGGTCCCATTCACTCGGGAATATCCCAACGCAGCTCCTAGAAGAAACGTGTTTCTGACTCGCTGAATCTCAACATAGATTCAACGGTTTTAGGTGAACGAACGCACAGCAGAGCAGTTTCAAGGAAACGTTTCTCCTGAGTCTTAGACGAAGTTTCCTGCTGTTTAGTACGTATGCCGGCATTGGGCTGGAAATACCGGTTTTGGGATTCTGCACAGAAAAGGTTTGCAAACCGCTGAATCCACGCGTGAGATTAACTCTGTCAGTTGAATGCACACATTGACAACCATTCAGTTAGATAGCTCCGTTTTAGTTTTAGAAGCAGATATTTCTCTGTACAGCCTATGGTCCCATTCACTCGGGAATATCCCAACGCAGCTCCTAGAAGAAACGTGTTTCTGACTCGCTGAATCTCAACATAGATTCAACTCTCTTAGGTGAACGAACGCACAGCAGAGCAGTTTCAAGGAAACGTTTCTCCTGAGTTTTAGACGAAGTTTCCTGCTGTTTAGTACGGATGCCGACAATGGACTGGACATACCGGTTTTGGGATTCTGCACAGAAAGGGTTTGCAAACCGCTGAATCCACACGTGAGTTTAACTCTGTCAGTTGAATGCACACATTGACAACCATTCAGTTAGATAGCTCCGTTTTGGTTTTAGAAGCAGATATGTCTCTGTACAGCCTATGGTCCCATTCACTCGGGAATATCCCAACGCAACTCCTAGCATAAACGTGTTTCTGACTCGCTGAATCTCAACATAGATTCAACTCTCTTAGGTGAACGAACGCACAGCAGAGCAGTTTCAAGGAAACGTTTCTCCTGAGTTTTAGACGAAGTTTCCTGCTGTTTAGTACGGATGCCGGCATTGGGCTGGAAATACCGGTTTTAGGATTCTGCACAGAAAGGGTTTGCAAACCGCTGAATCCACACGTGAGTTTAACTCTGTCAGTTGAATGCACACATTGACAACCATTCAGTTAGATAGCTCCGTTTTGGTTTTAGAAGCAGATATTTCTCTGTACAGCCTATGGTCCCATTCACTCGGGAATATCCCAACGCAGCTCCTAGAAGAAACGTGTTTCTGACTCGCTGAATCGCAACATAGATTCAACTCTCTTAGGTGAACGAACACACAGCAGAGCAGTTTCAAGGAAACGTTTCTCCTGAGTTTTAGACGAAGTTTCCTGCTGTTTAGTACGGATGCCGGCATTGGGCTGGAAATACCGGTTTTGGGATTCTGCACAGAAAGGGTTTGCAAACCGCTGAATCCACACGTGAGTTTAACTCTGTCAGTTGAATGCACACATTGACAACCGTTCAGTTTGATAGCACACTTTTGGTTTTAGAAGCAGATATTTCTCTGTACAGCCTATGGTCCCATTCACTCGGGAATATCCCAACGCAGCTCCTAGAAGAAACGTGTTTCTGACTCGCTGAATCTCAACATAGATTCAACTCTCTTAGGTGAACGAACGCACAGCAGAGCAGTTTCAAGGAAACCTTTCTCCTGAGTCTTAGACGAAGTTTCCTGCTGTTTAGTACGGATGCCGGCATTGGGCTGGAAATACCGGTTTTGGGATTCTGCACAGAAAGGGTTTGCAAACCGCTGAATCCACACGTGAGTTTAACTCTGTCAGTTGAATGCACACATTGACAACCATTCAGTTAGATAGCTCCGTTTTGGTTTTAGAAGCAGATATTTCTCTGTACAGCCTATGGTCCCATTCACTCGGGAATATCCCAACGCAGCTCCTAGAAGAAACGTGTTTCTGACTCGCTGAATCTCAAGATAGATTCAACTCTCTAAGGTGAACGAACGCACAGCAGAGCAGTTTCACGGAAACGTTTCTCCTGAGTTTTAGACGAAGTTTCCTGCTGTTTAGTACGTATGCCGGCATTGGGCTGGAAATACCGGTTTTGGGATTCTGCACAGAAAGGGTTTGCAAACCGCTGAATCCACACGTGAGTTTAACTCTGTCAGTTGAATGCACACATTGACAACCATTCAGTTTGATAGCACACTTTTGGTTTTAGAAGCAGATATTTCTCTGTACAGCCTATGGTCCCATTCACTCGGGAATATCCCAACGCAGCTCCTAGAAGAAACGTGTTTCTGAATCGCTGAATCTCAACATAGATTCAACTCTCTTAGGTGAACGAACGCACAGCAGAGCAGTTTCAAGGAAACGTTTCTCCTGAGTCTTAGACGAAGTTTCCTGCTGTTTAGTACGTATGCCGGCATTGGGCTGGAAATACCGGTTTTGGGATTCTGCACAGAAAGGGTTTGCAAACCGCTGAATCCACATGTGAGTTTAACTCTGTCAGTTGAATGCACACATTGACAACCATTCAGTTTGATAGCACACTTTTGGTTTTAGAAGCAGATATTTCTCTGTACAGCCTATGGTCCCATTCACTCGGGAATATCCCAACGCAGCTCCTAGAAGAAACGTGTTTCTGACTCGCTGAATCTCAACATAGATTCACCTCTCTTAGGTGAACGAACGCACAGCAGAGCAGTTTCAAGGAAACGTTTCTCCTGAGACTTAGACGAAGTTTCCTGCTCTTTAGTACGTATGCCGGCATTGGGCTGGAAATACCGGTTTTGGGATTCTGCACAGAAAGGGTTTGCAAACCGCTGAATCCACACGTGAGTTTAACTCTGTCAGTTGAATGCACACATTGACAACCATTCAGGTTGATAGCACCCTTTTGGTTTTAGAAGCAGATATTTCTCTGTACAGCCTATGGTCCCATTCACTCGGGAATATCCCAACGCAGCTCCTAGAAGAAACGTGTTTCTGACTCGCTGAATCTCAACATAGATTCAACTCTCTTAGGTGAACGAACGCACAGCAGAGCAGTTTCAAGGAAACGTTTCTCCTGAGTTTTAGACGAAGTTTCCTGCTGTTTAGTACGGATGCCGACATTGGCCTGGACATACCGGTTTTGGGATTCTGCACAGAAAGGGTTTGCAAACCGCTGAATCCACACGTGAGTTTAACTCTGTCAGTTGAATGCACACATTGACAACCATTCAGTTAGATAGCTCCGTTTTGGTTTTAGAAGCAGATATGTCTCTGTACAGCCTATGGTCCCATTCACTCGGGAATATCCCAACGCAGCTCCTAGAAAAAACGTGTTTCTGACTCGCTGAATCTCAACATAGATTCAACTCTCTTAGGTGAACGAACGCACAGCAGAGCTGTTTCAAGGAAACGTTTCTCCTGAGTCTTAGACGAAGTTTCCTGCTGTTTAGTACGTATACCGGCATTGGGCTGGAAATACCGGTTTTGGGATTCTGCACAGAAAGGGTTTGCAAACCGCTGAATCCACACGTGAGTTTAACTCTGTCAGTTGAATGCACACATTGACAACCATTCAGTTAGATAGCTCCGTTTTGGTTTTAGAAGCAGATATTTCTCTGTACAGCCTATGGTCCCATTCACTCGGGAATATCCCAACGCAGCTCCTAGAAGAAACGTGTTTCTGACTCGCTGAATCTCAACATAGATTCAACTCTCTTAGGTGAACGAACGCACAGCAGAGGAGTTTCAAGGAAATGTTTCTCATGAGGCTTAGACGAAGTTTCCTGCTGTTTAGTACGTATGCCGGCATTGGGCTGGAAATACCGGTTTTGGGATTCTGCACAGAAAGGGTTTGCAAACCGCTGAATCCACACGTGAGTTTAACTCTGTCAGTTGAATGCACACATTGACAACCATTCAGTTAGATAGCTCCGTTATGGTTTTAGAAGCAGATATTTCTCTGTACAGCCTATGGTCCCATTCACTCGGGAATATCCCAACGCAGCTCCTAGAAGAAACGTGTTTCTGACTCGCTGAATCTCAACATAGATTCAACTCTCTTAGGTGAACGAACGCACAGCAGAGCAGTTTCAAGGAAACGTTTCTCCTGAGTCTTAGACGAAGTTTCCTGCTGTTTAGTACGTATGCCGGCATTGGGCTGGAAATACCGGTTTTGGGATTCTGCACAGAAAGGGTTTGCAAACCGCTGAATCCACACGTGAGTTTAACTCTGTCAGTTGAATGCACACATTGACAACCATTCAGTTTGATAGCACACTTTTGGTTTTAGAAGCAGATATTTCTCTGTACAGCCTATGGTCCCATTCACTCGGGAATATCCCAACGCAGCTCCTAGAAGAAACGTGTTTCTGACTCGCTGAATCTCAACATAGATTCACCTCTCTTAGGTGAACGAACGCACAGCAGAGCAGTTTCAAGGAAACGTTTCTCCTGAGACTTAGACGAAGTTTCCTGCTCTTTAGTACGTATGCCGGCATTGGGCTGGAAATACCGGTTTTGGGATTCTGCACAGAAAGGGTTTGCAAACCGCTGAATCCACACGTGAGTTTAACTCTGTCAGTTGAATGCACACATTGACAACCATTCAGGTTGATAGCACCCTTTTGGTTTTAGAAGCAGATATTTCTCTGTACAGCCTATGGTCCCATTCACTCGGGAATATCCCAACGCAGCTCCTAGAAGAAACGTGTTTCTGACTCGCTGAATCTCAACATAGATTCAACTCTCTTAGGTGAACGAACGCACAGCAGAGCAGTTTCAAGGAAACGTTTCTCCTGAGTTTTAGACGAAGTTTCCTGCTGTTTAGTACGGATGCCGACATTGGCCTGGACATACCGGTTTTGGGATTCTGCACAGAAAGGGTTTGCAAACCGCTGAATCCACACGTGAGTTTAACTCTGTCAGTTGAATGCACACATTGACAACCATTCAGTTAGATAGCTCCGTTTTGGTTTTAGAAGCAGATATGTCTCTGTACAGCCTATGGTCCCATTCACTCGGGAATATCCCAACGCAGCTCCTAGAAAAAACGTGTTTCTGACTCGCTGAATCTCAACATAGATTCAACTCTCTTAGGTGAACGAAAGCACAGCAGAGCTGTTTCAAGGAAACGTTTCTCCTGAGTCTTAGACGAAGTTTCCTGCTGTTTAGTACGTATACCGGCATTGGGCTGGAAATACCGGTTTTGGGATTCTGCACAGAAAGGGTTTGCAAACCGCTGAATCCACACGTGAGTTTAACTCTGTCAGTTGAATGCACACATTGACAACCATTCAGTTAGATAGCTCCGTTTTGGTTTTAGAAGCAGATATTTCTCTGTACAGCCTATGGTCCCATTCACTCGGGAATATCCCAACGCAGCTCCTAGAAGAAACGTGTTTCTGACTCGCTGAATCTCAACATAGATTCAACTCTCTTAGGTGAACGAACGCACAGCAGAGGAGTTTCAAGGAAATGTTTCTCATGAGGCTTAGACGAAGTTTCCTGCTGTTTAGTACGTATGCCGGCATTGGGCTGGAAATACCGGTTTTGGGATTCTGCACAGAAAGGGTTTGCAAACCGCTGAATCCACACGTGAGTTTAACTCTGTCAGTTGAATGCACACATTGACAACCATTCAGTTAGATAGCTCCGTTATGGTTTTAGAAGCAGATATTTCTCTGTACAGCCTATGGTCCCATTCACTCGGGAATATCCCAACGCAGCTCCTAGAAGAAACGTGTTTCTGACTCGCTGAACCTCAACATAGATTCAACTCTCTTAGGTGAACGAACGCACAGCAGAGCAGTTTCAAGGAAACGTTTCTCCTGAGTCTTAGACGAAGTTTCCTGCTGTTTAGTACGTATGCCGGCATTGGGCTGGAAATACCGGTTTTGGGATTCTGCACAGAAAGGGTTTGCAAACCGCTGAATCCACACGTGAGTTTAACTCTGTCAGTTGAATGCACACATTGACAACCATTCAGTTTGATAGCACACTTTTGGTTTTAGAAGCAGATATTTCTCTGTACAGCCTATGGTCCCATTCACTCGGGAATATCCCAACGCAGCTCCTAGAAGAAACGTGTTTCTGACTCGCTGAATCTCAACATAGATTCACCTCTCTTAGGTGAACGAACGCACAGCAGAGCAGTTTCAAGGAAACGTTTCTCCTGAGTCTTAGACGAAGTTTCCTGCTCTTTAGTACGTATGCCGGCATTGGGCTGGAAATACCGGTTTTGGGATTCTGCACAGAAAGGGTTTGCAAACCGCTGAATCCACACGTGAGTTTAACTCTGTCAGTTGAATGCACACATTGACAACCATTCAGTTTGATAGCACACTTTTGGTTTTAGAAGCAGATATTTCTCTGTACAGCCTATGGTCCCATTCACTCGGGAATATCCCAACGCAGCTCCTAGAAGAAACGTGTTTCTGACTCGCTGAATCTCAACATAGATTCAACTCTCTTAGGTGAACGAACGCACAGCAGAGCAGTTTCAAGGAAACGTTTCTCCTGAGTCTTAGACGAAGTTTCCTGCTGTTTAGTACGTATGCCGGCATTGGGCTAGAAATACCGGTTTTGGGATTCTGCACAGAAAGGGTTTGCAAACCGCTGAATCCACACGTGAGTTTAACTCTGTCAGTTGAATGCACACATTGACAACCATTCAGTTTGATAGCACACTTTTGGTTTTAGAAGCAGATATTTCTCTGTACAGCCTATGGTCCCATTCACTCGGGAATATCCCAACGCAGCTCCTAGAAGAAACGTGTTTCTGACTCGCTGAATCTCAACATAGATTCACCTCTCTTAGGTGAACGAACGCACAGCAGAGCAGTTTCAAGGAAACGTTTCTCCTGAGACTTAGACGAAGTTTCCTGCTCTTTAGTACGTATGCCGGCATTGGGCTGGAAATACCGGTTTTGGGATTCTGCACAGAAAGGGTTTGCAAACCGCTGAATCCACACGTGAGTTTAACTCTGTCAGTTGAATGCACACATTGACAACCATTCAGGTTGATAGCACCCTTTTGGTTTTAGAAGCAGATATTTCTCTGTACAGCCTATGGTCCCATTCACTCGGGAATATCCCAACGCAGCTCCTAGAAGAAACGTGTTTCTGACTCGCTGAATCTCAACATAGATTCAACTCTCTTAGGTGAACGAACGCACAGCAGAGCAGTTTCAAGGAAACGTTTCTCCTGAGTTTTAGACGAAGTTTCCTGCTGTTTAGTACGGATGCCGACATTGGCCTGGACATACCGGTTTTGGGATTCTGCACAGAAAGGGTTTGCAAACCGCTGAATCCACACGTGAGTTTAACTCTGTCAGTTGAATGCACACATTGACAACCATTCAGTTAGATAGCTCCGTTTTGGTTTTAGAAGCAGATATGTCTCTGTACAGCCTATGGTCCCATTCACTCGGGAATATCCCAACGCAGCTCCTAGAAAAAACGTGTTTCTGACTCGCTGAATCTCAACATAGATTCAACTCTCTTAGGTGAACGAACGCACAGCAGAGCAGTTTCAAGGAAACGTTTCTCCTGAGTCTTAGACGAAGTTTCCTGCTGTTTAGTACGTATACCGGCATTGGGCTGGAAATACCGGTTTTGGGATTCTGCACAGAAAGGGTTTGCAAACCGCTGAATCCACACGTGAGTTTAACTCTGTCAGTTGAATGCACACATTGACAACCATTCAGTTAGATAGCTCCGTTTTGGTTTTAGAAGCAGATATTTCTCTGTACAGCCTATGGTCCCATTCACTCGGGAATATCCCAACGCAGCTCCTAGAAGAAACGTGTTTCTGACTCGCTGAATCTCAACATAGATTCAACTCTCTTAGGTGAACGAACGCACAGCAGAGGAGTTTCAAGGAAATGTTTCTCATGAGGCTTAGACGAAGTTTCCTGCTGTTTAGTACGTATGCCGGCATTGGGCTGGAAATACCGGTTTTGGGATTCTGCACAGAAAGGGTTTGCAAACCGCTGAATCCACACGTGAGTTTAACTCTGTCAGTTGAATGCACACATTGACAACCATTCAGTTAGATAGCTCCGTTATGGTTTTAGAAGCAGATATTTCTCTGTACAGCCTATGGTCCCATTCACTCGGGAATATCCCAACGCAGCTCCTAGAAGAAACGTGTTTCTGACTCGCTGAATCTCAACATAGATTCAACTCTCTTAGGTGAACGAACGCACAGCAGAGCAGTTTCAAGGAAACGTTTCTCCTGAGTCTTAGACGAAGTTTCCTGCTGTTTAGTACGTATGCCGGCATTGGGCTGGAAATACCGGTTTTGGGATTCTGCACAGAAAGGGTTTGCAAACCGCTGAATCCACACGTGAGTTTAACTCTGTCAGTTGAATGCACACATTGACAACCATTCAGTTTGATAGCACACTTTTGGTTTTAGAAGCAGATATTTCTCTGTACAGCCTATGGTCCCATTCACTCGGGAATATCCCAACGCAGCTCCTAGAAGAAACGTGTTTCTGACTCGCTGAATCTCAACATAGATTCACCTCTCTTAGGTGAACGAACGCACAGCAGAGCAGTTTCAAGGAAACGTTTCTCCTGAGACTTAGACGAAGTTTCCTGCTCTTTAGTACGTATGCCGGCATTGGGCTGGAAATACCGGTTTTGGGATTCTGCACAGAAAGGGTTTGCAAACCGCTGAATCCACACGTGAGTTTAACTCTGTCAGTTGAATGCACACATTGACAACCATTCAGGTTGATAGCACCCTTTTGGTTTTAGAAGCAGATATTTCTCTGTACAGCCTATGGTCCCATTCACTCGGGAATATCCCAACGCAGCTCCTAGAAGAAACGTGTTTCTGACTCGCTGAATCTCAACATAGATTCAACTCTCTTAGGTGAACGAACGCACAGCAGAGCAGTTTCAAGGAAACGTTTCTCCTGAGTTTTAGACGAAGTTTCCTGCTGTTTAGTACGGATGCCGACATTGGCCTGGACATACCGGTTTTGGGATTCTGCACAGAAAGGGTTTGCAAACCGCTGAATCCACACGTGAGTTTAACTCTGTCAGTTGAATGCACACATTGACAACCATTCAGTTAGATAGCTCCGTTTTGGTTTTAGAAGCAGATATGTCTCTGTACAGCCTATGGTCCCATTCACTCGGGAATATCCCAACGCAGCTCCTAGAAAAAACGTGTTTCTGACTCGCTGAATCTCAACATAGATTCAACTCTCTTAGGTGAACGAACGCACAGCAGAGCTGTTTCAAGGAAACGTTTCTCCTGAGTCTTAGACGAAGTTTCCTGCTGTTTAGTACGTATACCGGCATTGGGCTGGAAATACCGGTTTTGGGATTCTGCACAGAAAGGGTTTGCAAACCGCTGAATCCACACGTGAGTTTAACTCTGTCAGTTGAATGCACACATTGACAACCATTCAGTTAGATAGCTCCGTTTTGGTTTTAGAAGCAGATATTTCTCTGTACAGCCTATGGTCCCATTCACTCGGGAATATCCCAACGCAGCTCCTAGAAGAAACGTGTTTCTGACTCGCTGAATCTCAACATAGATTCAACTCTCTTAGGTGAACGAACGCACAGCAGAGGAGTTTCAAGGAAATGTTTCTCATGAGGCTTAGACGAAGTTTCCTGCTGTTTAGTACGTATGCCGGCATTGGGCTGGAAATACCGGTTTTGGGATTCTGCACAGAAAGGGTTTGCAAACCGCTGAATCCACACGTGAGTTTAACTCTGTCAGTTGAATGCACACATTGACAACCATTCAGTTAGATAGCTCCGTTATGGTTTTAGAAGCAGATATTTCTCTGTACAGCCTATGGTCCCATTCACTCGGGAATATCCCAACGCAGCTCCTAGAAGAAACGTGTTTCTGACTCGCTGAATCTCAACATAGATTCAACTCTCTTAGGTGAACGAACGCACAGCAGAGCAGTTTCAAGGAAACGTTTCTCCTGAGTCTTAGACGAAGTTTCCTGCTGTTTAGTACGTATGCCGGCATTGGGCTGGAAATACCGGTTTTGGGATTCTGCACAGAAAGGGTTTGCAAACCGCTGAATCCACACGTGAGTTTAACTCTGTCAGTTGAATGCACACATTGACAACCATTCAGTTTGATAGCACACTTTTGGTTTTAGAAGCAGATATTTATCTGTACAGCCTATGGTCCAATTCACTCGGGAATATCCCAACGCAGCTCCTAGAAGAAACGTGTTTCTGACTCGCTGAATCTCAACATAGATTCACCTCTCTTAGGTGAACGAACGCACAGCAGAGCAGTTTCAAGGAAACGTTTCTCCTGAGTCTTAGACGAAGTTTCCTGCTCTTTAGTACGTATGCCGGCATTGGGCTGGAAATACCGGTTTTGGGATTCTGCACAGAAAGGGTTTGCAAACCGCTGAATCCACACGTGAGTTTAATTCTGTCAGTTGAATGCACACATTGAAAACCATTCAGTTTGATAGCACCCTTTTGGTTTTAGAAGCAGATATTTCTCTGTACAGCCTATGGTCCCATTCACTCGGGAATATCCCAACGCAGCTCCTCGAAGAAACGTGTTTCTGACTCGCTGAATCTCAACATAGATTCAACTCTCTTAGGTGAACGAACGCACAGCAGAGCAGTTTCAAGGAAACGTTTCTCCTGAGTTTTAGACGAAGTTTCCTGCTGTTTAGTACGGATGCCGACATTGGGCTGGACATACCGGTTTTGGGATTCTGCACAGAAAGGTTTTGCAAACCGCTGAATCCACACGTGAGTTTAACTCTGTCAGTTGAATGCACACATTGACAACCATTCAGTTAGATAGCTCCGTTTTGGTTTTAGAAGCAGATATTTCTCTGTACAGCCTATGGTCCCATTCACTCGGGAATATCCCAACGCAGCTCCTAGAAGAAACGTGTTTCTGACTCGCTGAATCTCAACATAGATTCAACTCTCTTAGGTGAACGAACGCACAGCAGAGCAGTTTCAAGGAAACCTTTCTCCTGAGTCTTAGACGAAGTTTCCTGCTGTTTAGTACGTATGCCGGCATTGGGCTGGAAATACCGGTTTGGGATTCTGCACAGAAAGGGTTTGCAAACCGCTGAATCCACACGTGAGTTTAACTCTGTCAGTTGAATGCACACATTGACAACCATTCAGTTAGATAGCTCCGTTTTGGTTTTAGAAGCAGATATTTCTCTGTACACCCTATGGTCCCATTCACTCGGGAATATCCCAACGCAGCTCCTAGAAGAAACGTGTTTCTGACTCGCTGAATCTCAACATAGATTCAACTCTCTTAGGTGAACGAACGCACAGCAGAGCAGTTTCAAGGAATCGTTCCTCCTGAGTTTTAGACGAAGTTTCCTGCTGTTTAGTACGTATGCCGGCATTGGGCTGGAAATACCGGTTTTGGGATTCTGCACAGAAAGGGTTTGCAAACCGCTGAATCCACACGTGAGTTTAACTCTGTCAGTTAAATGCACACATTGACAACCATTCAGTTTGATAGCACACTTTTGGTTTTAGAAGCAGATATTTCTCTGTACAGCCTATGGTCCCATTCACTCGGGAATATCCCAACGCAGCTCCTAGAAGAAACATGTTTCTGACTCGCTGAATCTCAACATAGATTCAACTCTCTTAGGTGAACGAAAGCACAGCAGAGCAGTTTCAAGGAAACGTTTCTCCTGAGTTTTAGACGAAGTTTCCTGCTGTTTAGTACGGATGCCGGCATTGGGCTGGAAATACCGGTTTTGGGATTCTGCACAGAAAGGGTTTGCAAACCGCTGAATCCACACGTGAGTTTAACTCTGTCAGTTAAATGCACACATTGACAACCATTCAGTTTGATAGCACACTTTTGGTTTTAGAAGCAGATATTTCTCTGTACAGCCTATGGTCCCATTCACTCGGGAATATCCCAACGCAGCTCCTAGAAGAAACGTGTTTCTGACTCGCTGAATCTCAACATAGATTCAACTCTCTTAGGTGAACGAAAGCACAGCAGAGCAGTTTCAAGGAAACGTTTCTCCTGAGTTTTAGACGAAGTTTCCTGCTGTTTAGTACGTATGCCGGCATTGGGCTGGAAATACCGGTTTTGGGATTCTGCACAGAAAGGGTTTGCAAACCGCTGAATCCACACGTGAGTTTAACTCTGTCAGTTGAATGCACACATTGACAACCATTCAGTTTGATAGCACACTTTTGGTTTTAGAAGCAGATATTTCTCTGTACAGCCTATGGTCCCATTCACTCGGGAATATCCCAACGCAGCTCCTAGAAGAAACGTGTTTCTGACTCGCTGAATCTCAACATAGATTCAACGGTTTTAGGTGAACGAACGCACAGCAGAGCAGTTTCAAGGAAACGTTTCTCCTGAGTCTTAGACGAAGTTTCCTGCTGTTTAGTACGTATGCCGGCATTGGGCTGGAAATACCGGTTTTGGGATTCTGCACAGAAAAGGTTTGCAAACCGCTGAATCCACGCGTGAGATTAACTCTGTCAGTTGAATGCACACATTGACAACCATTCAGTTAGATAGCTCCGTTTTAGTTTTAGAAGCAGATATTTCTCTGTACAGCCTATGGTCCCATTCACTCGGGAATATCCCAACGCAGCTCCTAGAAGAAACGTGTTTCTGACTCGCTGAATCTCAACATAGATTCAACTCTCTTAGGTGAACGAACGCACAGCAGAGCAGTTTCAAGGAAACGTTTCTCCTGAGTTTTAGACGAAGTTTCCTGCTGTTTAGTACGGATGCCGACAATGGACTGGACATACCGGTTTTGGGATTCTGCACAGAAAGGGTTTGCAAACCGCTGAATCCACACGTGAGTTTAACTCTGTCAGTTGAATGCACACATTGACAACCATTCAGTTAGATAGCTCCGTTTTGGTTTTAGAAGCAGATATGTCTCTGTACAGCCTATGGTCCCATTCACTCGGGAATATCCCAACGCAACTCCTAGCATAAACGTGTTTCTGACTCGCTGAATCTCAACATAGATTCAACTCTCTTAGGTGAACGAACGCACAGCAGAGCAGTTTCAAGGAAACGTTTCTCCTGAGTTTTAGACGAAGTTTCCTGCTGTTTAGTACGGATGCCGGCATTGGGCTGGAAATACCGGTTTTAGGATTCTGCACAGAAAGGGTTTGCAAACCGCTGAATCCACACGTGAGTTTAACTCTGTCAGTTGAATGCACACATTGACAACCATTCAGTTAGATAGCTCCGTTTTGGTTTTAGAAGCAGATATTTCTCTGTACAGCCTATGGTCCCATTCACTCGGGAATATCCCAACGCAGCTCCTAGAAGAAACGTGTTTCTGACTCGCTGAATCGCAACATAGATTCAACTCTCTTAGGTGAACGAACACACAGCAGAGCAGTTTCAAGGAAACGTTTCTCCTGAGTTTTAGACGAAGTTTCCTGCTGTTTAGTACGGATGCCGGCATTGGGCTGGAAATACCGGTTTTGGGATTCTGCACAGAAAGGGTTTGCAAACCGCTGAATCCACACGTGAGTTTAACTCTGTCAGTTGAATGCACACATTGACAACCGTTCAGTTTGATAGCACACTTTTGGTTTTAGAAGCAGATATTTCTCTGTACAGCCTATGGTCCCATTCACTCGGGAATATCCCAACGCAGCTCCTAGAAGAAACGTGTTTCTGACTCGCTGAATCTCAACATAGATTCAACTCTCTTAGGTGAACGAACGCACAGCAGAGCAGTTTCAAGGAAACCTTTCTCCTGAGTCTTAGACGAAGTTTCCTGCTGTTTAGTACGGATGCCGGCATTGGGCTGGAAATACCGGTTTTGGGATTCTGCACAGAAAGGGTTTGCAAACCGCTGAATCCACACGTGAGTTTAACTCTGTCAGTTGAATGCACACATTGACAACCATTCAGTTAGATAGCTCCGTTTTGGTTTTAGAAGCAGATATTTCTCTGTACAGCCTATGGTCCCATTCACTCGGGAATATCCCAACGCAGCTCCTAGAAGAAACGTGTTTCTGACTCGCTGAATCTCAAGATAGATTCAACTCTCTAAGGTGAACGAACGCACAGCAGAGCAGTTTCACGGAAACGTTTCTCCTGAGTTTTAGACGAAGTTTCCTGCTGTTTAGTACGTATGCCGGCATTGGGCTGGAAATACCGGTTTTGGGATTCTGCACAGAAAGGGTTTGCAAACCGCTGAATCCACACGTGAGTTTAACTCTGTCAGTTGAATGCACACATTGACAACCATTCAGTTAGATAGCTCCGTTTTGGTTTTAGAAGCAGATATTTCTCTGTACAGCCTATGGTCCCATTCACTCGGGAATATCCCAACGCAGCTCCTAGCATAAACGTGTTTCTGACTCGCTGAATCTCAACATAGATTCAACTCTCTTAGGTGAACGAACGCACAGCAGAGGAGTTTCAAGGAAATGTTTCTCATGAGTCTTAGACGAAGTTTCCTGCTGTTTAGTACGTATGCCGGCATTGGGCTGGAAATACCGGTTTTGGGATTCTGCACAGAAAGGGTTTGCAAACCGCTGAATCCACACGTGAGTTTAACTCTGTCAGTTGAATGCACACATTGACAACCATTCAGTTAGATAGCTCCGTTTTGGTTTTAGAAGCAGATATTTCTCTGTACAGCCTATGGTCCCATTCACTCGGGAATATCCCAACGCAGCTCCTAGAAGAAACGTGTTTCTGACTCGCTGAATCTCAACATAGATTCAACTCTCTTAGGTGAACGAACGCACAGCAGAGCAGTTTCAAGGAAACGTTTCTCCTGAGTTTTAGACGAAGTTTCCTGCTGTTTAGTACGGATGCCGACATTGGGCTGGACATACCGGTTTTGGGATTCTGCACAGAAAGGGTTTGCAAACCGCTGAATCCACACGTGAGTTTAACTCTGTCAGTTGAATGCACACATTGACAACCATTCAGTTAGATAGCTCCGTTTTGGTTTTAGAAGCAGATATTTCTCTGTACAGCCTATGGTCCCATTCACTCGGGAATATCCCAACGCAGCTCCTAGCATAAACGTGTTTCTGACTCGCTGAATCTCAACATAGATTCAACTGTTTTAGGTGAACGAACGCACAGCAGAGCAGTTTCAAGGAAACGTTTCTCCTGAGTCTTAGACGAAGTTTCCTGCTGTTTAGTACATATGCCGGCATTGGGCTGGAAATACCGGTTTTGGGATTCTGCACAGAAAGGGTCTGCAAACCGCTGAATCCACACGTGAGTTTAACTCTGTCAGTTGAATGCACACATTGACAACCATTCAGTTAGATAGCTCCGTTTTGGTTTTAGAAGCAGATATTTCTCTGTACAGCCTATGGTCCCATTCACTCGGGAATATCCCAACGCAGCTCTTAGAAGAAACGTGTTTCTGACTCGCTGAATCTCAACATAGATTCAACTCTCTTAGGGGAACGAACGCACAGCAGAGCAGTTTCAAGGAAACGTTTCTCCTGAGTTTTAGACGAAGTTTCCTGCTGTTTAGTACGGATGCTGGCATTGGGCTGGAAATACCGGTTTTGGGATTCTGCACAGAAAGGGTTTGCAAACCGCTGAATCCACACGTGAGTTTAACTCTGTCAGTTGAATGCACACATTGACAACCATTCAGTTAGATAGCACACTTTTGGTTTTAGAAGCAGATATTTCTCTGTACAGCCTATGGTCCCATTCACTCGGGAATATCCCAACGCAGCTCCTAGAAGAAACGTGTTTCTGACTCGCTGAATCTCAACATAGATTCAACTCTCTTAGGTGAACGAACGCACAGCAGAGCAGTTTCAAGGAAACGTTTCTCCTGAGTTTTAGACGAAGTTTCCTGCTGTTTAGTACGTATGCCGGCATTGGGCTGGAATTACCGGTTTTGGGATTCTGCACAGAAAGGGTTTGCAAACCGCTGAATCCACACGTGAGTTTAACTCTGTCAGTTGAATGCACACATTGACAACCATTCAGTTAGATAGCTCCGTTTTGGTTTTAGAAGCAGATATTTCTCTGTACAGCCTATGGTCCCATTCACTCGGGAATATCCCAACGCAGCTCCTAGAAGAAACGTGTTTCTGACTCGCTGAATCTCAACATAGATTCAACTCTCTTAGGTGAACGAACGCACAGCAGAGCAGTTTCAAGGAAACGTTTCTCCTGAGTCTTAGACGAAGTTTCCTGCTCTTTAGTACGTATGCCGGCATTGGGCTGGAAATACCGGTTTTGGGATTCTGCACAGAAAGGGTTTGCAAACCGCTGAATCCACACGTGAGGTTAACTCTGTCAGTTGAATGCACACATTGACAACCATTCAGTTTGATAACACCCTTTTGGTTTTAGAAGCAGATATTTCTCTGTACAGCCTATGGTCCCATTCACTCGGGAATATCCCAACGCAGCTCCTAGAAGAAACGTGTTTCTGACTCGCTGAATCTCAACATAGATTCAACTGCTTTAGGTGAACGAACGCACAGCAGAGCAGTTTCAAGGAAACGTTTCTCCTGAGTCTTAGACGAAGTTTCCTGCTGTTTAGTACGTATGCCGGCATTGGGCTGGAAATACCGGTTTTGGGATTCTGCACAGAAAGGGTTTGCAAACCGCTGAATCCACACGTGAGTTTAACTCTGTCAGTTGAATGCACACATTGACAACCATTCAGTTAGATAGCTCCGTTTTGGTTTTAGAAGCAGATATTTCTCTGTACACCCTATGGTCCCATTCACTCGGGAATATCCCAACGCAGCTCCTAGAAGAAACGTGTTTCTGACTCGCTGAATCTCAAGATAGATTCAACTCTCTTAGGTGAACGAACGCACAGCAGAGCAGTTTCAAGGAAACGTTTCTCCTGAGTTTTAGACGAAGTTTCCTGCTGTTTAGTACGGATGCCGGCATTGGGCTGGAAATACCGGTTTTGGGATTCTGAACAGAAAGGGTTTGCAAACCGCTGAATCCACACGTGAGTTTAACTCTGTCAGTTGAATGCACACATTGACAACCATTCAGTTAGATAGCTCCGTTTTGGTTTTAGAAGCAGATATTTCTCTGTACAGCCTATGGTCCCATTCACTCGGGAATATCCCAACGCAGCTCCTAGAAGAAACGTGTTTCTGACTCGCTGAATCTCAACAGAGATTCAACTCTCTTAGGTGAACGAACGCACAGCAGAGCAGTTTCAAGGAAACGTTTCTCCTGAGTTTTAGACGAAGTTTCCTGCTGTTTAGTACGGATGCCGGCATTGGGCTGGAAATACCGGTTTTGGGATTCTGCACAGAAAGGGTTTGCAAACCGCTGAATCCACACGTGAGTTTAACTCTGTCAGTTGAATGCACACATTGACAACCATTCAGTTAGATAGCTCCGTTTTGGTTTTAGAAGCAGATATTTCTCTGTACAGCCTATGGTCCCATTCACTCAGGAATATCCCAACGCAGCTCCTAGAAGAAACGTGTTTCTGACTCGCTGAATCTCAACATAGATTCAACTCTCTTAGGTGAACGAACGCACAGCAGAGCAGTTTCAAGGAAACGTTTCTCCTGAGTCTTAGACGAAGTTTCCTGCTGTTTAGTACGGATGCCGGCATTGGGCTGGAAATACCGGTTTTGGGATTCTGCACAGAAAGGGTTTGCAAACCGCTGAATCCACACGTGATTTTAACTCTGTCAGTTGAATGCACACATTGACAACCATTCAGTTAGATAGCTCCGTTTTGGTTTTAGAAGCAGATATTTCTCTGTACAGCCTATGGTCCCATTCACTCGGGAATATCCCAACGCAGCTCCTAGAAGAAACGTGTTTCTGACTCGCTGAATCTCAACATAGATTCAACTCTCTTAGGTGAACGAACGCACAGCAGAGCAGTTTCAAGGAAACGTTTCTCCTGAGTCTTAGACGAAGTTTCCTGCTGTTTAGTACGTATGCCGGCATTGGGCTGGAAATACCGGTTTTGGGATTCTGCACAGAAAGGGTTTGCAAACCGCTGAATCCACACGTGAGTTTAACTCTGTCAGTTGAATGCACACATTGACAACCATTCAGTTTGATAGCACCCTTTTGGTTTTAGAAGCAGATATTTCTCTGTACAGCCTATGGTCCCATTCACTCGGGAATATCCCAACGCAGCTCCTAGAAGAAACGTGTTTCTGACTCGCTGAATCTCAAGATAGATTCAACTCTCTTAGGTGAACGAACGCACAGCAGAGCAGTTTCAAGGAAACGTTTCTCCTGAGTTTTAGACGAAGTTTCCTGCTGTTTAGTACGTATGCCGGCATTGGGCTGGAAATACCGGTTTTGGGATTCTGCACAGAAAGGGTTTGCAAACCGCTGAATCCACACGTGAGTTTAACTCTGTCAGTTGAATGCACACATTGACAACCATTCAGTTAGATAGCTCCGTTTTGGTTTTAGAAGCAGATATTTCTCTGTACAGCCTATGGTCCCATTCACTCGGGAATATCCCAACGCAGCTCCTAGAAGAAACGTGTTTCTGACTCGCTGAATCTCAACATAGATTCAACTCTCTTAGGTGAACGAACGCACAGCAGAGCAGTTTCAAGGAAACGTTTCTCCTGAGTCTTAGACGAAGTTTCCTGCTGTTTAGTACGGATGCCGGCATTGGGCTGGAAATACCGGTTTTGGGATTCTGCACAGAAAGGGTTTGCAAACCGCTGAATCCACACGTGAGTTTAACTCTGTCAGTTGAATGCACACATTGACAACCATTCAGTTAGATAGCTCCGTTTTGGTTTTAGAAGCAGATATTTCTCTGTACAGCCTATGGTCCCATTCACTCGGGAATATCCCAACGCAGCTCCTAGAAGAAACGTGTTTCTGACTCGCTGAATCTCAACATAGATTCAACTCTCTTAGGTGAACGAACGCACAGCAGAGCAGTTTCAAGGAAACGTTTCTCCTGAGTCTTAGACGAAGTTTCCTGCTGTTTAGTACGTATGCCGGCATTGGGCTGGAAATACCGGTTTTGGGATTCTGCACAGAAAGGGTTTGCAAACCGCTGAATCCACACGAGAGTTTAACTCTGTCAGTTGAATGCAAACATTGACAACCATTCTGTTAGATAGCTCCGTTTTGGTTTTAGAAGCAGATATTTCTCTGTACAGCCTATGGTCCAATTCACTCGGGAATATCCCAACGCAGCTCCTAGAAGAAACGTGTTTCTGACTCGCTGAATCTCAACATAGATTCAACTCTCTTAGGTGAACGAACGCACAGCAGAGCAGTTTCAAGGAAACGTTTCTCCTGAGTTTTAGACGAAGTTTCCTGCTGTTTAGTACGGATGCCGGCATTGGGCTGGAAATACCGGTTTTGGGATTCTGCACAGAAAGGGTTTGCAAACCGCTGAATCCACACGTGATTTTAACTCTGTCAGTTGAATGCACACATTGACAACCATTCAGTTAGATAGCTCCGTTTTGGTTTTAGAAGCAGATATTTCTCTGTACAGCCTATGGTCCCATTCACTCGGGAATATCCCAACGCAGCTCCTAGAAGAAACGTGTTTCTGACTCGCTGAATCTCAACATAGATTCAACTCTCTTAGGTGAACGAACGCACAGCAGAGCAGTTTCAAGGAAACGTTTCTCCTGAGTCTTAGACGAAGTTTCCTGCTGTTTAGTACGTATGCCGGCATTGGGCTGGAAATACCGGTTTTGGGATTCTGCACAGAAAGGGTTTGCAAACCGCTGAATCCACACGTGAGTTTAACTCTGTCAGTTGAATGCACACATTGGCAACCATTCAGTTTGATAGCACCCTTTTGGTTTTAGAAGCAGATATTTCTCTGTACAGCCTATGGTCCCATTCACTCGGGAATATCCCAACGCAGCTCCTAGAAGAAACGTGTTTCTGACTCGCTGAATCTCAAGATAGATTCAACTCTCTTAGGTGAACGAACGCACAGCAGAGCAGTTTCAAGGAAACGTTTCTCCTGAGTTTTAGACGAAGTTTCCTGCTGTTTAGTACGTATGCCGGCATTGGGCTGGAAATACCGGTTTTGGGATTCTGCACAGAAAGGGTTTGCAAACCGCTGAATCCACACGTGAGTTTAACTCTGTCAGTTGAATGCACACATTGACAACCATTCAGTTAGATAGCTCCGTTTTGGTTTTAGAAGCAGATATTTCTCTGGACAGCCTATGGTCCCATTCACTCGGGAATATCCCAACGCAGCTCCTAGAAGAAACGTGTTTCTGACTCGCTGAATCTCAACATAGATTCAACTCTCTTAGGTGAACGAACGCACAGCAGAGCAGTTTCAAGGAAACGTTTCTCCTGAGTTTTAGACGAAGTTTCCTGCTGTTTAGTACGGATGCCGGCATTGGGCTGGAAATACCGGTTTTGGGATTCTGCACAGAAAGGGTTTGCAAACCGCTGAATCCACACGTGAGTTTAACTCTGTCAGTTGAATGCACACATTGACAACCATTCAGTTTGATAGCACACTTTTGGTTTTAGAAGCAGATATTTCTCTGTACAGCCTATGGTCCCATTCACTCGGGAATATCCCAACGCAGCTCCTAGAAGAAACGTGTTTCTGACTCGCTGAATCTCAACAGAGATTCAACTCTCTTAGGTGAACGAACGCACAGCAGAGCAGTTTCAAGGAAACGTTTCTCCTGAGTCTTAGACGAAGTTTCCTGCTGTTTAGTACGTATGCCGGCATTGGGCTGGAAATACCGGTTTTGGGATTCTGCACAGAAAGGGTTTGCAAACCGCTGAATCCACACGTGAGTTTAACTCTGTCAGTTGAATGCACACATTGACAACCATTCAGTTAGATAGCTCCGTTTTGGTTTTAGAAGCAGATATTTCTCTGTACAGCCTATGGTCCCATTCACTCGGGAATATCCCAACGCAGCTCCTAGAAGAAACGTGTTTCTGACTCGCTGAATCTCAACATAGATTCAACTCTCTTAGGTGAACGAACGCACAGCAGAGCAGTTTCAAGGAAACGTTTCTCCTGAGTCTTAGACGAAGTTTCCTGCTGTTTAGTACGTATGCCGGCATTGGGCTGGAAATACCGGTTTTGGGATTCTGCACAGAAAGGGTTTGCAAACCGCTGAATCCACACGTGAGGTTAACTCTGTCAGTTGAATGCACACATTGACAACCATTCAGTTTGGTAACACCCTTTTGGTTTTAGAAGCAGATATTTCTCTGTACAGCCTATGGTCCCATTCACTCGGGAATATCCCAACGCAGCTCCTAGAAGAAACGTGTTTCTGACTCGCTGAATCTCAACATAGATTCAACTGTTTTAGGTGAACGAACGCACAGCAGAGCAGTTTCAAGGAAACGTTTCTCCTGAGTCTTAGACGAAGTTTCCTGCTGTTTAGTACGTATGCCGGCATTGGGCTGGAAATACCGGTTTTGGGATTCTGCACAGAAAGGGTTTGCAAACCGCTGAATCCACACGAGAGTTTAACTCTGTCAGTTGAATGCAAACATTGACAACCATTCTGTTAGATAGCTCCGTTTTGGTTTTAGAAGCAGATATTTCTCTGTACAGCCTATGGTCCAATTCACTCGGGAATATCCCAACGCAGCTCCTAGAAGAAACGTGTTTCTGACTCGCTGAATCTCAACATAGATTCAACTCTCTTAGGTGAACGAACGCACAGCAGAGCAGTTTCAAGGAAACGTTTCTCCTGAGTTTTAGACGAAGTTTCCTGCTGTTTAGTACGGATGCCGACATTGGCCTGGACATACCGGTTTTGGGATTCTGCACAGAAAGGTTTTGCAAACCGCTGAATCCACACGTGAGTTTAACTCTGTCAGTTGAATGCACACATTGACAACCATTCAGTTAGATAGCTCCGTTTTGGTTTTAGAAGCAGATATTTCTCTGTACAGCCTATGGTCCCATTCACTCGGGAATATCCCAACGCAGCTCCTAGAAGAAACGTGTTTCTGACTCGCTGAATCTCAACATAGATTCAACTCTCTTAGGTGAACGAACGCACAGCAGAGCAGTTTCAAGGAAACCTTTCTCCTGAGTCTTAGACGAAGTTTCCTGCTGTTTAGTACGTATGCCGGCATTGGGCTGGAAATACCGGTTTTGGGATTCTGCACAGAAAGGGTTTGCAAACCGCTGAATCCACACGTGAGTTTAACTCTGTCAGTTGAATGCACACATTGACAACCATTCAGTTAGATAGCTCCGTTTTGGTTTTAGAAGCAGATATTTCTCTGTACAGCCTATGGTCCCATTCACTCGGGAATATCCCAACGCAGCTCCTAGAAGAAACGTGTTTCTGACTCGCTGAATCTCAACATAGATTCAACTCTCTTAGGTGAACGAACGCACAGCAGAGCAGTTTCAAGGAAACGTTTCTCCTGAGTTTTAGACGAAGTTTCCTGCTGTTTAGTACGGATGCCGGCATTGGGCTGGAAATACCGGTTTTGGGATTCTGCACAGAAAGGGTTTGCAAACCGCTGAATCCACACGTGAGTTTAACTCTGTCAGTTGAATGCACACATTGACAACCATTCAGTTTGATAGCACACTTTTGGTTTTAGAAGCAGATATTTCTCTGTACAGCCTATGGTCCCATTCACTCGGGAATATCCCAACGCAGCTCCTAGAAGAAACGTGTTTCTGACTCGCTGAATCTCAACAGAGATTCAACTCTCTTAGGTGAACGAACGCACAGCAGAGCAGTTTCAAGGAAACGTTTCTCCTGAGTCTTAGACGAAGTTTCCTGCTGTTTAGTACGTATGCCGGCATTGGGCTGGAAATACCGGTTTTGGGATTCTGCACAGAAAGGGTTTGCAAACCGCTGAATCCACACGTGAGTTTAACTCTGTCAGTTGAATGCACACATTGACAACCATTCAGTTAGATAGCTCCGTTTTGGTTTTAGAAGCAGATATTTCTCTGTACAGCCTATGGTCCCATTCACTCGGGAATATCCCAACGCAGCTCCTAGAAGAAACGTGTTTCTGACTCGCTGAATCTCAACATAGATTCAACTCTCTTAGGTGAACGAACGCACAGCAGAGCAGTTTCAAGGAAACGTTTCTCCTGAGTCTTAGACGAAGTTTCCTGCTGTTTAGTACGTATGCCGGCATTGGGCTGGAAATACCGGTTTTGGGATTCTGCACAGAAAGGGTTTGCAAACCGCTGAATCCACACGTGAGGTTAACTCTGTCAGTTGAATGCACACATTGACAACCATTCAGTTTGATAACACCCTTTTGGTTTTAGAAGCAGATATTTCTCTGTACAGCCTATGGTCCCATTCACTCGGGAATATCCCAACGCAGCTCCTAGAAGAAACGTGTTTCTGACTCGCTGAATCTCAACATAGATTCAACTGCTTTAGGTGAACGAACGCACAGCAGAGCAGTTTCAAGGAAACGTTTCTCCTGAGTCTTAGACGAAGTTTCCTGCTGTTTAGTACGTATGCCGGCATTGGGCTGGAAATACCGGTTTTGGGATTCTGCACAGAAAGGGTTTGCAAACCGCTGAATCCACACGTGAGTTTAACTCTGTCAGTTGAATGCGCACATTGACAACCATTCAGTTAGATAGCTCCGTTTTGGTTTTAGAAGCAGATATTTCTCTGTACACCCTATGGTCCCATTCACTCGGGAATATCCCAACGCAGCTCCTAGAAGAAACGTGTTTCTGACTCGCTGAATCTCAACATAGATTCAACTCTCTTAGGTGAACGAACGCACAGCAGAGCAGTTTCAAGGAAACGTTTCTCCTGAGTTTTAGACGAAGTTTCCTGCTGTTTAGTACGGATGCCGGCATTGGGCTGGAAATACCGGTTTTGGGATTCTGAACAGAAAGGGTTTGCAAACCGCTGAATCCACACGTGAGTTTAACTCTGTCAGTTGAATGCACACATTGACAACCATTCAGTTTGATAGCACACTTTGGGTTTTAGAAGCAGATATTTCTCTGTACAGCCTATGGTCCCATTCACTCGGGAATATCCCAACGCAGCTCCTAGAAGAAACGTGTTTCTGACTCGCTGAATCTCAACAGAGATTCAACTCTCTTAGGTGAACGAACGCACAGCAGAGCAGTTTCAAGGAAACGTTTCTCCTGAGTTTTAGACGAAGTTTCCTGCTGTTTAGTACGTATGCCGGCATTGGGCTGGAAATACCGGTTTTGGGATTCTGCACAGAAAGGGTTTGCAAACCGCTGAATCCACACGTGAGTTTAACTCTGTCAGTTGAATGCACACATTGACAACCATTCAGTTAGATAGCTCCGTTTTGGTTTTAGAAGCAGATATTTCTCTGTACAGCCTATGGTCCCATTCACTCAGGAATATCCCAACGCAGCTCCTAGAAGAAACGTGTTTCTGACTCGCTGAATCTCAACATAGATTCAACTCTCTTAGGTGAACGAACGCACAGCAGAGCAGTTTCAAGGAAACGTTTCTCCTGAGTTTTAGACGAAGTTTCCTGCTGTTTAGTACGGATGCCGGCATTGGGCTGGAAATACCGGTTTTGGGATTCTGCACAGAAAGGGTTTGCAAACCGCTGAATCCACACGTGATTTTAACTCTGTCAGTTGAATGCACACATTGACAACCATTCAGTTAGATAGCTCCGTTTTGGTTTTAGAAGCAGATATTTCTCTGTACAGCCTATGGTCCCATTCACTCGGGAATATCCCAACGCAGCTCCTAGAAGAAACGTGTTTCTGACTCGCTGAATCTCAACATAGATTCAACTCTCTTAGGTGAACGAACGCACAGCAGAGCAGTTTCAAGGAAACGTTTCTCCTGAGTCTTAGACGAAGTTTCCTGCTGTTTAGTACGTATGCCGGCATTGGGCTGGAAATACCGGTTTTGGGATTCTGCACAGAAAGGGTTTGCAAACCGCTGAATCCACACGTGAGTTTAACTCTGTCAGTTGAATGCACACATTGACAACCATTCAGTTTGATAGCACCCTTTTGGTTTTAGAAGCAGATATTTCTCTGTACAGCCTATGGTCCCATTCACTCGGGAATATCCCAACGCAGCTCCTAGAAGAAACGTGTTTCTGACTCGCTGAATCTCAACATAGATTCAACTCTCTTAGGTGAACGAACGCACAGCAGAGCAGTTTCAAGGAAACGTTGCTCCTGAGTTTTAGACGAAGTTTCCTGCTGTTTAGTACGTATGCCGGCATTGGGCTGGAAATACCGGTTTTGGGATTCTGCACAGAAAGGGTTTGCAAACCGCTGAATCCACACGTGAGTTTAACTCTGTCAGTTGAATGCACACATTGACAACCATTCAGTTAGATAGCTCCGTTTTGGTTTTAGAAGCAGATATTTCTCTGTACAGCCTATGGTCCCATTCACTCGGGAATATCCCAACGCAGCTCCTAGAAGAAACGTGTTTCTGACTCGCTGAATCTCAACATAGATTCAACTCTCTTAGGTGAACGAACGCACAGCAGAGCAGTTTCAAGGAAACGTTTCTCCTGAGTTTTAGACGAAGTTTCCTGCTGTTTAGTACGGATGCCGGCATTGGGCTGGAAATACCGGTTTTGGGATTCTGCACAGAAAGGGTTTGCAAACCGCTGAATCCACACGTGATTTTAACTCTGTCAGTTGAATGCACACATTGACAACCATTCAGTTTGATAGCACACTTTTGGTTTTAGAAGCAGATATTTCTCTGTACAGCCTATGGTCCCATTCACTCGGGAATATCCCAACGCAGCTCCTAGAAGAAACGTGTTTCTGACTCGCTGAATCTCAACATAGATTCAACTCTCTTAGGTGAACGAACGCACAGCAGAGCAGTTTCAAGGAAACGTTTCTCCTGAGTCTTAGACGAAGTTTCCTGCTGTTTAGTACGTATGCCGGCATTGGGCTGGAAATACCAGTTTTGGGATTCTGCACAGAAAGGGTTTGCAAACCGCTGAATCCACACGTGAGTTTAACTCTGTCAGTTGAATGCACACATTGACAACCATTCAGTTAGATAGCTCCGTTTTGGTTTTAGAAGCAGATATTTCTCTGTACAGCCTATGGTCCCATTCACTCGGGAATATCCCAACACAGCTCCTAGAAGAAACGTGTTTCTGACTCGCTGAATCTCAACATAGATTCAACTCTCTTAGGTGAACGAACGCACAGCAGAGCAGTTTCAAGGAAACGTTTCTCCTGAGTCTTAGACGAAGTTTCCTGCTCTTTAGTACGTATGCCGGCATTGGGCTGGAAATACCGGTTTTGGGATTCTGCACAGAAAGGGTTTGCAAACCGCTGAATCCACACGTGAGTTTAACTCTGTCAGTTGAATGCACACATTGACAACCATTCAGTTTGATAACACCCTTTTGGTTTTAGAAGCAGATATTTCTCTGTACAGCCTATGGTCCCATTCACTCGGGAATATCCCAACGCAGCTCCTAGAAGAAACGTGTTTCTGACTCGCTGAATCTCAACATAGATTCAACTGTTTTAGGTGAACGAACGCACAGCAGAGCAGTTTCAAGGAAACGTTTCTCCTGAGTCTTAGACGAAGTTTCCTGCTGTTTAGTACGTATGCCGGCATTGGGCTGGAAATACCGGTTTTGGGATTCTGCACAGAAAGGGTTTGCAAACCGCTGAATCCACACGAGAGTTTAACTCTGTCAGTTGAATGCAAACATTGACAACCATTCTGTTAGATAGCTCCGTTTTGGTTTTAGAAGCAGATATTTCTCTGTACAGCCTATGGTCCAATTCACTCGGGAATATCCCAACGCAGCTCCTAGAAGAAACGTGTTTCTGACTCGCTGAATCTCAACATAGATTCAACTCTCTTAGGTGAACGAACGCACAGCAGAGCAGTTTCAAGGAAACGTTTCTCCTGAGTTTTAGACGAAGTTTCCTGCTGTTTAGTACGGATGCCGACATTGGGCTGGACATACCGGTTTTGGGATTCTGCACAGAAAGGTTTTGCAAACCGCTGAATCCACACGTGAGTTTAACTCTGTCAGTTGAATGCACACATTGACAACCATTCAGTTAGATAGCTCCGTTTTGGTTTTAGAAGCAGATATTTCTCTGTACAGCCTATGGTCCCATTCACTCGGGAATATCCCAACGCAGCTCCTAGAAGAAACGTGTTTCTGACTCGCTGAATCTCAACATAGATTCAACTCTCTTAGGTGAACGAACGCACAGCAGAGCAGTTTCAAGGAAACCTTTCTCCTGAGTCTTAGACGAAGTTTCCTGCTGTTTAGTACGTATGCCGGCATTGGGCTGGAAATACCGGTTTTGGGATTCTGCACAGAAAGGGTTTGCAAACCGCTGAATCCACACGTGAGTTTAACTCTGTCAGTTGAATGCACACATTGACAACCATTCAGTTAGATAGCTCCGTTTTGGTTTTAGAAGCAGATATTTCTCTGTACAGCCTATGGTCCCATTCACTCGGGAATATCCCAACGCAGCTCCTAGAAGAAACGTGTTTCTGACTCGCTGAATCTCAACATAGATTCAACTCTCTTAGGTGAACGAACGCACAGCAGAGCAGTTTCAAGGAAACGTTTCTCCTGAGTTTTAGACGAAGTTTCCTGCTGTTTAGTACGGATGCCGGCATTGGGCTGGAAATACCGGTTTTGGGATTCTGCACAGAAAGGGTTTGCAAACCGCTGAATCCACACGTGATTTTAACTCTGTCAGTTGAATGCACACATTGACAACCATTCAGTTTGATAGCACACTTTTGGTTTTAGAAGCAGATATTTCTCTGTACAGCCTATGGTCCCATTCACTCGGGAATATCCCAACGCAGCTCCTAGAAGAAACGTGTTTCTGACTCGCTGAATCTCAACATAGATTCAACTCTCTTAGGTGAACGAACGCACAGCAGAGCAGTTTCAAGGAAACGTTTCTCCTGAGTCTTAGACGAAGTTTCCTGCTGTTTAGTACGTATGCCGGCATTGGGCTGGAAATACCAGTTTTGGGATTCTGCACAGAAAGGGTTTGCAAACCGCTGAATCCACACGTGAGTTTAACTCTGTCAGTTGAATGCACACATTGACAACCATTCAGTTAGATAGCTCCGTTTTGGTTTTAGAAGCAGATATTTCTCTGTACAGCCTATGGTCCCATTCACTCGGGAATATCCCAACACAGCTCCTAGAAGAAACGTGTTTCTGACTCGCTGAATCTCAACATAGATTCAACTCTCTTAGGTGAACGAACGCACAGCAGAGCAGTTTCAAGGAAACGTTTCTCCTGAGTCTTAGACGAAGTTTCCTGCTCTTTAGTACGTATGCCGGCATTGGGCTGGAAATACCGGTTTTGGGATTCTGCACAGAAAGGGTTTGCAAACCGCTGAATCCACACGTGAGTTTAACTCTGTCAGTTGAATGCACACATTGACAACCATTCAGTTTGATAACACCCTTTTGGTTTTAGAAGCAGATATTTCTCTGTACAGCCTATGGTCCCATTCACTCGGGAATATCCCAACGCAGCTCCTAGAAGAAACGTGTTTCTGACTCGCTGAATCTCAACATAGATTCAACTGTTTTAGGTGAACGAACGCACAGCAGAGCAGTTTCAAGGAAACGTTTCTCCTGAGTCTTAGACGAAGTTTCCTGCTGTTTAGTACGTATGCCGGCATTGGGCTGGAAATACCGGTTTTGGGATTCTGCACAGAAAGGGTTTGCAAACCGCTGAATCCACACGAGAGTTTAACTCTGTCAGTTGAATGCAAACATTGACAACCATTCTGTTAGATAGCTCCGTTTTGGTTTTAGAAGCAGATATTTCTCTGTACAGCCTATGGTCCAATTCACTCGGGAATATCCCAACGCAGCTCCTAGAAGAAACGTGTTTCTGACTCGCTGAATCTCAACATAGATTCAACTCTCTTAGGTGAACGAACGCACAGCAGAGCAGTTTCAAGGAAACGTTTCTCCTGAGTTTTAGACGAAGTTTCCTGCTGTTTAGTACGGATGCCGACATTGGGCTGGACATACCGGTTTTGGGATTCTGCACAGAAAGGTTTTGCAAACCGCTGAATCCACACGTGAGTTTAACTCTGTCAGTTGAATGCACACATTGACAACCATTCAGTTAGATAGCTCCGTTTTGGTTTTAGAAGCAGATATTTCTCTGTACAGCCTATGGTCCCATTCACTCGGGAATATCCCAACGCAGCTCCTAGAAGAAACGTGTTTCTGACTCGCTGAATCTCAACATAGATTCAACTCTCTTAGGTGAACGAACGCACAGCAGAGCAGTTTCAAGGAAACCTTTCTCCTGAGTCTTAGACGAAGTTTCCTGCTGTTTAGTACGTATGCCGGCATTGGGCTGGAAATACCGGTTTTGGGATTCTGCACAGAAAGGGTTTGCAAACCGCTGAATCCACACGTGAGTTTAACTCTGTCAGTTGAATGCACACATTGACAACCATTCAGTTAGATAGCTCCGTTTTGGTTTTAGAAGCAGATATTTCTCTGTACAGCCTATGGTCCCATTCACTCGGGAATATCCCAACGCAGCTCCTAGAAGAAACGTGTTTCTGACTCGCTGAATCTCAACATAGATTCAACTCTCTTAGGTGAACGAACGCACAGCAGAGCAGTTTCAAGGAAACGTTTCTCCTGAGTTTTAGACGAAGTTTCCTGCTGTTTAGTACGGATGCCGGCATTGGGCTGGAAATACCGGTTTTGGGATTCTGCACAGAAAGGGTTTGCAAACCGCTGAATCCACACGTGAGTTTAACTCTGTCAGTTGAATGCACACATTGACAACCATTCAGTTTGATAGCACACTTTTGGTTTTAGAAGCAGATATTTCTCTGTACAGCCTATGGTCCCATTCACTCGGGAATATCCCAACGCAGCTCCTAGAAGAAACGTGTTTCTGACTCGCTGAATCTCAACAGAGATTCAACTCTCTTAGGTGAACGAACGCACAGCAGAGCAGTTTCAAGGAAACGTTTCTCCTGAGTCTTAGACGAAGTTTCCTGCTGTTTAGTACGTATGCCGGCATTGGGCTGGAAATACCGGTTTTGGGATTCTGCACAGAAAGGGTTTGCAAACCGCTGAATCCACACGTGAGTTTAACTCTGTCAGTTGAATGCACACATTGACAACCATTCAGTTAGATAGCTCCGTTTTGGTTTTAGAAGCAGATATTTCTCTGTACAGCCTATGGTCCCATTCACTCGGGAATATCCCAACGCAGCTCCTAGAAGAAACGTGTTTCTGACTCGCTGAATCTCAACATAGATTCAACTCTCTTAGGTGAACGAACGCACAGCAGAGCAGTTTCAAGGAAACGTTTCTCCTGAGTCTTAGACGAAGTTTCCTGCTGTTTAGTACGTATGCCGGCATTGGGCTGGAAATACCGGTTTTGGGATTCTGCACAGAAAGGGTTTGCAAACCGCTGAATCCACACGTGAGTTTAACTCTGTCAGTTGAATGCACACATTGACAACCATTCAGTTAGATAGCTCCGTTTTGGTTTTAGAAGCAGATATTTCTCTGTACAGCCTATGGTCCCATTCACTCGGGAATATCCCAACGCAGCTCCTAGAAGAAACTTGTTTCTGACTCGCTGAATCTCAACATAGATTCAACTCTCTTAGGTGAACGAACGCACAGCAGAGCAGTTTCAAGGAAACGTTTCTCCTGAGTTTTAGACGAAGTTTCCTGCTGTTTAGTACGGATGCCGGCATTGGGCTGGAAATACCGGTTTTGGGATTCTGCACAGAAAGGGTTTGCAAACCGCTGAATCCACACGTGATTTTAACTCTGTCAGTTGAATGCAAACATTGACAACCATTCTGTTAGATAGCTCCGTTTTGGTTTTAGAAGCAGATATTTCTCTGTACAGCCTATGGTCCCATTCACTCGGGAATATCCCAACGCAGCTCCTAGAAGAAACGTGTTTCTGACTCGCTGAATCTCAACATAGATTCAACTCTCTTAGGTGAACGAACGCACAGCAGAGCAGTTTCAAGGAAACGTTTCTCGTGAGTCTTAGACGAAGTTTCCTGCTGTTTAGTACGGATGCCGACATTGGGCTGGACATACCGGTTTTGGGATTCTGCACAGAAAGGTTTTGCAAACCGCTGAATCCACACGTGAGTTTAACTCTGTCAGTTGAATGCACACATTGACAACCATTCAGTTAGATAGCTCCGTTTTGGTTTTAGAAGCAGATATTTCTCTGTACAGCCTATGGTCCCATTCACTCGGGAATATCCCAACGCAGCTCCTAGAAGAAACGTGTTTCTGACTCGCTGAATCTCAACATAGATTCAACTCTCTTAGGTGAACGAACGCACAGCAGAGCAGTTTCAAGGAAACCTTTCTCCTGAGTCTTAGACGAAGTTTCCTGCTGTTTAGTACGTATGCCGGCATTGGGCTGGAAATACCGGTTTTGGGATTCTGCACAGAAAGGGTTTGCAAACCGCTGAATCCACACGTGAGTTTAACTCTGTCAGTTGAATGCACACATTGACAACCATTCAGTTAGATAGCTCCGTTTTGGTTTTAGAAGCAGATATTTCTCTGTACAGCCTATGGTCCCATTCACTCGGGAATATCCCAACGCAGCTCCTAGAAGAAACGTGTTTCTGACTCGCTGAATCTCAACATAGATTCAACTCTCTTAGGTGAACGATCGCACAGCAGAGCAGTTTCAAGGAAACGTTTCTCCTGAGTTTTAGACGAAGTTTCCTGCTGTTTAGTACGGATGCCGGCATTGGGCTGGAAATACCGGTTTTGGGATTCTGCACAGAAAGGGTTTGCAAACCGCTGAATCCACACGTGAGTTTAACTCTGTCAGTTGAATGCACACATTGACAACCATTCAGTTTGATAGCACACTTTTGATTTTAGAAGCAGATATTTCTCTGTACAGCCTATGGTCCCATTCACTCGGGAATATCCCAACGCAGCTCCTAGAAGAAACGTGTTTCTGACTCGCTGAATCTCAACATAGATTCAACTCTCTTAGGTGAACGAACGCACAGCAGAGCAGTTTCAAGGAAACGTTTCTCCTGAGTCTTAGACGAAGTTTCCTGCTCTTTAGTACGGATGCCGGCATTGGGCTGGAAATACCGGTTTTGGGATTCTGCACAGAAAGGGTTTGCAAACCGCTGAATCCACACGTGATTTAACTCTGTCAGTTGAATGCACACATTGACAACCATTCAGTTAGATAGCTCCGTTTTGGTTTTAGAAGCAGATATTTCTCTGTACAGCCTATGGTCCCATTCACTCGGGAATATCCCAACGCAGCTCCTAGAAGAAACGTGTTTCTGACTCGCTGAATCTCAACATAGATTCAACTCTCTTAGGTGAACGAACGCACAGCAGAGCAGTTTCAAGGAAACGTTTCTCCTGAGTTTTAGACGAAGTTTCCTGCTGTTTAGTACGGATGCCGGCATTGGGCTGGAAATACCGGTTTTGGGATTCTGCACAGAAAGGGTTTGCAAACCGCTGAATCCACACGTGAGTTTAACTCTGTCAGTTGAATGCACACATTGACAACCATTCAGTTTGATAGCACACTTTTGGTTTTAGAAGCAGATATTTCTCTGTACAGCCTATGGTCCCATTCACTCGGGAATATCCCAACGCAGCTCCTAGAAGAAACGTGTTTCTGACTCGCTGAATCTCAACATAGATTCAACTCTCTTAGGTGAACGAACGCACAGCAGAGCAGTTTCAAGGAAACGTTTCTCCTGAGTCTTAGACGAAGTTTCCTGCTGTTTAGTACGGATGCCGGCATTGGGCTGGAAATACCGGTTTTGGGATTCTGCACAGAAAGGGTTTGCAAACCGCTGAATCCACACGTGAGTTTAACTCTGTCAGTTGAATGCACACATTGACAACAATTCAGTTAGATAGCTCCGTTTTGGTTTTAGAAGCAGATATTTCTCTGTACAGCCTATGGTCCCATTCACTCGGGAATATCCCAACGCAGCTCCTAGAAGAAACGTGTTTCTGACTCGCTGAATCTCAACATAGATTCAACTCTCTTAGGTGAACGAACGCACAGCAGAGCAGTTTCAAGGAAACGTTTCTCCTGAGTCTTAGACGAAGTTTCCTGCTCTTTAGTACGGATGCCGGCATTGGGCTGGAAATACCGGTTTTGGGATTCTGCACAAAAAGGGTTTGCAAACCGCTGAAACCACACGTGAGTTTAACTCTGTCAGTTGAATGCACACATTGACAACCATTCAGTTTGATAGCACACTTTTGGTTTTAGAAGCAGATATTTCTCTGTACAGCCTATGGTCCCATTCACTCGGGAATATCCCAACGCAGCTCCTAGAAGAAACGTGTTTCTGACTCGCTGAATCTCAACATAGATTCAACTCTCTTAGGTGAACGAACGCACAGCAGAGCAGTTTCAAGGAAACGTTTCTCCTGAGTCTTAGACGAAGTTTCCTGCTCTTTAGTACGTATGCCGGCATTGGGCTGGAAATACCGGTTTTGGGATTCTGCACAGAAAGGGTTTGCAAACCGCTGAATCCACACGTGAGTTTAACTCTGTCAGTTGAATGCACACATTGACAACCATTCAGTTAGATAGCTCCGTTTTGGTTTTAGAAGCAGATATTTCTCTGTACAGCCTATGGTCCCATTCACTCGGGAATATCCCAACGCAGCTCCTAGAAGAAACGTGTTTCTGACTCGCTGAATCTCAACATAGATTCAACTCTCTTAGGTGAACGAACGCACAGCAGAGCAGTTTCAAGGAAACGTTTCTCCTGAGTCTTAGACGAAGTTTCCTGCTGCTTAGTATGGATGCCGGCATTGGGCTGGAAATACCGGTTTTGGGATTCTGCACAGAAAGGGTTTGCAAACCGCTGAATCCACACGTGAGTTTAACTCTGTCAGTTGAATGCACACATTGACAACCATTCAGTTTGATAGCACACTTTTGGTTTTAGAAGCAGATATTTCTCGGTACAGCCTATGGTCCCATTCACTCGGGAATATCCCAACGCAGCTCCTAGAAGAAACGTGTTTCTGACTCGCTGAATCTCAACATAGATTCAACTCTCTTAGGTGAACGAACGCACAGCAGAGCAGTTTCAAGGAAACGTTTCTCCTGAGTCTTAGACGAAGTTTCCTGCTGTTTAGTACGTATGCCGGCATTGGGCTGGAAATACCGGTTTTGGGATTCTGCACAGAAAGGGTTTGCAAACCGCTGAATCCACACGTGAGTTTAACTCTGTCAGTTGAATGCACACATTGACAACCGTTCAGTTTGATAACACCCTTTTGGTTTTAGAAGCAGATATTTCTCTGTACAGCCTATGGTCCCATTCACTCGGGAATATCCCAACGCAGCTCCTAGAAGAAACGTGTTTCTGACTCGCTGAATCTCAACATAGATTCAACTGTTTTAGGTGAACGAACGCACAGCAGAGCAGTTTCAAGGAAACGTTTCTCCTGAGTCTTAGACGAAGTTTCCTGCTCTTTAGTACGTATGCCGGCATTGGGCTGGAAATACCGGTTTTGGGATTCTGCACAGAAAGGGTTTGCAAACCGCTGAATCCACGCGTGAGATTAACTCTGTCAGTTGAATGCACACATTGACAACCATTCAGTTAGATAGCTCCGTTTTAGTTTTAGAAGCAGATATTTCTCTGTACAGCCTATGGTCCCATTCACTCGGGAATATCCCAACGCAGCTCCTAGAAGAAACGTGTTTCTGACTCGCTGAATCTCAACATAGATTCAACTCTCTTAGGTGAATGAACGCACAGCAGAGCAGTTTCAAGGAAACGTTTCTCCTGAGTTTTAGACGAAGTTTCCTGCTGTTTAGTACGGATGCCGACATTGGACTGGACATACCGGTTTTCGGATTCTGCACAGAAAGGGTTTGCAAACCGCTGAATCCACACGTGAGTTTAACTCTGTCAGTTGAATGCACACATTGACAACCATTCAGTTAGATAGCTCCGTTTTGGTTTTAGAAGCAGATATGTCTCTGTACAGCCTATGGTCCCATTCACTCGGGAATATCCCAACGCAGCTCCTAGAAGAAACGTGTTTCTGACTCGCTGAATCTCAACATAGATTCAACTCTCTTAGGTGAACGAACGCACAGCAGAGCAGTTTCAAGGAAACGTTTCTCCTGAGTTTTAGACGAAGTTTCCTGCTGTTTAGTACGGATGCCGGCATTGGGCTGGAAATACCGGTTTTGGGATTCTGCACAGAAAGGGTTTGCAAACCGCTGAATCCACACGTGAGTTTAACTCTGTCAGTTGAATGCACACATTGACAACCATTCAGTTAGATAGCTCCGTTTTGGTTTTAGAAGCAGATATTTCTCTGTACAGCCTATGGTCCCATTCACTCGGGAATATCCCAACGCAGCTCCTAGAAGAAACGTGTTTCTGACTCGCTGAATCTCAACATAGATTCAACTCTCTTAGGTGAACGAACACACAGCAGAGCAGTTTCAAGGAAACGTTTCTCCTGAGTTTTAGACGAAGTTTCCTGCTGTTTAGTACGGATGCCGGCATTGGGCTGGAAATACCGGTTTTGGGATTCTGCACAGAAAGGGTTTGCAAACCGCTGAATCCACACGTGAGTTTAACTCTGTCAGTTGAATGCACACATTGACAACCGTTCAGTTTGATAGCACACTTTTGGTTTTAGAAGCAGATATTTCTCTGTACAGCCTATGGTCCCATTCACTCGGGAATATCCCAACGCAGCTCCTAGAAGAAACGTGTTTCTGACTCGCTGAATCTCAAGATAGATTCAACTCTCTTAGGTGAACGAACGCACAGCAGAGCAGTTTCACGGAAACGTTTCTCCTGAGTTTTAGACGAAGTTTCCTGCTGTTTAGTACGTATGCCGGCATTGGGCTGGAAATACCGGTTTTGGGATTCTGCACAGAAAGGGTTTGCAAACCGCTGAATCCACACGTGAGTTTAACTCTGTCAGTTGAATGCACACATTGACAACCATTCAGTTAGATAGCTCCGTTTTGGTTTTAGAAGCAGATATTTCTCTGTACAGCCTATGGTCCCATGCACTCGGGAATATCCCAACGCAGCTCCTAGAAGAAACGTGTTTCTGACTCGCTGAATCTCAACATAGATTCAACTCTCTTAGGTGAACGAACGCACAGCAGAGCAGTTTCAAGGAAACGTTTCTCCTGAGTCTTAGACGAAGTTTCCTGCTCTTTAGTACGTATGCCGGCATTGGGCTGGAAATACCGATTTTGGGATTCTGCACAGAAGGGGTTTGCAAACCGCTGAATCCACACGTGAGTTTAACTCTGTCAGTTGAATGCACACATTGACAACCATTCAGTTTGATAACACCCTTTTGGTTTTAGAAGCAGATATTTCTCTGTACAGCCTATGGTCCCATTCACTCGGGAATATCCCAACGCAGCTCCTAGAAGAAACGTGTTTCTGACTCGCTGAATCACAACATAGATTCAACTGTTTCAGGTGAACGACCCACAGCAGAGCAGTTTCAAGGAAACGTTTCTCCTGAGTCTTAGACGAAGTTTCCTGCTGTTTAGTACGTATGCCGGCATTGGGCTGGAAATACCGGTTTTGGGATTCTGCACAGAAAGGGTTTGCAAACCGCTGAATCCACACGTGAGTTTAACTCTGTCAGTTGAATGCACACATTGACAAACATTCAGTTAGATAGCTCCGTTTTGGTTTTAGAAGCAGATATTTCTCTGTACAGCCTATGGTCCCATTCACTCGGGAATATCCCAACGCAGCTCCTAGAAGAAACGTGTTTCTGACTCGCTGAATCTCAACATAGATTCAACTCTCTTAGGTGAACGAACGCACAGCAGAGCAGTTTCAAGGAAACGTTTCTCCTGAGTCTTAGACGAAGTTTCCTGATGTTTAGTACGTATGCCGGCATTGGGCTGGAAATACCGGTTTTGGGATTCTGCACAGAAAGGGTTTGCAAACCGCTGAATCCACACGTGAGTTTAACTCTGTCAGTTGAATGCACACATTGACAACCATTCAGTTAGATAGCTCCGTTTTGGTTTTAGAAGCAGATATTTCTCTGTACAGCCTATGGTCCCATTCACTCGGGAATATCCCAACACAGCTCCTAGAAGAAACGTGTTTCTGACTCGCTGAATCTCAACATAGATTCAACTCTCTTAGGTGAACGAACGCACAGCACAGCAGTTTCAAGGAATCGATCCTCCTGAGTTTTAGACGAAGTTTCCTGCTGTTTAGTACGGATGCCAGCATTGGGCTGGAAATACCGGTTTTGGGATTCTGCACAGAAAGGGTTTGCAAACCGCTGAATCCACACGTGAGTTTAACTCTGTCAGTTGAATGCACACATTGACAACCATTCAGTTTGATAGCACACTTTTGGTTTTAGAAGCAGATATTTCTCTGTACAGCCTATGGTCCCATTCACTCGGGAATATCCCAACGCAGCTCCTAGAAGAAACGTGTTTCTGACTCGCTGAATCTCAACATAGATTCAACTCTCTTAGGTGAACGAAAGCACAGCAGAGCAGTTTCAAGGAAACGTTTCTCCTGAGTTTTAGACGAAGTTTCCTGCTGTTTAGTACGGATGCCGGCATTGGGCTGGAAATACCGGTTTTGGGATTCTGCACAGAAAGGGTTTGCAAACCGCTGAATCCACACGTGAGTTTAACTCTGTCAGTTGAATGGACACATTAACAACCATTCAGTTAGATAGCTACGTTTTGGTTTTAGAAGCAGATATTTCTCTGTACAGCCTATGGTCCCATTCACTCGGGAATATCCCATCGCTGCTCCAAAAGAAACGTGTTTCTGACTCGCTGAATCTCAACATAGATTCAACTCTCTTAGGTGAACGAACGCACAGCAGAGCAGTTTCAAGGAAACGTTTCTCCTGAGTTTTAGACGAAGTTTCCTGCTGTTTAGTACGTATGCCGGCATTGGGCTGGAAATACCGGCTTTGGGATTCTGCACAGAAAGGGTTTGCAAACCGCTGAATCCACACGTGAGTTTAACTCTGTCAGTTGAATGCACACATTGACAACCATTCAGTTTGATAGCACACTTTTGGTTTTAGAAGCAGATATTTCTCTGTACAGCCTATGGTCCCATTCACTCGGGAATATCCCAACGCAGCTCCTAGAAGAAACGTGTTTCTGACTCGCTGAATCTCAACATAGATTCAACTCTCTTAGGTGAACGAACGCACAGCAGAGCAGTTTCAAGGAAACGTTTCTCCTGAGTTTTAGACGAAGTTTCCTGCTGTTTAGTACGTATGCCGGCATTGGGCTGGAAATACCGGTTTTGGGATTCTGCACAGAAAGGGTTTGCAAACCGCTGAATCCACACGTGAGTTTAACTCTGTCAGTTGAATGCACACATTGACAACCATTCAGTTTGATAGCACACTTTTGGTTTTAGAAGCAGATATTTCTCTGTACAGCCTATGGTCCCATTCACTCGGGAATATCCCAACGCAGCTCCTAGAAGAAACGTGTTTCTGACTCGCTGAATCTCAACATAGATTCAATTCTCTTAGGTGAACGAACGCACAGCAGAGCAGTTTCAAGGAAACGTTTCTCCTGAGTCTTAGACGAAGTTTCCTGCTCTTTAGTACGTATGCCGGCATTGGGCTGGAAATACCGGTTTTGGGATTCTGCACAGAAAGGGTTTGCAAACCGCTGAATCCACACGTGAGTTTAACTCTGTCAGTTGAATGCACACATTGACAACCATTCAGTTTGATAGCACCCTTTTGGTTTTAGAAGCAGATATTTCTCTGTACAGCCTATGGTCCCATTCACTCGGGAATATCCCAACGCAGCTCCTAGAAGAAACGTGTTTCTGACTCGCTGAATCTCAACATAGATTCAACTCTCTTAGGTGAACGAACGCACAGCAGAGCAGTTTCAAGGAAACGTTTCTCCTGAGTCTTAGACGAAGTTTCCTGCTGTTTAGTACGTATGCCGGCATTGGGCTGGAAATACCGGTTTTGGGATTCTGCACAGAAAGGGTTTGCAAACCGCTGAATCCACACGTGAGTTTAACTCTGTCAGTTGAATGCACACATTGACAACCATTCAGTTTGATAGCACACTTTTGGTTTTAGAAGCAGATATTTCTCTGTACAGCCTATGGTCCCATTCACTCGGGAATATCCCAACGCAGCTCCTAGAAGAAACGTGTTTCTGACTCGCTGAATCTCAACATAGATTCAACTATCTTAGGTGAACGAACGCACAGCAGAGCAGTTTCAAGGAAACGTTTCTCCTGAGTCTTAGACGAAGTTTCCTGCTGTTTAGTACGGATGCCGGCATTGGGCTGGAAATACCGGTTTTGGGATTCTGCACAGAAAGGGTTTGCAAACCGCTGAATCCACACGTGAGTTTAACTCTGTCAGTTGAATGCACACATTGACAACCGTTCAGTTTGATAGCACACTTTTGGTTTTAGAAGCAGATATTTCTCTGTACAGCCTATGGTCCCATTCACTCGGGAATATCCCAACGCAGCTCCTAGAAGAAACGTGTTTCTGACTCGCTGAATCACAACATAGATTCAACTGTTTCAGGTGAACGACCCACAGCAGAGCAGTTTCAAGGAAACGTTTCTCCTGAGTCTTAGACGAAGTTTCCTGCTGTTTAGTACGTATGCCGGCATTGGGCTGGAAATACCGGTTTTGGGATTCTGCACAGAAAGGGTTTGCAAACCGCTGAATCCACACGTGAGTTTAACTCTGTCAGTTGAATGCACACATTGACAAACATTCAGTTAGATAGCTCCGTTTTGGTTTTAGAAGCAGATATTTCTCTGTACAGCCTATGGTCCCATTCACTCGGGAATATCCCAACGCAGCTCCTAGAAGAAACGTGTTTCTGACTCGCTGAATCTCAACATAGATTCAACTCTCTTAGGTGAACGAACGCACAGCAGAGCAGTTTCAAGGAAACGTTTCTCCTGAGTCTTAGACGAAGTTTCCTGATGTTTAGTACGTATGCCGGCATTGGGCTGGAAATACCGGTTTTGGGATTCTGCACAGAAAGGGTTTGCAAACCGCTGAATCCACACGTGAGTTTAACTCTGTCAGTTGAATGCACACATTGACAACCATTCAGTTAGATAGCTCCGTTTTGGTTTTAGAAGCAGATATTTCTCTGTACAGCCTATGGTCCCATTCACTCGGGAATATCCCAACACAGCTCCTAGAAGAAACGTGTTTCTGACTCGCTGAATCTCAACATAGATTCAACTCTCTTAGGTGAACGAACGCACAGCACAGCAGTTTCAAGGAATCGATCCTCCTGAGTTTTAGACGAAGTTTCCTGCTGTTTAGTACGGATGCCAGCATTGGGCTGGAAATACCGGTTTTGGGATTCTGCACAGAAAGGGTTTGCAAACCGCTGAATCCACACGTGAGTTTAACTCTGTCAGTTGAATGCACACATTGACAACCATTCAGTTTGATAGCACACTTTTGGTTTTAGAAGCAGATATTTCTCTGTACAGCCTATGGTCCCATTCACTCGGGAATATCCCAACGCAGCTCCTAGAAGAAACGTGTTTCTGACTCGCTGAATCTCAACATAGATTCAACTCTCTTAGGTGAACGAAAGCACAGCAGAGCAGTTTCAAGGAAACGTTTCTCCTGAGTTTTAGACGAAGTTTCCTGCTGTTTAGTACGGATGCCGGCATTGGGCTGGAAATACCGGTTTTGGGATTCTGCACAGAAAGGGTTTGCAAACCGCTGAATCCACACGTGAGTTTAACTCTGTCAGTTGAATGCACACATTAACAACCATTCAGTTAGATAGCTACGTTTTGGTTTTAGAAGCAGATATTTCTCTGTACAGCCTATGGTCCCATTCACTCGGGAATATCCCATCGCTGCTCCAAAAGAAACGTGTTTCTGACTCGCTGAATCTCAACATAGATTCAACTCTCTTAGGTGAACGAACGCACAGCAGAGCAGTTTCAAGGAAACGTTTCTCCTGAGTTTTAGACGAAGTTTCCTGCTGTTTAGTACGTATGCCGGCATTGGGCTGGAAATACCGGCTTTGGGATTCTGCACAGAAAGGGTTTGCAAACCGCTGAATCCACACGTGAGTTTAACTCTGTCAGTTGAATGCACACATTGACAACCATTCAGTTTGATAGCACACTTTTGGTTTTAGAAGCAGATATTTCTCTGTACAGCCTATGGTCCCATTCACTCGGGAATATCCCAACGCAGCTCCTAGAAGAAACGTGTTTCTGACTCGCTGAATCTCAACATAGATTCAACTCTCTTAGGTGAACGAACGCACAGCAGAGCAGTTTCAAGGAAACGTTTCTCCTGAGTTTTAGACGAAGTTTCCTGCTGTTTAGTACGTATGCCGGCATTGGGCTGGAAATACCGGTTTTGGGATTCTGCACAGAAAGGGTTTGCAAACCGCTGAATCCACACGTGAGTTTAACTCTGTCAGTTGAATGCACACATTGACAACCATTCAGTTTGATAGCACACTTTTGGTTTTAGAAGCAGATATTTCTCTGTACAGCCTATGGTCCCATTCACTCGGGAATATCCCAACGCAGCTCCTAGAAGAAACGTGTTTCTGACTCGCTGAATCTCAACATAGATTCAATTCTCTTAGGTGAACGAACGCACAGCAGAGCAGTTTCAAGGAAACGTTTCTCCTGAGTCTTAGACGAAGTTTCCTGCTCTTTAGTACGTATGCCGGCATTGGGCTGGAAATACCGGTTTTGGGATTCTGCACAGAAAGGGTTTGCAAACCGCTGAATCCACACGTGAGTTTAACTCTGTCAGTTGAATGCACACATTGACAACCATTCAGTTTGATAGCACCCTTTTGGTTTTAGAAGCAGATATTTCTCTGTACAGCCTATGGTCCCATTCACTCGGGAATATCCCAACGCAGCTCCTAGAAGAAACGTGTTTCTGACTCGCTGAATCTCAACATAGATTCAACTCTCTTAGGTGAACGAACGCACAGCAGAGCAGTTTCAAGGAAACGTTTCTCCTGAGTCTTAGACGAAGTTTCCTGCTGTTTAGTACGTATGCCGGCATTGGGCTGGAAATACCGGTTTTGGGATTCTGCACAGAAAGGGTTTGCAAACCGCTGAATCCACACGTGAGTTTAACTCTGTCAGTTGAATGCACACATTGACAACCATTCAGTTTGATAGCACACTTTTGGTTTTAGAAGCAGATATTTCTCTGTACAGCCTATGGTCCCATTCACTCGGGAATATCCCAACGCAGCTCCTAGAAGAAACGTGTTTCTGACTCGCTGAATCTCAACATAGATTCAACTATCTTAGGTGAACGAACGCACAGCAGAGCAGTTTCAAGGAAACGTTTCTCCTGAGTCTTAGACGAAGTTTCCTGCTGTTTAGTACGGATGCCGGCATTGGGCTGGAAATACCGGTTTTGGGATTCTGCACAGAAAGGGTTTGCAAACCGCTGAATCCACACGTGAGTTTAACTCTGTCAGTTGAATGCACACATTGACAACCGTTCAGTTTGATAGCACACTTTTGGTTTTAGAAGCAGATATTTCTCTGTACAGCCTATGGTCCCATTCACTCGGGAATATCCCAACGCAGCTCCTAGAAGAAACGTGTTTCTGACTCGCTGAATCTCAAGATAGATTCAACTCTCTTAGGTGAACGAACGCACAGCAGAGCAGTTTCACGGAAACGTTTCTCCTGAGTTTTAGACGAAGTTTCCTGCTGTTTAGTACGTATGCCGGCATTGGGCTGGAAATACCGGTTTTGGGATTCTGCACAGAAAGGGTTTGCAAACCGCTGAATCCACACGTGAGTTTAACTCTGTCAGTTGAATGCACACATTGACAACCATTCAGTTAGATAGCTCCGTTTTGGTTTTAGAAGCAGATATTTCTCTGTACAGCCTATGGTCCCATTCACTCGGGAATATCCCAACGCAGCTCCTAGCATAAACGTGTTTCTGACTCGCTGAATCTCAACATAGATTCAACTCTCTTAGGTGAACGAACGCACAGCAGAGGAGTTTCAAGGAAATGTTTCTCATGAGTCTTAGACGAAGTTTCCTGCTGTTTAGTACGTATGCCGGCATTGGGCTGGAAATACCGGTTTTGGGATTCTGCACAGAAAGGGTTTGCAAACCGCTGAATCCACACGTGAGTTTAACTCTGTCAGTTGAATGCACACATTGACAACCATTCAGTTAGATAGCTCCGTTTTGGTTTTAGAAGCAGATATTTCTCTGTACAGCCTATGGTCCCATTCACTCGGGAATATCCCAACGCAGCTCCTAGAAGAAACGTGTTTCTGACTCGCTGAATCTCAACATAGATTCAACTCTCTTAGGTGAACGAACGCACAGCAGAGCAGTTTCAAGGAAACGTTTCTCCTGAGTCTTAGACGAAGTTTCCTGCTGTTTAGTACGTATGCCGGCATTGGGCTGGAAATACCGGTTTTGGGATTCTGCACAGAAGGGGTTTGCAAACCGCTGAATCCACACGTGAGTTTAACTCTGTCAGTTGAATGCACACATTGACAACCATTCAGTTTGATAACACCCTTTTGGTTTTAGAAGCAGATATTTCTCTGTACAGCCTATGGTCCCATTCACTCGGGAATATCCCAACGCAGCTCCTAGAAGAAACGTGTTTCTGACTCGCTGAATCACAACATAGATTCAACTGTTTCAGGTGAACGACCCACAGCAGAGCAGTTTCAAGGAAACGTTTCTCCTGAGTCTTAGACGAAGTTTCCTGCTGTTTAGTACGTATGCCGGCATTGGGCTGGAAATACCGGTTTTGGGATTCTGCACAGAAAGGGTTTGCAAACCGCTGAATCCACACGTGAGTTTAACTCTGTCAGTTGAATGCACACATTGACAACCATTCAGTTTGATAGCACACTTTTGGTTTTAGAAGCAGATATTTCTCTGTACAGCCTATGGTCCCATTCACTCGGGAATATCCCAACGCAGCTCCTAGAAGAAACGTGTTTCTGACTCGCTGAATCTCAACATAGATTCAACTCTCTTAGGTGAACGAACGCACAGCAGAGCAGTTTCAAGGAAACGTTTCTCCTGAGTCTTAGACGAAGTTTCCTGATGTTTAGTACGTATGCCGGCATTGGGCTGGAAATACCGGTTTTGGGATTCTGCACAGAAAGGGTTTGCAAACCGCTGAATCCACACGTGAGTTTAACTCTGTCAGTTGAATGCACACATTGACAACCATTCAGTTAGATAGCTCCGTTTTGGTTTTAGAAGCAGATATTTCTCTGTACAGCCTATGGTCCCATTCACTCGGGAATATCCCAACGCAGCTCCTAGAAGAAACGTGTTTCTGACTCGCTGAATCTCAACATAGATTCAACTCTCTTAGGTGAACGAACGCACAGCAGAGCAGTTTCAAGGAAACGTTTCTCCTGAGTCTTAGACGAAGTTTCCTGCTCTTTAGTACGTATGCCGGCATTGGGCTGGAAATACCGGTTTTGGGATTCTGCACAGAAAGGGTTTGCAAACCGCTGAATCCACACGTGAGGTTAACTCTGTCAGTTGAATGCACACATTGACAACCATTCAGTTAGATAGCTCCGTTTTGGTTTTAGAAGCAGATATTTCTCTGTACAGCCTATGGTCCCATTCACTCGGGAATATCCCAACGCAGCTCCTAGAAGAAACGTGTTTCTGACTCGCTGAATCTCAACATAGATTCAACTCTCTTAGGTGAACGAACGCACAGCAGAGCAGTTTCAAGGAAACGTTTCTCCTGAGTCTTAGACGAAGTTTCCTGCTGTTTAGTACGTATGCCGGCATTGGGCTGGAAATACCGGTTTTGGGATTCTGCACAGAAGGGGTTTGCAAACCGCTGAATCCACACGTGAGTTTAACTCTGTCAGTTGAATGCACACATTGACAACCATTCAGTTTGATAACACCCTTTTGGTTTTAGAAGCAGATATTTCTCTGTACAGCCTATGGTCCCATTCACTCGGGAATATCCCAACGCAGCTCCTAGAAGAAACGTGTTTCTGACTCGCTGAATCACAACATAGATTCAACTGTTTCAGGTGAACGACCCACAGCAGAGCAGTTTCAAGGAAACGTTTCTCCTGAGTCTTAGACGAAGTTTCCTGCTGTTTAGTACGTATGCCGGCATTGGGCTGGAAATACCGGTTTTGGGATTCTGCACAGAAAGGGTTTGCAAACCGCTGAATCCACACGTGAGTTTAACTCTGTCAGTTGAATGCACACATTGACAACCATTCAGTTTGATAGCACACTTTTGGTTTTAGAAGCAGATATTTCTCTGTACAGCCTATGGTCCCATTCACTCGGGAATATCCCAACGCAGCTCCTAGAAGAAACGTGTTTCTGACTCGCTGAATCTCAACATAGATTCAACTCTCTTAGGTGAACGAACGCACAGCAGAGCAGTTTCAAGGAAACGTTTCTCCTGAGTCTTAGACGAAGTTTCCTGATGTTTAGTACGTATGCCGGCATTGGGCTGGAAATACCGGTTTTGGGATTCTGCACAGAAAGGGTTTGCAAACCGCTGAATCCACACGTGAGTTTAACTCTGTCAGTTGAATGCACACATTGACAACCATTCAGTTAGATAGCTCCGTTTTGGTTTTAGAAGCAGATATTTCTCTGTACAGCCTATGGTCCCATTCACTCGGGAATATCCCAACGCAGCTCCTAGAAGAAACGTGTTTCTGACTCGCTGAATCTCAACATAGATTCAACTCTCTTAGGTGAACGAACGCACAGCAGAGCAGTTTCAAGGAAACGTTTCTCCTGAGTCTTAGACGAAGTTTCCTGCTCTTTAGTACGTATGCCGGCATTGGGCTGGAAATACCGGTTTTGGGATTCTGCACAGAAAGGGTTTGCAAACCGCTGAATCCACACGTGAGGTTAACTCTGTCAGTTGAATGCACACATTGACAACCATTCAGTTTGATAACACCCTTTTGGTTTTAGAAGCAGATATTTCTCTGTACAGCCTATGGTCCCATTCACTCGGGAATATCCCAACGCAGCTCCTAGAAGAAACGTGTTTCTGACTCGCTGAATCTCAACATAGATTCAACTGCTTTAGGTGAACGAACGCACAGCAGAGCAGTTTCAAGGAAACGTTTCTCCTGAGTCTTAGACGAAGTTTCCTGATGTTTAGTACGTATGCCGGCATTGGGCTGGAAATACCGGTTTTGGGATTCTGCACAGAAAGGGTTTGCAAACCGCTGAATCCACACGTGAGTTTAACTCTGTCAGTTGAATGCACACATTGACAACCATTCAGTTAGATAGCTCCGTTTTGGTTTTAGAAGCAGATATTTCTCTGTACAGCCTATGGTCCCATTCACTCGGGAATATCCCAACGCAGCTCCTAGAAGAAACGTGTTTCTGACTCGCTGAATCTCAACATAGATTCAACTCTCTTAGGTGAACGAACGCACAGCAGAGCAGTTTCAAGGAAACGTTTCTCCTGAGTTTTAGACGAAGTTTCCTGCTGTTTAGTACGGATGCCGGCATTGGGCTGGAAATACCGGTTTTGGGATTCTGAACAGAAAGGGTTTGCAAACCGCTGAATCCACACGTGAGTTTAACTCTGTCAGTTGAATGCACACATTGACAACCATTCAGTTTGATAGCACACTTTTGGTTTTAGAAGCAGATATTTCTCTGTACAGCCTATGGTCCCATTCACTCGGGAATATCCCAACGCAGCTCCTAGAAGAAACGTGTTTCTGACTCGCTGAATCTCAACATAGATTCAACTCTCTTAGGTGAACGAACGCACAGCAGAGCAGTTTCAAGGAAACGTTTCTCCTGAGTTTTAGACGAAGTTTCCTGCTGTTTAGTACGTATGCCGGCATTGGGCTGGAAATACCGGTTTTGGGATTCTGCACAGAAAGGGTTTGCAAACCGCTGAATCCACACGTGAGTTTAACTCTGTCAGTTGAATGCACACATTGACAACCATTCAGTTTGATAGCACACTTTTGGTTTTAGAAGCAGATATTTCTCTGTACAGCCTATGGTCCCATTCACTCGGGAATATCCCAACGCAGCTCCTAGAAGAAACGTGTTTCTGACTCGCTGAATCTCAACATAGATTCAACTATCTTAGGTGAACGAACGCACAGCAGAGCAGTTTCAAGGAAACGTTTCTCCTGAGTCTTAGACGAAGTTTCCTGCTGTTTAGTACGGATGCCGGCATTGGGCTGTTAATACCGGTTTTGGGATTCTGCACAGAAAGGGTTTGCAAACCGCTGAATCCACACGTGAGTTTAACTCTGTCAGTTGAATGCACACATTGACAACCGTTCAGTTTGATAGCACACTTTTGGTTTTAGAAGCAGATATTTCTCTGTACAGCCTATGGTCCCATTCACTCGGGAATATCCCAACGCAGCTCCTAGAAGAAACGTGTTTCTGACTCGCTGAATCTCAAGATAGATTCAACTCTCTTAGGTGAACGAACGCACAGCAGAGCAGTTTCACGGAAACGTTTCTCCTGAGTTTTAGACGAAGTTTCCTGCTGTTTAGTACGTATGCCGGCATTGGGCTGGAAATACCGGTTTTGGGATTCTGCACAGAAAGGGTTTGCAAACCGCTGAATCCACACGTGAGTTTAACTCTGTCAGTTGAATGCACACATTGACAACCATTCAGTTAGATAGCTCCGTTTTGGTTTTAGAAGCAGATATTTCTCTGTACAGCCTATGGTCCCATTCACTCGGGAATATCCCAACGCAGCTCCTAGCATAAACGTGTTTCTGACTCGCTGAATCTCAACATAGATTCAACTCTCTTAGGTGAACGAACGCACAGCAGAGGAGTTTCAAGGAAATGTTTCTCATGAGTCTTAGACGAAGTTTCCTGCTGTTTAGTACGTATGCCGGCATTGGGCTGGAAATACCGGTTTTGGGATTCTGCACAGAAAGGGTTTGCAAACCGCTGAATCCACACGTGAGTTTAACTCTGTCAGTTGAATGCACACATTGACAACCATTCAGTTAGATAGCTCCGTTTTGGTTTTAGAAGCAGATATTTCTCTGTACAGCCTATGGTCCCATTCACTCGGGAATATCCCAACGCAGCTCCTAGAAGAAACGTGTTTCTGACTCGCTGAATCTCAACATAGATTCAACTCTCTTAGGTGAACGAACGCACAGCAGAGCAGTTTCAAGGAAACGTTTCTCCTGAGTCTTAGACGAAGTTTCCTGCTCTTTAGTACGTATGCCGGCATTGGGCTGGAAATACCGGTTTTGGGATTCTGCACAGAAAGGGTTTGCAAACCGCTGAATCCACACGTGAGGTTAACTCTGTCAGTTGAATGCACACATTGACAACCATTCAGTTTGATAACACCCTTTTGGTTTTAGAAGCAGATATTTCTCTGTACAGCCTATGGTCCCATTCACTCGGGAATATCCCAACGCAGCTCCTAGAAGAAACGTGTTTCTGACTCGCTGAATCTCAACATAGATTCAACTGCTTTAGGTGAACGAACGCACAGCAGAGCAGTTTCAAGGAAACGTTTCTCCTGAGTCTTAGACGAAGTTTCCTGATGTTTAGTACGTATGCCGGCATTGGGCTGGAAATACCGGTTTTGGGATTCTGCACAGAAAGGGTTTGCAAACCGCTGAATCCACACGTGAGTTTAACTCTGTCAGTTGAATGCACACATTGACAACCATTCAGTTAGATAGCTCCGTTTTGGTTTTAGAAGCAGATGTTTCTCTGTACACCCTATGGTCCCATTCACTCGGGAATATCCCAACGCAGCTCCTAGAAGAAACGTGTTTCTGACTCGCTGAATCTCAACATAGATTCAACTCTCTTAGGTGAACGAACGCACAGCAGAGCAGTTTCAAGGAAACGTTTCTCCTGAGTTTTAGACGAAGTTTCCTGCTGTTTAGTACGGATGCCGGCATTGGGCTGGAAATACCGGTTTTGGGATTCTGAACAGAAAGGGTTTGCAAACCGCTGAATCCACACGTGAGTTTAACTCTGTCAGTTGAATGCACACATTGACAACCATTCAGTTTGATAGCACACTTTTGGTTTTAGAAGCAGATATTTCTCTGTACAGCCTATGGTCCCATTCACTCGGGAATATCCCAACGCAGCTCCTAGAAGAAACGTGTTTCTGACTCGCTGAATCTCAACATAGATTCAACTCTCTTAGGTGAACGAACGCACAGCAGAGCAGTTTCAAGGAAACGTTTCTCCTGAGTTTTAGACGAAGTTTCCTGCTGTTTAGTACGTATGCCGGCATTGGGCTGGAAATACCGGTTTTGGGATTCTGCACAGAAAGGGTTTGCAAACCGCTGAATCCACACGTGAGTTTAACTCTGTCAGTTGAATGCACACATTGACAACCATTCAGTTTGATAGCACACTTTTGGTTTTAGAAGCAGATATTTCTCTGTACAGCCTATGGTCCCATTCACTCGGGAATATCCCAACGCAGCTCCTAGAAGAAACGTGTTTCTGACTCGCTGAATCTCAACATAGATTCAATTCTCTTAGGTGAACGAACGCACAGCAGAGCAGTTTCAAGGAAACGTTTCTCCTGAGTCTTAGACGAAGTTTCCTGCTCTTTAGTACGTATGCCGGCATTGGGCTGGAAATACCGGTTTTGGGATTCTGCACAGAAAGGGTTTGCAAACCGCTGAATCCACACGTGAGTTTAACTCTGTCAGTTGAATGCACACATTGACAACCATTCAGTTTGATAGCACCCTTTTGGTTTTAGAAGCAGATATTTCTCTGTACAGCCTATGGTCCCATTCACTCGGGAATATCCCAACGCAGCTCCTAGAAGAAACGTGTTTCTGACTCGCTGAATCTCAACATAGATTCAACTCTCTTAGGTGAACGAACGCACAGCAGAGCAGTTTCAAGGAAACGTTTCTCCTGAGTCTTAGACGAAGTTTCCTGCTGTTTAGTACGTATGCCGGCATTGGGCTGGAAATACCGGTTTTGGGATTCTGCACAGAAAGGGTTTGCAAACCGCTGAATCCACACGTGAGTTTAACTCTGTCAGTTGAATGCACACATTGACAACCATTCAGTTTGATAGCACACTTTTGGTTTTAGAAGCAGATATTTCTCTGTACAGCCTATGGTCCCATTCACTCGGGAATATCCCAACGCAGCTCCTAGAAGAAACGTGTTTCTGACTCGCTGAATCTCAACATAGATTCAACTATCTTAGGTGAACGAACGCACAGCAGAGCAGTTTCAAGGAAACGTTTCTCCTGAGTCTTAGACGAAGTTTCCTGCTGTTTAGTACGTATGCCGGCATTGGGCTGGAAATACCGGTTTTGGGATTCTGCACAGAAAGGGTTTGCAAACCGCTGAATCCACACGTGAGTTTAACTCTGTCAGTTGAATGCACACATTGACAACCATTCAGTTTGATAGCACACTTTTGGTTTTAGAAGCAGATATTTCTCTGTACAGCCTATGGTCCCATTCACTCGGGAATATCCCAACGCAGCTCCTAGAAGAAACGTGTTTCTGACTCGCTGAATCTCAACATAGATTCAACTCTCTTAGGTGAACGAACGCACAGCAGAGCAGTTTCAAGGAAACGTTTCTCCTGAGTCTTAGACGAAGTTTCCTGATGTTTAGTACGTATGCCGGCATTGGGCTGGAAATACCGGTTTTGGGATTCTGCACAGAAAGGGTTTGCAAACCGCTGAATCCACACGTGAGTTTAACTCTGTCAGTTGAATGCACACATTGACAACCATTCAGTTAGATAGCTCCGTTTTGGTTTTAGAAGCAGATATTTCTCTGTACAGCCTATGGTCCCATTCACTCGGGAATATCCCAACGCAGCTCCTAGAAGAAACGTGTTTCTGACTCGCTGAATCTCAACATAGATTCAACTCTCTTAGGTGAACGAACGCACAGCAGAGCAGTTTCAAGGAAACGTTTCTCCTGAGTCTTAGACGAAGTTTCCTGCTCTTTAGTACGTATGCCGGCATTGGGCTGGAAATACCGGTTTTGGGATTCTGCACAGAAAGGGTTTGCAAACCGCTGAATCCACACGTGAGGTTAACTCTGTCAGTTGAATGCACACATTGACAACCATTCAGTTTGATAACACCCTTTTGGTTTTAGAAGCAGATATTTCTCTGTACAGCCTATGGTCCCATTCACTCGGGAATATCCCAACGCAGCTCCTAGAAGAAACGTGTTTCTGACTCGCTGAATCTCAACATAGATTCAACTGCTTTAGGTGAACGAACGCACAGCAGAGCAGTTTCAAGGAAACGTTTCTCCTGAGTCTTAGACGAAGTTTCCTGATGTTTAGTACGTATGCCGGCATTGGGCTGGAAATACCGGTTTTGGGATTCTGCACAGAAAGGGTTTGCAAACCGCTGAATCCACACGTGAGTTTAACTCTGTCAGTTGAATGCACACATTGACAACCATTCAGTTAGATAGCTCCGTTTTGGTTTTAGAAGCAGATATTTCTCTGTACACCCTATGGTCCCATTCACTCGGGAATATCCCAACGCAGCTCCTAGAAGAAACGTGTTTCTGACTCGCTGAATCTCAACATAGATTCAACTCTCTTAGGTGAACGAACGCACAGCAGAGCAGTTTCAAGGAAACGTTTCTCCTGAGTTTTAGACGAAGTTTCCTGCTGTTTAGTACGGATGCCGGCATTGGGCTGGAAATACCGGTTTTGGGATTCTGAACAGAAAGGGTTTGCAAACCGCTGAATCCACACGTGAGTTTAACTCTGTCAGTTGAATGCACACATTGACAACCATTCAGTTTGATAGCACACTTTTGGTTTTAGAAGCAGATATTTCTCTGTACAGCCTATGGTCCCATTCACTCGGGAATATCCCAACGCAGCTCCTAGAAGAAACGTGTTTCTGACTCGCTGAATCTCAACAGAGATTCAACTCTCTTAGGTGAACGAACGCACAGCAGAGCAGTTTCAAGGAAACGTTTCTCCTGAGTTTTAGACGAAGTTTCCTGCTGTTTAGTACGTATGCCGGCATTGGGCTGGAAATACCGGTTTTGGGATTCTGCACAGAAAGGGTTTGCAAACCGCTGAATCCACACGTGATTTTAACTCTGTCAGTTGAATGCACACATTGACAACCATTCAGTTAGATAGCTCCGTTTTGGTTTTAGAAGCAGATATTTCTCTGTACAGCCTATGGTCCCATTCACTCGGGAATATCCCAACGCAGCTCCTAGAAGAAACGTGTTTCTGACTCGCTGAATCTCAACATAGATTCAACTCTCTTAGGTGAACGAACGCACAGCAGAGCAGTTTCAAGGAAACGTTTCTCCTGAGTCTTAGACGAAGTTTCCTGCTGTTTAGTACGTATGCCGGCATTGGGCTGGAAATACCGGTTTTGGGATTCTGCACAGAAAGGGTTTGCAAACCGCTGAATCCACACGTGAGTTTAACTCTGTCAGTTGAATGCACACATTGACAACCATTCAGTTTGATAGCACCCTTTTGGTTTTAGAAGCAGATATTTCTCTGTACAGCCTATGGTCCCATTCACTCGGGAATATCCCAACGCAGCTCCTAGAAGAAACGTGTTTCTGACTCGCTGAATCTCAAGATAGATTCAACTCTCTTAGGTGAACGAACGCACAGCAGAGCAGTTTCAAGGAAACGTTTCTCCTGAGTTTTAGACGAAGTTTCCTGCTGTTTAGTACGTATGCCGGCATTGGGCTGGAAATACCGGTTTTGGGATTCTGCACAGAAAGGGTTTGTAAACCGCTGAATCCACACGTGAGTTTAACTCTGTCAGTTGAATGCACACATTGACAACCATTCAGTTAGATAGCTCCGTTTTGGTTTTAGAAGCAGATATTTCTCTGTACAGCCTATGGTCCCATTCACTCGGGAATATCCCAACGCAGCTCCTAGAAGAAACGTGTTTCTGACTCGCTGAATCTCAACATAGATTCAACTCTCTTAGGTGAACGAACACACAGCAGAGCAGTTTCAAGGAAACGTTTCTCCTGAGTTTTAGACGAAGTTTCCTGCTGTTTAGTACGGATGCCGGCATTGGGCTGGAAATACCGGTTTTGGGATTCTGCACAGAAAGGGTTTGCAAACCGCTGAATCCACACGTGATTTTAACTCTGTCAGTTGAATGCACACATTGACAACCATTCAGTTTGATAGCACACTTTTGGTTTTAGAAGCAGATATTTCTCTGTACAGCCTATGGTCCCATTCACTCGGGAATATCCCAACGCAGCTCCTAGAAGAAACGTGTTTCTGACTCGCTGAATCTCAACATAGATTCAACTCTCTTAGGTGAACGAACGCACAGCAGAGCAGTTTCAAGGAAACGTTTCTCCTGAGTCTTAGACGAAGTTTCCTGCTGTTTAGTACGTATGCCGGCATTGGGCTGGAAATACCAGTTTTGGGATTCTGCACAGAAAGGGTTTGCAAACCGCTGAATCCACACGTGAGTTTAACTCTGTCAGTTGAATGCACACATTGACAACCATTCAGTTAGATAGCTCCGTTTTGGTTTTAGAAGCAGATATTTCTCTGTACAGCCTATGGTCCCATTCACTCGGGAATATCCCAACACAGCTCCTAGAAGAAACGTGTTTCTGACTCGCTGAATCTCAACATAGATTCAACTCTCTTAGGTGAACGAACGCACAGCAGAGCAGTTTCAAGGAAACGTTTCTCCTGAGTCTTAGACGAAGTTTCCTGCTCTTTAGTACGTATGCCGGCATTGGGCTGGAAATACCGGTTTTGGGATTCTGCACAGAAAGGGTTTGCAAACCGCTGAATCCACACGTGAGTTTAACTCTGTCAGTTGAATGCACACATTGACAACCATTCAGTTTGATAACACCCTTTTGGTTTTAGAAGCAGATATTTCTCTGTACAGCCTATGGTCCCATTCACTCGGGAATATCCCAACGCAGCTCCTAGAAGAAACGTGTTTCTGACTCGCTGAATCTCAACATAGATTCAACTGTTTTAGGTGAACGAACGCACAGCAGAGCAGTTTCAAGGAAACGTTTCTCCTGAGTCTTAGACGAAGTTTCCTGCTGTTTAGTACGTATGCCGGCATTGGGCTGGAAATACCGGTTTTGGGATTCTGCACAGAAAGGGTTTGCAAACCGCTGAATCCACACGAGAGTTTATCTCTGTCAGTTGAATGCAAACATTGACAACCATTCTGTTAGATAGCTCCGTTTTGGTTTTAGAAGCAGATATTTCTCTGTACAGCCTATGGTCCAATTCACTCGGGAATATCCCAACGCAGCTCCTAGAAGAAACGTGTTTCTGACTCGCTGAATCTCAACATAGATTCAACTCTCTTAGGTGAACGAACGCACAGCAGAGCAGTTTCAAGGAAACGTTTCTCCTGAGTTTTAGACGAAGTTTCCTGCTGTTTAGTACGGATGCCGACATTGGGCTGGACATACCGGTTTTGGGATTCTGCACAGAAAGGTTTTGCAAACCGCTGAATCCACACGTGAGTTTAACTCTGTCAGTTGAATGCACACATTGACAACCATTCAGTTAGATAGCTCCGTTTTGGTTTTAGAAGCAGATATTTCTCTGTACAGCCTATGGTCCCATTCACTCGGGAATATCCCAACGCAGCTCCTAGAAGAAACGTGTTTCTGACTCGCTGAATCTCAACATAGATTCAACTCTCTTAGGTGAACGAACGCACAGCAGAGCAGTTTCAAGGAAACCTTTCTCCTGAGTCTTAGACGAAGTTTCCTGCTGTTTAGTACGTATGCCGGCATTGGGCTGGAAATACCGGTTTTGGGATTCTGCACAGAAAGGGTTTGCAAACCGCTGAATCCACACGTGAGTTTAACTCTGTCAGTTGAATGCACACATTGACAACCATTCAGTTAGATAGCTCCGTTTTGGTTTTAGAAGCAGATATTTCTCTGTACAGCCTATGGTCCCATTCACTCGGGAATATCCCAACGCAGCTCCTAGAAGAAACGTGTTTCTGACTCGCTGAATCTCAACATAGATTCAACTCTCTTAGGTGAACGAACGCACAGCAGAGCAGTTTCAAGGAAACGTTTCTCCTGAGTTTTAGACGAAGTTTCCTGCTGTTTAGTACGGATGCCGGCATTGGGCTGGAAATACCGGTTTTGGGATTCTGAACAGAAAGGGTTTGCAAACCGCTGAATCCACACGTGAGTTTAACTCTGTCAGTTGAATGCACACATTGACAACCATTCAGTTTGATAGCACACTTTTGGTTTTAGAAGCAGATATTTCTCTGTACAGCCTATGGTCCCATTCACTCGGGAATATCCCAACGCAGCTCCTAGAAGAAACGTGTTTCTGACTCGCTGAATCTCAAGATAGATTCAACTCTCTTAGGTGAACGAACGCACAGCAGAGCAGTTTCAAGGAAACGTTTCTCCTGAGTTTTAGACGAAGTTTCCTGCTGTTTAGTACGTATGCCGGCATTGGGCTGGAAATACCGGTTTTGGGATTCTGCACAGAAAGGGTTTGCAAACCGCTGAATCCACACGTGAGTTTAACTCTGTCAGTTGAATGCACACATTGACAACCATTCAGTTAGATAGCTCCGTTTTGGTTTTAGAAGCAGATATTTCTCTGTACAGCCTATGGTCCCATTCACTCGGGAATATCCCAACGCAGCTCCTAGAAGAAACGTGTTTCTGACTCGCTGAATCTCAACATAGATTCAACTCTCTTAGGTGAACGAACGCACAGCAGAGCAGTTTCAAGGAAACGTTTCTCCTGAGTCTTAGACGAAGTTTCCTGCTGTTTAGTACGTATGCCGGCATTGGGCTGGAAATACCGGTTTTGGGATTCTGCACAGAAAGGGTTTGCAAACCGCTGAATCCACACGTGAGTTTAACTCTGTCAGTTGAATGCACACATTGACAACCATTCAGTTTGATAGCACCCTTTTGGTTTTAGAAGCAGATATTTCTCTGTACAGCCTATGGTCCCATTCACTCGGGAATATCCCAACGCAGCTCCTAGAAGAAACGTGTTTCTGACTCGCTGAATCTCAAGATAGATTCAACTCTCTTAGGTGAACGAACGCACAGCAGAGCAGTTTCAAGGAAACGTTTCTCCTGAGTTTTAGACGAAGTTTCCTGCTGTTTAGTACGTATGCCGGCATTCGGCTGGAAATACCGGTTTTGGGATTCTGCACAGAAAGGGTTTGTAAACCGCTGAATCCACACGTGAGTTTAACTCTGTCAGTTGAATGCACACATTGACAACCATTCAGTTAGATAGCTCCGTTTTGGTTTTAGAAGCAGATATTTCTCTGTACAGCCTATGGTCCCATTCACTCGGGAATATCCCAACGCAGCTCCTAGAAGAAACGTGTTTCTGACTCGCTGAATCTCAACATAGATTCAACTCTCTTAGGTGAACGAACGCACAGCAGAGCAGTTTCAAGGAAACGTTTCTCCTGAGTTTTAGACGAAGTTTCCTGCTGTTTAGTACGGATGCCGGCATTGGGCTGGAAATACCGGTTTTGGGATTCTGCACAGAAAGGGTTTGCAAACCGCTGAATCCACACGTGAGTTTAACTCTGTCAGTTGAATGCACACATTGACAACCATTCAGTTTGATAGCACCCTTTTGGTTTTAGAAGCAGATATTTCTCTGTACAGCCTATGGTCCCATTCACTCGGGAATATCCCAACGCAGCTCCTAGAAGAAACGTGTTTCTGACTCGCTGAATCTCAACATAGATTCAACTCTCTTAGGTGAACGAACGCACAGCAGAGCAGTTTCAAGGAAACGTTTCTCCTGAGTCTTAGACGAAGTTTCCTGCTGTTTAGTACGTATGCCGGCATTGGGCTGGAAATACCAGTTTTGGGATTCTGCACAGAAAGGGTTTGCAAACCGCTGAATCCACACGTGAGTTTAACTCTGTCAGTTGAATGCACACATTGACAACCATTCAGTTAGATAGCTCCGTTTTGGTTTTAGAAGCAGATATTTCTCTGTACAGCCTATGGTCCCATTCACTCGGGAATATCCCAACACAGCTCCTAGAAGAAACGTGTTTCTGACTCGCTGAATCTCAACATAGATTCAACTCTCTTAGGTGAACGAACGCACAGCAGAGCAGTTTCAAGGAAACGTTTCTCCTGAGTCTTAGACGAAGTTTCCTGCTCTTTAGTACGTATGCCGGCATTGGGCTGGAAATACCGGTTTTGGGATTCTGCACAGAAAGGGTTTGCAAACCGCTGAATCCACACGTGAGTTTAACTCTGTCAGTTGAATGCACACATTGACAACCATTCAGTTTGATAACACCCTTTTGGTTTTAGAAGCAGATATTTCTCTGTACAGCCTATGGTCCCATTCACTCGGGAATATCCCAACGCAGCTCCTAGAAGAAACGTGTTTCTGACTCGCTGAATCTCAACATAGATTCAACTGTTTTAGGTGAACGAACGCACAGCAGAGCAGTTTCAAGGAAACGTTTCTCCTGAGTCTTAGACGAAGTTTCCTGCTGTTTAGTACGTATGCCGGCATTGGGCTGGAAATACCGGTTTTGGGATTCTGCACAGAAAGGGTTTGCAAACCGCTGAATCCACACGAGAGTTTATCTCTGTCAGTTGAATGCAAACATTGACAACCATTCTGTTAGATAGCTCCGTTTTGGTTTTAGAAGCAGATATTTCTCTGTACAGCCTATGGTCCAATTCACTCGGGAATATCCCAACGCAGCTCCTAGAAGAAACGTGTTTCTGACTCGCTGAATCTCAACATAGATTCAACTCTCTTAGGTGAACGAACGCACAGCAGAGCAGTTTCAAGGAAACGTTTCTCCTGAGTTTTAGACGAAGTTTCCTGCTGTTTAGTACGGATGCCGACATTGGGCTGGACATACCGGTTTTGGGATTCTGCACAGAAAGGTTTTGCAAACCGCTGAATCCACACGTGAGTTTAACTCTGTCAGTTGAATGCACACATTGACAACCATTCAGTTAGATAGCTCCGTTTTGGTTTTAGAAGCAGATATTTCTCTGTACAGCCTATGGTCCCATTCACTCGGGAATATCCCAACGCAGCTCCTAGAAGAAACGTGTTTCTGACTCGCTGAATCTCAACATAGATTCAACTCTCTTAGGTGAACGAACGCACAGCAGAGCAGTTTCAAGGAAACCTTTCTCCTGAGTCTTAGACGAAGTTTCCTGCTGTTTAGTACGTATGCCGGCATTGGGCTGGAAATACCGGTTTTGGGATTCTGCACAGAAAGGGTTTGCAAACCGCTGAATCCACACGTGAGTTTAACTCTGTCAGTTGAATGCACACATTGACAACCATTCAGTTAGATAGCTCCGTTTTGGTTTTAGAAGCAGATATTTCTCTGTACAGCCTATGGTCCCATTCACTCGGGAATATCCCAACGCAGCTCCTAGAAGAAACGTGTTTCTGACTCGCTGAATCTCAACATAGATTCAACTCTCTTAGGTGAACGAACGCACAGCAGAGCAGTTTCAAGGAAACGTTTCTCCTGAGTTTTAGACGAAGTTTCCTGCTGTTTAGTACGGATGCCGGCATTCGGCTGGAAATACCGGTTTTGGGATTCTGCACAGAAAGGGTTTGCAAACCGCTGAATCCACACGTGAGTTTAACTCTGTCAGTTGAATGCACACATTGACAACCATTCAGTTTGATAGCACACTTTTGGTTTTAGAAGCAGATATTTCTCTGTACAGCCTATGGTCCCATTCACTCGGGAATATCCCAACGCAGCTCCTAGAAGAAACGTGTTTCTGACTCGCTGAATCTCAACAGAGATTCAACTCTCTTAGGTGAACGAACGCACAGCAGAGCAGTTTCAAGGAAACGTTTCTCCTGAGTCTTAGACGAAGTTTCCTGCTGTTTAGTACGTATGCCGGCATTGGGCTGGAAATACCGGTTTTGGGATTCTGCACAGAAAGGGTTTGCAGACCGCTGAATCCACACGTGAGTTTAACTCTGTCAGTTGAATGCACACATTGACAACCATTCAGTTAGATAGCTCCGTTTTGGTTTTAGAAGCAGATATTTCTCTGTACAGCCTATGGTCCCATTCACTCGGGAATATCCCAACGCAGCTCCTAGAAGAAACGTGTTTCTGACTCGCTGAATCTCAACATAGATTCAACTCTCTTAGGTGAACGAACGCACAGCAGAGCAGTTTCAAGGAAACGTTTCTCCTGAGTCTTAGACGAAGTTTCCTGCTGTTTAGTACGTATGCCGGCATTGGGCTGGAAATACCGGTTTTGGGATTCTGCACAGAAAGGGTTTGCAAACCGCTGAATCCACACGTGAGTTTAACTCTGTCAGTTGAATGCACACATTGACAACCATTCAGTTAGATAGCTCCGTTTTGGTTTTAGAAGCAGATATTTCTCTGTACAGCCTATGGTCCCATTCACTCGGGAATATCCCAACGCAGCTCCTAGAAGAAACGTGTTTCTGACTCGCTGAATCTCAACATAGATTCAACTCTCTTAGTTGAACGAACGCACAGCAGAGCAGTTTCAAGGAAACGTTTCTCCTGAGTTTTAGACGAAGTTTCCTGCTGTTTAGTACGGATGCCGGCATTGGACTGGAAATACCGGTTTTGGGATTCTGCACAGAAAGGGTTTGCAAACCGCTGAATCCACACGTGAGTTTAACTCTGTCAGTTGAATGCACACATTGACAACCATTCAGTTTGATAGCACACTTTTGGTTTTAGAAGCAGATATTTCTCTGTACAGCCTATGGTCCCATTCACTCGGGAATATCCCAACGCAGCTCCTAGAAGAAACGTGTTTCTGACTCGCTGAATCTCAACATAGATTCAACTCTCTTAGGTGAACGAACGCACAGCAGAGCAGTTTCAAGGAAACGTTTCTCCTGAGTCTTAGACGAAGTTTCCTGCTGTTTAGTACGTATGCCGGCATTGGGCTGGAAATACCAGTTTTGGGATTCTGCACAGAAAGGGTTTGCAAACCGCTGAATCCACACGTGAGTTTAACTCTGTCAGTTGAATGCACACATTGACAACCATTCAGTTAGATAGCTCCGTTTTGGTTTTAGAAGCAGATATTTCTCTGAACAGCCTATGGTCCCATTCACTCGGGAATATCCCAACACAGCTCCTAGAAGAAACGTGTTTCTGACTCGCTGAATCTCAACATAGATTCAACTCTCTTAGGTGAACGAACGCACAGCAGAGCAGTTTCAAGGAAACGTTTCTCCTGAGTCTTAGACGAAGTTTCCTGCTGTTTAGTACGGATGCCGGCATTGGGCTGGAAATACCGGTTTTGGGATTCTGCACAGAAAGGGTTTGCAAACCGCTGAATCCACACGTGAGTTTAACTCTGTCAGTTGAATGCACACATTGACAACCATTCAGTTTGATAACACCCTTTTGGTTTTAGAAGCAGATATTTCTCTGTACAGCCTATGGTCCCATTCACTCGGGAATATCCCAACGCAGCTCCTAGAAGAAACGTGTTTCTGTCTCGCTGAATCTCAACATAGATTCAACTGTTTTAGGTGAACGAACGCACAGCAGAGCAGTTTCAAGGAAACGTTTCTCCTGAGTCTTAGACGAAGTTTCCTGCTGTTTAGTACGTATGCCGGCATTGGGCTGGAAATACCGGTTTTGGGATTCTGCACAGAAAGGGTTTGCAAACCGCTGAATCCACACGAGAGTTTAACTCTGTCAGTTGAATGCAAACATTGACAACCATTCTGTTAGATAGCTCCGTTTTGGTTTTAGAAGCAGATATTTCTCTGTACAGCCTATGGTCCCATTCACTCGGGAATATCCCAACGCAGCTCCTAGAAGAAACGTGTTTCTGACTCGCTGAATCTCAACGTAGATTCAACTCTCTTAGGTGAACGAACGCACAGCAGAGCAGTTTCAAGGAAACGTTTCTCCTGAGTTTTAAACGAAGTTTCCTGCTGTTTAGTACGGATGCCGACATTGGGCTGGACATACCGGTTTTGGGATTCTGCACAGAAAGGTTTTGCAAACCGCTGAATCCACACGTGAGTTTAACTCTGTCAGTTGAATGCACACATTGACAACCATTCAGTTAGATAGCTCCGTTTTGGTTTTAGAAGCAGATATTTCTCTGTACAGCCTATGGTCCCATTCACTCGGGAATATCCCAACGCAGCTCCTAGAAGAAACGTGTTTCTGACTCGCTGAATCTCAACATAGATTCAACTCTCTTAGGTGAACGAACGCACAGCAGAGCAGTTTCAAGGAAACCTTTCTCCTGAGTCTTAGACGAAGTTTCCTGCTGTTTAGTACGTATGCCGGCATTGGGCTGGAAATACCGGTTTTGGGATTCTGCACAGAAAGGGTTTGCAAACCGCTGAATCCACACGTGAGTTTAACTCTGTCAGTTGAATGCACACATTGACAACCATTCAGTTAGATAGCTCCGTTTTGGTTTTAGAAGCAGATATTTCTCTGTACAGCCTATGGTCCCATTCACTCGGGAATATCCCAACGCAGCTCCTAGAAGAAACGTGTTTCTGACTCGCTGAATCTCAACATAGATTCAACTCTCTTAGGTGAACGAACGCACAGCAGAGCAGTTTCAAGGAAACGTTTCTCCTGAGTTTTAGACGAAGTTTCCTGCTGTTTAGTACGGATGCCGGCATTGGGCTGGAAATACCGGTTTTGGGATTCTGCACAGAAAGGGTTTGCAAACCGCTGAATCCACACGTGAGTTTAACTCTGTCAGTTGAATGCACACATTGACAACCATTCAGTTTGATAGCACACTTTTGGTTTTAGAAGCAGATATTTCTCTGTACAGCCTATGGTCCCATTCACTCGGGAATATCCCAACGCAGCTCCTAGAAGAAACGTGTTTCTGACTCGCTGAATCTCAACAGAGATTCAACTCTCTTAGGTGAACGAACGCACAGCAGAGCAGTTTCAAGGAAACGTTTCTCCTGAGTCTTAGACGAAGTTTCCTGCTGTTTAGTACGTATGCCGGCATTGGGCTGGAAATACCGGTTTTGGGATTCTGCACAGAAAGGGTTTGCAAACCGCTGAATCCACACGTGAGTTTAACTCTGTCAGTTGAATGCACACATTGACAACCATTCAGTTAGATAGCTCCGTTTTGGTTTTAGAAGCAGATATTTCTCTGTACAGCCTATGGTCCCATTCACTCGGGAATATCCCAACGCAGCTCCTAGAAGAAACGTGTTTCTGACTCGCTGAATCTCAACATAGATTCAACTCTCTTAGGTGAACGAACGCACAGCAGAGCAGTTTCAAGGAAACGTTTCTCCTGAGTCTTAGACGAAGTTTCCTGCTGTTTAGTACGTATGCCGGCATTGGGCTGGAAATACCGGTTTTGGGATTCTGCACAGAAAGGGTTTGCAAACCGCTGAATCCACACGTGAGTTTAACTCTGTCAGTTGAATGCACACATTGACAACCATTCAGTTAGATAGCTCCGTTTTGGTTTTAGAAGCAGATATTTCTCTGTACAGCCTATGGTCCCATTCACTCGGGAATATCCCAACGCAGCTCCTAGAAGAAACGTGTTTCTGACTCGCTGAATCTCAACATAGATTCAACTCTCTTAGGTGAACGAACGCACAGCAGAGCAGTTTCAAGGAAACGTTTCTCCTGAGTTTTAGACGAAGTTTCCTGCTGTTTAGTACGGATGCCGGCATTGGGCTGGAAATACCGGTTTTGGGATTCTGCACAGAAAGGGTTTGCAAACCGCTGAATCCACACGTGATTTTAACTCTGTCAGTTGAATGCACACATTGACAACCATTCAGTTTGATAGCACACTTTTGGTTTTAGAAGCAGATATTTCTCTGTACAGCCTATGGTCCCATTCACTCGGGAATATCCCAACGCAGCTCCTAGAAGAAACGTGTTTCTGACTCGCTGAATCTCAACATAGATTCAACTCTCTTAGGTGAACGAACGCACAGCAGAGCAGTTTCAAGGAAACGTTTCTCCTGAGTCTTAGACGAAGTTTCCTGCTGTTTAGTACGTATGCCGGCATTGGGCTGGAAATACCAGCTTTGGGATTCTGCACAGAAAGGGTTTGCAAACCGCTGAATCCACACGTGAGTTTAACTCTGTCAGTTGAATGCACACATTGACAACCATTCAGTTAGATAGCTCCGTTTTGGTTTTAGAAGCAGATATTTCTCTGTACAGCCTATGGTCCCATTCACTCGGGAATATCCCAACACAGCTCCTAGAAGAAACGTGTTTCTGACTCGCTGAATCTCAACATAGATTCAACTCTCTTAGGTGAACGAACGCACAGCAGAGCAGTTTCAAGGAAACGTTTCTCCTGAGTCTTAGACGAAGTTTCCTGCTGTTTAGTACGGATGCCGGCATTGGGCTGGAAATACCGGTTTTGGGATTCTGCACAGAAAGGGTTTGCAAACCGCTGAATCCACACGTGAGTTTAACTCTGTCAGTTGAATGCACACATTGACAACCATTCAGTTTGATAACACCCTTTTGGTTTTAGAAGCAGATATTTCTCTGTACAGCCTATGGTCCCATTCACTCGGGAATATCCCAACGCAGCTCCTAGAAGAAACGTGTTTCTGACTCGCTGAATCTCAACATAGATTCAACTGTTTTAGGTGAACGAACGCACAGCAGAGCAGTTTCAAGGAAACGTTTCTCCTGAGTCTTAGACGAAGTTTCCTGCTGTTTAGTACGTATGCCGGCATTGGGCTGGAAATACCGGTTTTGGGATTCTGCACAGAAAGGGTTTGCAAACCGCTGAATCCACACGAGAGTTTAACTCTGTCAGTTGAATGCAAACATTGACAACCATTCTGTTAGATAGCTCCGTTTTGGTTTTAGAAGCAGATATTTCTCTGTACAGCCTATGGTCCCATTCACTCGGGAATATCCCAACGCAGCTCCTAGAAGAAACGTGTTTCTGACTCGCTGAATCTCAACATAGATTCAACTCTCTTAGGTGAACGAACGCACATCAGAGCAGTTTCAAGGAAACGTTTCTCCTGAGTTTTAGACGAAGTTTCCTGCTGTTTAGTACGGATGCCGACATTGGGCTGGACATACCGGTTTTGGGATTCTGCACAGAAAGGTTTTGCAAACCGCTGAATCCACACGTGAGTTTAACTCTGTCAGTTGAATGCACACATTGACAACCATTCAGTTAGATAGCTCCGTTTTGGTTTTAGAAGCAGATATTTCTCTGTACAGCCTATGGTCCCATTCACTCGGGAATATCCCAACGCAGCTCCTAGAAGAAACGTGTTTCTGACTCGCTGAATCTCAACATAGATTCAACTCTCTTAGGTGAACGAACGCACAGCAGAGCAGTTTCAAGGAAACCTTTCTCCTGAGTCTTACACGAAGTTTCCTGCTGTTTAGTACGTATGCCGGCATTGGGCTGGAAATACCGGTTTTGGGATTCTGCACAGAAAGGGTTTGCAAACCGCTGAATCCACACGTGAGTTTAACTCTGTCAGTTGAATGCACACATTGACAACCATTCAGTTAGATAGCTCCGTTTTGGTTTTAGAAGCAGATATTTCTCTGTACAGCCTATGGTCCCATTCACTCGGGAATATCCCAACGCAGCTCCTAGAAGAAACGTGTTTCTGACTCGCTGAATCTCAACATAGATTCAACTCTCTTAGGTGAACGAACGCACAGCAGAGCAGTTTCAAGGAAACGTTTCTCCTGAGTTTTAGACGAAGTTTCCTGCTCTTTAGTACGTATGCCGGCATTGGGCTGGAAATACCGGTTTTGGGATTCTGCACAGAAAGGGTTTGCAAACCGCTGAATCCACACGTGAGGTTAACTCTGTCAGTTGAATGCACACATTGACAACCATTCAGTTTGATAACACCCTTTTGGTTTTAGAAGCAGATATTTCTCTGTACAGCCTATGGTCCCATTCACTCGGGAATATCCCAACGCAGCTCCTAGAAGAAACGTGTTTCTGACTCGCTGAATCTCAACATAGATTCAACTGCTTTAGGTGAACGAACGCACAGCAGAGCAGTTTCAAGGAAACGTTTCTCCTGAGTCTTAGACGAAGTTTCCTGATGTTTAGTACGTATGCCGGCATTGGGCTGGAAATACCGGTTTTGGGATTCTGCACAGAAAGGGTTTGCAAACCGCTGAATCCACACGTGAGTTTAACTCTGTCAGTTGAATGCACACATTGACAACCATTCAGTTAGATAGCTCCGTTTTGGTTTTAGAAGCAGATATTTCTCTGTACACCCTATGGTCCCATTCACTCGGGAATATCCCAACGCAGCTCCTAGAAGAAACGTGTTTCTGACTCGCTGAATCTCAACATAGATTCAACTCTCTTAGGTGAACGAACGCACAGCAGAGCAGTTTCAAGGAAACGTTTCTCCTGAGTTTTAGACGAAGTTTCCTGCTGTTTAGTACGGATGCCGGCATTGGGCTGGAAATACCGGTTTTGGGATTCTGAACAGAAAGGGTTTGCAAACCGCTGAATCCACACGTGAGTTTAACTCTGTCAGTTGAATGCACACATTGACAACCATTCAGTTTGATAGCACACTTTGGGTTTTAGAAGCAGATATTTCTCTGTACAGCCTATGGTCCCATTCACTCGGGAATATCCCAACGCAGCTCCTAGAAGAAACGTGTTTCTGACTCGCTGAATCTCAACAGAGATTCAACTCTCTTAGGTGAACGAACGCACAGCAGAGCAGTTTCAAGGAAACGTTTCTCCTGAGTTTTAGACGAAGTTTCCTGCTGTTTAGTACGTATGCCGGCATTGGGCTGGAAATACCGGTTTTGGGATTCTGCACAGAAAGGGTTTGCAAACCGCTGAATCCACACGTGAGTTTAACTCTGTCAGTTGAATGCACACATTGACAACCATTCAGTTAGATAGCTCCGTTTTGGTTTTAGAAGCAGATATTTCTCTGTACAGCCTATGGTCCCATTCACTCAGGAATATCCCAACGCAGCTCCTAGAAGAAACGTGTTTCTGACTCGCTGAATCTCAACATAGATTCAACTCTCTTAGGTGAACGAACGCACAGCAGAGCAGTTTCAAGGAAACGTTTCTCCTGAGTTTTAGACGAAGTTTCCTGCTGTTTAGTACGGATGCCGGCATTGGGCTGGAAATACCGGTTTTGGGATTCTGCACAGAAAGGGTTTGCAAACCGCTGAATCCACACGTGATTTTAACTCTGTCAGTTGAATGCACACATTGACAACCATTCAGTTAGATAGCTCCGTTTTGGTTTTAGAAGCAGATATTTCTCTGTACAGCCTATGGTCCCATTCACTCGGGAATATCCCAACGCAGCTCCTAGAAGAAACGTGTTTCTGACTCGCTGAATCTCAACATAGATTCAACTCTCTTAGGTGAACGAACGCACAGCAGAGCAGTTTCAAGGAAACGTTTCTCCTGAGTCTTAGACGAAGATTCCTGCTATTTAGTACGTATGCAGGCATTGGGCTGGAAATACCGGTTTTGGGATTCTGCACAGAAAGGGTTTGCAAACCGCTGAATCCACACGTGAGTTTAACTCTGTCAGTTGAATGCACACATTGACAACCATTCAGTTTGATAGCACCCTTTTGGTTTTAGAAGCAGATATTTCTCTGTACAGCCTATGGTCCCATTCACTCGGGAATATCCCAACGCAGCTCCTAGAAGAAACGTGTTTCTGACTCGCTGAATCTCAAGATAGATTCAACTCTCTTAGGTGAACGAACGCACAGCAGAGCAGTTTCAAGGAAACGTTTCTCCTGAGTTTTAGACGAAGTTTCCTGCTGTTTAGTACGTATGCCGGCATTGGGCTGGAAATACCGGTTTTGGGATTCTGCACAGAAAGGGTTTGTAAACCGCTGAATCCACACGTGAGTTTAACTCTGTCAGTTGAATGCACACATTGACAACCATTCAGTTAGATAGCTCCGTTTTGGTTTTAGAAGCAGATATTTCTCTGTACAGCCTATGGTCCCATTCACTCGGGAATATCCCAACGCAGCTCCTAGAAGAAACGTGTTTCTGACTCGCTGAATCTCAACATAGATTCAACTCTCTTAGGTGAACGAACGCACAGCAGAGCAGTTTCAAGGAAACGTTTCTCCTGAGTTTTAGACGAAGTTTCCTGCTGTTTAGTACGGATGCCGGCATTGGGCTGGAAATACCGGTTTTGGGATTCTGCACAGAAAGGGTTTGCAAACCGCTGAATCCACACGTGATTTTAACTCTGTCAGTTGAATGCACACATTGACAACCATTCAGTTTGATAGCACACTTTTGGTTTTAGAAGCAGATATTTCTCTGTACAGCCTATGGTCCCATTCACTCGGGAATATCCCAACGCAGCTCCTAGAAGAAACGTGTTTCTGACTCGCTGAATCTCAACATAGATTCAACTCTCTTAGGTGAACGAACGCACAGCAGAGCAGTTTCAAGGAAACGTTTCTCCTGAGTCTTAGACGAAGTTTCCTGCTGTTTAGTACGTATGCCGGCATTGGGCTGGAAATACCAGTTTTGGGATTCTGCACAGAAAGGGTTTGCAAACCGCTGAATCCACACGTGAGTTTAACTCTGTCAGTTGAATGCACACATTGACAACCATTCAGTTAGATAGCTCCGTTTTGGTTTTAGAAGCAGATATTTCTCTGTACAGCCTATGGTCCCATTCACTCGGGAATATCCCAACACAGCTCCTAGAAGAAACGTGTTTCTGACTCGCTGAATCTCAACATAGATTCAACTCTCTTAGGTGAACGAACGCACAGCAGAGCAGTTTCAAGGAAACGTTTCTCCTGAGTCTTAGACGAAGTTTCCTGCTCTTTAGTACGTATGCCGGCATTGGGCTGGAAATACCGGTTTTGGGATTCTGCACAGAAAGGGTTTGCAAACCGCTGAATCCACACGTGAGTTTAACTCTGTCAGTTGAATGCACACATTGACAACCATTCAGTTTGATAACACCCTTTTGGTTTTAGAAGCAGATATTTCTCTGTACAGCCTATGGTCCCATTCACTCGGGAATATCCCAACGCAGCTCCTAGAAGAAACGTGTTTCTGACTCGCTGAATCTCAACATAGATTCAACTGTTTTAGGTGAACGAACGCACAGCAGAGCAGTTTCAAGGAAACGTTTCTCCTGAGACTTAGACGAAGTTTCCTGCTCTTTAGTACGTATGCCGGCATTGGGCTGGAAATACCGGTTTTGGGATTCTGCACAGAAAGGGTTTGCAAACCGCTGAATCCACACGAGAGTTTAACTCTGTCAGTTGAATGCAAACATTGACAACCATTCTGTTAGATAGCTCCGTTTTGGTTTTAGAAGCAGATATTTCTCTGTACAGCCTATGGTCCAATTCACTCGGGAATATCCCAACGCAGCTCCTAGAAGAAACGTGTTTCTGACTCGCTGAATCTCAACATAGATTCAACTGTTTTAGGTGAACGAACGCACAGCAGAGCAGTTTCAAGGAAACGTTTCTCCTGAGTTTTAGACGAAGTTTCCTGCTGTTTAGTACGGATGCCGACATTGGGCTGGACATACCGGTTTTGGGATTCTGCACAGAAAGGTTTTGCAAACCACTGAATCCACACGTGAGTTTAACTCTGTCAGTTGAATGCACACATTGACAACCATTCAGTTAGATAGCTCCGTTTTGGTTTTAGAAGCAGATATTTCTCTGTACAGCCTATGGTCCCATTCACTCGGGAATATCCCAACGCAGCTCCTAGAAGAAACGTGTTTCTGACTCGCTGAATCTCAACATAGATTCAACTCTCTTAGGTGAACGAACGCACAGCAGAGCAGTTTCAAGGAAACCTTTCTCCTGAGTCTTAGACGAAGTTTCCTGCTGTTTAGTACGTATGCCGGCATTGGGCTGGAAATACCGGTTTTGGGATTCTGCACAGAAAGGGTTTGCAAACCGCTGAATCCACACGTGAGTTTAACTCTGTCAGTTGAATGCACACATTGACAACCATTCAGTTAGATAGCTCCGTTTTGGTTTTAGAAGCAGATATTTCTCTGTACAGCCTATGGTCCCATTCACTCGGGAATATCCCAACGCAGCTCCTAGAAGAAACGTGTTTCTGACTCGCTGAATCTCAACATAGATTCAACTCTCTTAGGTGAACGAACGCACAGCAGAGCAGTTTCAAGGAAACGTTTCTCCTGAGTTTTAGACGAAGTTTCCTGCTGTTTAGTACGGATGCCGGCATTGGGCTGGAAATACCGGTTTTGGGATTCTGCACAAAAAGGGTTTGCAAACCGCTGAATCCACACGTGAGTTTAACTCTGTCAGTTGAATGCACACATTGACAACCATTCAGTTTGATAGCACACTTTTGGTTTTAGAAGCAGATATTTCTCTGTACAGCCTATGGTCCCATTCACTCGGGAATATCCCAACGCAGCTCCTAGAAGAAACGTGTTTCTGACTCGCTGAATCTCAACATAGATTCAACTCTCTTAGGTGAACGAACGCACAGCAGAGCAGTTTCAAGGAAACGTTTCTCCTGAGTCTTAGACGAAGTTTCCTGCTGTTTAGTACGTATGCCGGCATTGGGCTGGAAATACCGGTTTTGGGATTCTGCACAGAAAGGGTTTGCAAACCGCTGAATCCACACGTGAGTTTAACTCTGTCAGTTGAATGCACACATTGACAACCATTCAGTTAGATAGCTCCGTTTTGGTTTTAGAAGCAGATATTTCTCTGTACAGCCTATGGTCCCATTCACTCGGGAATATCCCAACGCAGCTCCTAGAAGAAACGTGTTTCTGACTCGCTGAATCTCAACATAGATTCAACTCTCTTAGGTGAACGAACGCACAGCAGAGCAGTTTCAAGGAAACGTTTCTCCTGAGTCTTAGACGAAGTTTCCTGCTGTTTAGTACGTATGCCGGCATTGGGCTGGAAATACCGGTTTTGGGATTCTGCACAGAAAGGGTTTGCAAACCGCTGAATCCACACGTGAGTTTAACTCTGTCAGTTGAATGCACACATTGACAACCATTCAGTTAGATAGCTCCGTTTTGGTTTTAGAAGCAGATATTTCTCTGTACAGCCTATGGTCCCATTCACTCGGGAATATCCCAACGCAGCTCCTAGAAGAAACGTGTTTCTGACTCGCTGAATCTCAACATAGATTCAACTCTCTTAGGTGAACGAACGCACAGCAGAGCAGTTTCAAGGAAACGTTTCTCCTGAGTTTTAGACGAAGTTTCCTGCTGTATAGTACGGATGCCGGCATTGGGCTGGAAATACCGGTTTTGGGATTCTGCACAGAAAGGGTTTGCAAACCGCTGAATCCACACGTGATTTTAACTCTGTCAGTTGAATGCACACATTGACAACCATTCAGTTTGATAGCACACTTTTGGTTTTAGAAGCAGATATTTCTCTGTACAGCCTATGGTCCCATTCACTCGGGAATATCCCAACGCAGCTCCTAGAAGAAACGTGTTTCTGACTCGCTGAATCTCAACATAGATTCAACTCTCTTAGGTGAACGAACGCACAGCAGAGCAGTTTCAAGGAAACGTTTCTCCTGAGTCTTAGACGAAGTTTCCTGCTGTTTAGTACGTATGCCGGCATTGGGCTGGAAATACCAGTTTTGGGATTCTGCACAGAAAGGGTTTGCAAACCGCTGAATCCACACGTGAGTTTAACTCTGTCAGTTGAATGCACACATTGACAACCATTCAGTTAGATAGCTCCGTTTTGGTTTTAGAAGCAGATATTTCTCTGTACAGCCTATGGTCCCATTCACTCGGGAATATCCCAACACAGCTCCTAGAAGAAACGTGTTTCTGACTCGCTGAATCTCAACATAGATTCAACTCTCTTAGGTGAACGAACGCACAGCAGAGCAGTTTCAAGGAAACGTTTCTCCTGAGTCTTAGACGAAGTTTCCTGCTGTTTAGTACGGATGCCGGCATTGGGCTGGAAATACCGGTTTTGGGATTCTGCACAGAAAGGGTTTGCAAACCGCTGAATCCACACGTGAGTTTAACTCTGTCAGTTGAATGCACACATTGACAACCATTCAGTTTGATAACACCCTTTTGGTTTTAGAAGCAGATATTTCTCTGTACAGCCTATGGTCCCATTCACTCGGGAATATCCCAACGCAGCTCCTAGAAGAAACGTGTTTCTGACTCGCTGAATCTCAACATAGATTCAACTGTTTTAGGTGAACGAACGCACAGCAGAGCAGTTTCAAGGAAACGTTTCTCCTGAGTCTTAGACGAAGTTTCCTGCTGTTTAGTATGTATGCCGGCATTGGGCTGGAAATACCGGTTTTGGGATTCTGCACAGAAAGGGTTTGCAAACCGCTGAATCCACACGAGAGTTTAACTCTGTCAGTTGAATGCAAACATTGACAACCATTCTGTTAGATAGCTCCGTTTTGGTTTTAGAAGCAGATATTTCTCTGTACAGCCTATGGTCCCATTCACTCGGGAATATCCCAACGCAGCTCCTAGAAGAAACGTGTTTCTGACTCGCTGAATCTCAACATAGATTCAACTCTCTTAGGTGAACGAACGCACAGCAGAGCAGTTTCAAGGAAACGTTTCTCCTGAGTTTTAGACGAAGTTTCCTGCTGTTTAGTACGGATGCCGACATTGGGCTGGACATACCGGTTTTGGGATTCTGCACAGAAAGGTTTTGCAAACCGCTGAATCCACACGTGAGTTTAACTCTGTCAGTTGAATGCACACATTGACAACCATTCAGTTAGATAGCTCCGTTTTGGTTTTAGAAGCAGATATTTCTCTGTACAGCCTATGGTCCCATTCACTCGGGAATATCCCAACGCAGCTCCTAGAAGAAACGTGTTTCTGACTCGCTGAATCTCAACATAGATTCAACTCTCTTAGGTGAACGAACGCACAGCAGAGCAGTTTCAAGGAAACCTTTCTCCTGAGTCTTAGACGAAGTTTCCTGCTGTTTAGTACGTATGCCGGCATTGGGCTGGAAATACCGGTTTTGGGATTCTGCACAGAAAGGGTTTGCAAACCGCTGAATCCACACGTGAGTTTAACTCTGTCAGTTGAATGCACACATTGACAACCATTCAGTTAGATAGCTCCGTTTTGGTTTTAGAAGCAGATATTTCTCTGTACAGCCTATGGTCCCATTCACTCGGGAATATCCCAACGCAGCTCCTAGAAGAAACGTGTTTCTGACTCGCTGAATCTCAACATAGATTCAACTCTCTTAGGTGAACGAACGCACAGCAGAGCAGTTTCAAGGAAACGTTTCTCCTGAGTTTTAGACGAAGTTTCCTGCTGTTTAGTACGGATGCCGGCATTGGGCTGGAAATACCGGTTTTGGGATTCTGCACAGAAAGGGTTTGCAAACCGCTGAATCCACACGTGAGTTTAACTCTGTCAGTTGAATGCACACATTGACAACCATTCAGTTTGATAGCACACTTTTGGTTTTAGAAGCAGATATTTCTCTGTACAGCCTATGGTCCCATTCACTCGGGAATATCCCAACGCAGCTCCTAGAAGAAACGTGTTTCTGACTCGCTGAATCTCAACAGAGATTCAACTCTCTTAGGTGAACGAACGCACAGCAGAGCAGTTTCAAGGAAACGTTTCTCCTGAGTCTTAGACGAAGTTTCCTGCTGTTTAGTACGTATGCCGGCATTGGGCTGGAAATACCGGTTTTGGGATTCTGCACAGAAAGGGTTTGCAAACCGCTGAATCCACACGTGAGTTTAACTCTGTCAGTTGAATGCACACATTGACAACCATTCAGTTAGATAGCTCCGTTTTGGTTTTAGAAGCAGATATTTCTCTGTACAGCCTATGGTCCCATTCACTCGGGAATATCCCAACGCAGCTCCTAGAAGAAACGTGTTTCTGACTCGCTGAATCTCAACATAGATTCAACTCTCTTAGGTGAACGAACGCACAGCAGAGCAGTTTCAAGGAAACGTTTCTCCTGAGTCTTAGACGAAGTTTCCTGCTGTTTAGTACGTATGCCGGCATTGGGCTGGAAATACCGGTTTTGGGATTCTGCACAGAAAGGGTTTGCAAACCGCTGAATCCACACGTGAGTTTAACTCTGTCAGTTGAATGCACACATTGACAACCATTCAGTTAGATAGCTCCGTTTTGGTTTTAGAAGCAGATATTTCTCTGTACAGCCTATGGTCCCATTCACTCGGGAATATCCCAACGCAGCTCCTAGAAGAAACGTGTTTCTGACTCGCTGAATCTCAACATAGATTCAACTCTCTTAGGTGAACGAACGCACAGCAGAGCAGTTTCAAGGAAACGTTTCTCCTGAGTTTTAGACGAAGTTTCCTGCTGTTTAGTACGGATGCCGGCATTGGGCTGGAAATACCGGTTTTGGGATTCTGCACAGAAAGGGTTTGCAAACCGCTGAATCCACACGTGATTTTAACTCTGTCAGTTGAATGCACACATTGACAACCATTCAGTTTGATAGCACACTTTTGGTTTTAGAAGCAGATATTTCTCTGTACAGCCTATGGTCCCATTCACTCGGGAATATCCCAACGCAGCTCCTAGAAGAAACGTGTTTCTGACTCGCTGAATCTCAACATAGATTCAACTCTCTTAGGTGAACGAACGCACAGCAGAGCAGTTTCAAGGAAACGTTTCTCCTGAGTCTTAGACGAAGTTTCCTGCTGTTTAGTACGTATGCCGGCATTGGGCTGGAAATACCAGTTTTGGGATTCTGCACAGAAAGGGTTTGCAAACCGCTGAATCCACACGTGAGTTTAACTCTGTCAGTTGAATGCACACATTGACAACCATTCAGTTAGATAGCTCCGTTTTGGTTTTAGAAGCAGATATTTCTCTGTACAGCCTATGGTCCCATTCACTCGGGAATATCCCAACACAGCTCCTAGAAGAAACGTGTTTCTGACTCGCTGAATCTCAACATAGATTCAACTCTCTTAGGTGAACTAACGCACAGCAGAGCAGTTTCAAGGAAACGTTTCTCCTGAGTCTTAGACGAAGTTTCCTGCTGTTTAGTACGGATGCCGGCATTGGGCTGGAAATACCGGTTTTGGGATTCTGCACAGAAAGGGTTTGCAAACCGCTGAATCCACACGTGAGTTTAACTCTGTCAGTTGAATGCACACATTGACAACCATTCAGTTTGATAACACCCTTTTGGTTTTAGAAGCAGATATTTCTCTGTACAGCCTATGGTCCCATTCACTCGGGAATATCCCAACGCAGCTCCTAGAAGAAACGTGTTTCTGACTCGCTGAATCTCAACATAGATTCAACTGTTTTAGGTGAACGAACGCACAGCAGAGCAGTTTCAAGGAAACGTTTCTCCTGAGTCTTAGACGAAGTTTCCTGCTGTTTAGTACGTATGCCGGCATTGGGCTGGAAATACCGGTTTTGGGATTCTGCACAGAAAGGGTTTGCAAACCGCTGAATCCACACGAGAGTTTAACTCTGTCAGTTGAATGCAAACATTGACAACCATTCTGTTAGATAGCTCCGTTTTGGTTTTAGAAGCAGATATTTCTCTGTACAGCCTATGGTCCCATTCACTCGGGAATATCCCAACGCAGCTCCTAGAAGAAACGTGTTTCTGACTCGCTGAATCTCAACATAGATTCAACTCTCTTAGGTGAACGAACGCACAGCAGAGCAGTTTCAAGGAAACGTTTCTCCTGAGTTTTAGACGAAGTTTCCTGCTGTTTAGTACGGATGCCGACATTGGGCTGGACATACCGGTTTTGGGATTCTGCACAGAAAGGTTTTGCAAACCGCTGAATCCACACGTGAGTTTAACTCTGTCAGTTGAATGCACACATTGACAACCATTCAGTTAGATAGCTCCGTTTTGGTTTTAGAAGCAGATATTTCTCTGTACAGCCTATGGTCCCATTCACTCGGGAATATCCCAACGCAGCTCCTAGAAGAAACGTGTTTCTGACTCGCTGAATCTCAACATAGATTCAACTCTCTTAGGTGAACGAACGCACAGCAGAGCAGTTTCAAGGAAACCTTTCTCCTGAGTCTTACACGAAGTTTCCTGCTGTTTAGTACGTATGCCGGCATTGGGCTGGAAATACCGGTTTTGGGATTCTGCACAGAAAGGGTTTGCAAACCGCTGAATCCACACGAGAGTTTAACTCTGTCAGTTGAATGCAAACATTGACAACCATTCTGTTAGATAGCTCCGTTTTGGTTTTAGAAGCAGATATTTCTCTGTACAGCCTATGGTCCCATTCACTCGGGAATATCCCAACGCAGCTCCTAGAAGAAACGTGTTTCTGACTCGCTGAATCTCAACATAGATTCAACTCTCTTAGGTGAACGAACGCACAGCAGAGCAGTTTCAAGGAAACGTTTCTCCTGAGTTTTAGACGAAGTTTCCTGCTGTTTAGTACGGATGCCGACATTGGGCTGGACATACCGGTTTTGGGATTCTGCACAGAAAGGTTTTGCAAACCGCTGAATCCACACGTGAGTTTAACTCTGTCAGTTGAATGCACACATTGACAACCATTCAGTTAGATAGCTCCGTTTTGGTTTTAGAAGCAGATATTTCTCTGTACAGCCTATGGTCCCATTCACTCGGGAATATCCCAACGCAGCTCCTAGAAGAAACGTGTTTCTGACTCGCTGAATCTCAACATAGATTCAACTCTCTTAGGTGAACGAACGCACAGCAGAGCAGTTTCAAGGAAACGTTTCTCCTGAGTTTTAGACGAAGTTTCCTGCTGTTTAGTACGGATGCCGGCATTGGGCTGGAAATACCGGTTTTGGGATTCTGCACAGAAAGGGTTTGCAAACCGCTGAATCCACACGTGAGTTTAACTCTGTCAGTTGAATGCACACATTGACAACCATTCAGTTTGATAGCACACTTTTGGTTTTAGAAGCAGATATTTCTCTGTACAGCCTATGGTCCCATTCACTCGGGAATATCCCAACGCAGCTCCTAGAAGAAACGTGTTTCTGACTCGCTGAATCTCAACATAGATTCAACTCTCTTAGGTGAACGAACGCACAGCAGAGCAGTTTCAAGGAAACGTTTCTCCTGAGTCTTAGACGAAGTTTCCTGCTGTTTAGTACGTATGCCGGCATTGGGCTGGAAATACCGGTTTTGGGATTCTGCACAGAAAGGGTTTGCAAACCGCTGAATCCACACGTGAGTTTAACTCTGTCAGTTGAATGCACACATTGACAACCATTCAGTTAGATAGCTCCGTTTTGGTTTTAGAAGCAGATATTTCTCTGTACAGCCTATGGTCCCATTCACTCGGGAATATCCCAACGCAGCTCCTAGAAGAAACGTGTTTCTGACTCGCTGAATCTCAACATAGATTCAACTCTCTTAGGTGAACGAACGCACAGCAGAGCAGTTTCAAGGAAACGTTTCTCCTGAGTTTTAGACGAAGTTTCCTGCTGTTTAGTACGGATGCCGACATTGGGCTGGACATACCGGTTTTGGGATTCTGCACAGAAAGGTTTTGCAAACCGCTGAATCCACACGTGAGTTTAACTCTGTCAGTTGAATGCACACATTGACAACCATTCAGTTAGATAGCTCCGTTTTGGTTTTAGAAGCAGATATGTCTCTGTACAGCCTATGGTCCCATTCACTCGGGAATATCCCAACGCAGCTCCTAGAAGAAACGTGTTTCTGACTCGCTGAATCTCAACATAGATTCAACTCTCTTAGGTGAACGAACGCACAGCAGAGCAGTTTCAAGGAAACCTTTCTCCTGAGTCTTAGACGAAGTTTCCTGCTGTTTAGTACGTATGCCGGCATTGGGCTGGAAATACCGGTTTTGGGATTCTGCACAGAAAGGGTTTGCAAACCGCTGAATCCACACGTGAGTTTAACTCTGTCAGTTGAATGCACACATTGACAACCATTCAGTTAGATAGCTCCGTTTTGGTTTTAGAAGCAGATATTTCTCTGTACAGCCTATGGTCCCATTCACTCGGGAATATCCCAACGCAGCTCCTAGAAGAAACGTGTTTCTGACTCGCTGAATCTCAACATAGATTCAACTCTCTTAGGTGAACGAACGCACAGCAGAGCAGTTTCAAGGAAACGTTTCTCCTGAGTTTTAGACGAAGTTTCCTGCTGTTTAGTACGGATGCCGGCATTGGGCTGGAAATACCGGTTTTGGGATTCTGCACAGAAAGGGTTTGCAAACCGCTGAATCCACACGTGAGTTTAACTCTGTCATTTGAATGCACACATTGACAACCATTCAGTTTGATAGCACACTTTTGGTTTTAGAAGCAGATATTTCTCTGTACAGCCTATGGTCCCATTCACTCGGGAATATCCCAACGCAGCTCCTAGAAGAAACGTGTTTCTGACTCGCTGAATCTCAACAGAGATTCAACTCTCTTAGGTGAACGAACGCACAGCAGAGCAGTTTCAAGGAAACGTTTCTCCTGAGTCTTAGACGAAGTTTCCTGCTGTTTAGTACGTATGCCGGCATTGGGCTGGAAATACCGGTTTTGGGATTCTGCACAGAAAGGGTTTGCAAACCGCTGAATCCACACGTGAGTTTAACTCTGTCAGTTGAATGCACACATTGACAACCATTCAGTTAGATAGCTCCGTTTTGGTTTTAGAAGCAGATATTTCTCTGTACAGCCTATGGTCCCATTCACTCGGGAATATCCCAACGCAGCTCCTAGAAGAAACGTGTTTCTGACTCGCTGAATCTCAACATAGATTCAACTCTCTTAGGTGAACGAACGCACAGCAGAGCAGTTTCAAGGAAACGTTTCTCCTGAGTCTTAGACGAAGTTTCCTGCTGTTTAGTACGTATGCCGGCATTGGGCTGGAAATACCGGTTTTGGGATTCTGCACAGAAAGGGTTTGCAAACCGCTGAATCCACACGTGAGTTTAACTCTGTCAGTTGAATGCACACATTGACAACCATTCAGTTAGATAGCTCCGTTTTGGTTTTAGAAGCAGATATTTCTCTGTACAGCCTATGGTCCCATTCACTCGGGAATATCCCAACGCAGCTCCTAGAAGAAACGTGTTTCTGACTCGCTGAATCTCAACATAGATTCAACTCTCTTAGGTGAACGAACGCACAGCAGAGCAGTTTCAAGGAAACGTTTCTCCTGAGTTTTAGACGAAGTTTCCTGCTGTTTAGTACGGATGCCGGCATTGGGCTGGAAATACCGGTTTTGGGATTCTGCACAGAAAGGGTTTGCAAACCGCTGAATCCACACGTGATTTTAACTCTGTCAGTTGAATGCACACATTGACAACCATTCAGTTTGATAGCACACTTTTGGTTTTAGAAGCAGATATTTCTCTGTACAGCCTATGGTCCCATTCACTCGGGAATATCCCAACGCAGCTCCTAGAAGAAACGTGTTTCTGACTCGCTGAATCTCAACATAGATTCAACTCTCTTAGGTGAACGAACGCACAGCAGAGCAGTTTCAAGGAAACGTTTCTCCTGAGTCTTAGACGAAGTTTCCTGCTGTTTAGTACGTATGCCGGCATTGGGCTGGAAATACCAGTTTTGGGATTCTGCACAGAAAGGGTTTGCAAACCGCTGAATCCACACGTGAGTTTAACTCTGTCAGTTGAATGCACACATTGACAACCATTCAGTTAGATAGCTCCGTTTTGGTTTTAGAAGCAGATATTTCTCTGTACAGCCTATGGTCCCATTCACTCGGGAATATCCCAACACAGCTCCTAGAAGAAACGTGTTTCTGACTCGCTGAATCTCAACATAGATTCAACTCTCTTAGGTGAACGAACGCACAGCAGAGCAGTTTCAAGGAAACGTTTCTCCTGAGTCTTAGACGAAGTTTCCTGCTGTTTAGTACGGATGCCGGCATTGGGCTGGAAATACCGGTTTTGGGATTCTGCACAGAAAGGGTTTGCAAACCGCTGAATCCACACGTGAGTTTAACTCTGTCAGTTGAATGCACACATTGACAACCATTCAGTTTGATAACACCCTTTTGGTTTTAGAAGCAGATATTTCTCTGTACAGACTATGGTCCCATTCACTCGGGAATATCCCAACGCAGCTCCTAGAAGAAACGTGTTTCTGACTCGCTGAATCTCAACATAGATTCAACTGTTTTAGGTGAACGAACGCACAGCAGAGCAGTTTCAAGGAAACGTTTCTCCTGAGTCTTAGACGAAGTTTCCTGCTGTTTAGTACGTATGCCGGCATTGGGCTGGAAATACCGGTTTTGGGATTCTGCACAGAAAGGGTTTGCAAACCGCTGAATCCACACGAGAGTTTAACTCTGTCAGTTGAATGCAAACATTGACAACCATTCTGTTAGATAGCTCCGTTTTGGTTTTAGAAGCAGATATTTCTCTGTACAGCCTATGGTCCCATTCACTCGGGAATATCCCAACGCAGCTCCTAGAAGAAACGTGTTTCTGACTCGCTGAATCTCAACATAGATTCAACTCTCTTAGGTGAACGAACGCACAGCAGAGCAGTTTCAAGGAAACGTTTCTCCTGAGTTTTAGACGAAGTTTCCTGCTGTTTAGTACGGATGCCGACATTGGGCTGGACATACCGGTTTTGGGATTCTGCACAGAAAGGTTTTGCAAACCGCTGAATCCACACGTGAGTTTAACTCTGTCAGTTGAATGCACACATTGACAACCATTCAGTTAGATAGCTCCGTTTTGGTTTTAGAAGCAGATATTTCTCTGTACAGCCTATGGTCCCATTCACTCGGGAATATCCCAACGCAGCTCCTAGAAGAAACGTGTTTCTGACTCGCTGAATCTCAACATAGATTCAACTCTCTTAGGTGAACGAACGCACAGCAGAGCAGTTTCAAGGAAACCTTTCTCCTGAGTCTTACACGAAGTTTCCTGCTGTTTAGTACGTATGCCGGCATTGGGCTGGAAATACCGGTTTTGGGATTCTGCACAGAAAGGGTTTGCAAACCGCTGAATCCACACGTGAGTTTAACTCTGTCAGTTGAATGCACACATTGACAACCATTCAGTTAGATAGCTCCGTTTTGGTTTTAGAAGCAGATATTTCTCTGTACAGCCTATGGTCCCATTCACTCGGGAATATCCCAACGCAGCTCCTAGAAGAAACGTGTTTCTGACTCGCTGAATCTCAACATAGATTCAACTCTCTTAGGTGAACGATCGCACAGCAGAGCAGTTTCAAGGAAACGTTTCTCCTGAGTTTTAGACGAAGTTTCCTGCTGTTTAGTACGGATGCCGGCATTGGGCTGGAAATACCGGTTTTGGGATTCTGCACAGAAAGGGTTTGCAAACCGCTGAATCCACACGTGAGTTTAACTCTGTCAGTTGAATGCACACATTGACAACCATTCAGTTTGATAGCACACTTTTGGTTTTAGAAGCAGATATTTCTCTGTACAGCCTATGGTCCCATTCACTCGGGAATATCCCAACGCAGCTCCTAGAAGAAACGTGTTTCTGACTCGCTGAATCTCAACATAGATTCAACTCTCTTAGGTGAACGAACGCACAGCAGAGCAGTTTCAAGGAAACGTTTCTCCTGAGTCTTAGACGAAGTTTCCTGCTGTTTAGTACGTATGCCGGCATTGGGCTGGAAATACCGGTTTTGGGATTCTGCACAGAAAGGGTTTGCAAACCGCTGAATCCACACGTGAGTTTAACTCTGTCAGTTGAATGCACACATTGACAACCATTCAGTTAGATAGCTCCGTTTTGGTTTTAGAAGCAGATATTTCTCTGTACAGCCTATGGTCCCATTCACTCGGGAATATCCCAACGCAGCTCCTAGAAGAAACGTGTTTCTGACTCGCTGAATCTCAACATAGATTCAACTCTCTTAGGTGAACGAACGCACAGCAGAGCAGTTTCAAGGAAACGTTTCTCCTGAGTCTTAGACGAAGTTTCCTGCTCTTTAGTACGGATGCCGGCATTGGGCTGGAAATACCGGTTTTGGGATTCTGCACAAAAAGGGTTTGCAAACCGCTGAATCCACACGTGAGTTTAACTCTGTCAGTTGAATGCACACATTGACAACCATTCAGTTAGATAGCTCCGTTTTGGTTTTAGAAGCAGACATGTCTCTGTACAGCCTATGGTCCCATTCACTCGGGAATATCCCAACGCAGCTCCTAGCATAAACGTGTTTCTGACTCGCTGAATCTCAACATAGATTCAACTCTCTTAGGTGAACGAACGCACAGCAGAGCAGTTTCAAGGAAACGTTTCTCCTGAGTCTTAGACGAAGTTTCCTGCTCTTTAGTACGGATGCCGGCATTGGGCTGGAAATACCGGTTTTGGGATTCTGCACAGAAAGGGTTTGCAAACCGCTGAATCCACACGTGAGTTTAACTCTGTCAGTTGAATGCACACATTGACAACCATTCAGTTAGATAGCTCCGTTTTGGTTTTAGAAGCAGATATTTCTCTGTACAGCCTATGGTCCCATTCACTCGGGAATATCCCAACGCAGCTCCTAGAAGAAACGTGTTTCTGACTCGCTGAATCTCAACATAGATTCAACTCTCTTAGGTGAACGAACGCACAGCAGAGCAGTTTCAAGGAAACGTTTCTCCTGAGTTTTAGACGAAGTTTCCTGCTGTTTAGTACGGATGCCGGCATTGGGCTGGAAATACCGGTTTTGGGATTCTGCACAGAAAGGGTTTGCAAACCGCTGAATCCACACGTGAGTTTAACTCTGTCAGTTGAATGCACACATTGACAACCATTCAGTTTGATAGCACACTTTTGGTTTTAGAAGCAGATATTTCTCTGTACAGCCTATGGTCCCATTCACTCGGGAATATCCCAACGCAGCTCCTAGAAGAAACGTGTTTCTGACTCGCTGAATCTCAACATAGATTCAACTCTCTTAGGTGAACGAACGCACAGCAGAGCAGTTTCAAGGAAACGTTTCTCCTGAGTCTTAGACGAAGTTTCCTGCTGTTTAGTACGTATGCCGGCATTGGGCTGGAAATACCGGTTTTGGGATTCTGCACAGAAAGGGTTTGCAAACCGCTGAATCCACACGTGAGTTTAACTCTGTCAGTTGAATGCACACATTGACAACAATTCAGTTAGATAGCTCCGTTTTGGTTTTAGAAGCAGATATTTCTCTGTACAGCCTATGGTCCCATTCACTCGGGAATATCCCAACGCAGCTCCTAGAAGAAACGTGTTTCTGACTCGCTGAATCTCAACATAGATTCAACTCTCTTAGGTGAACGAACGCACAGCAGAGCAGTTTCAAGGAAACGTTTCTCCTGAGTCTTAGACGAAGTTTCCTGCTCTTTAGTACGGATGCCGGCATTGGGCTGGAAATACCGGTTTTGGGATTCTGCACAAAAAGGGTTTGCAAACCGCTGAATCCACACGTGAGTTTAACTCTGTCAGTTGAATGCACACATTGACAACCATTCAGTTTGATAGCACACTTTTGGTTTTAGAAGCAGATATTTCTCTGTACAGCCTATGGTCCCATTCACTCGGGAATATCCCAACGCAGCTCCTAGAAGAAACGTGTTTCTGACTCGCTGAATCTCAACATAGATTCAACTCTCTTAGGTGAACGAACGCACAGCAGAGCAGTTTCAAGGAAACGTTTCTCCTGAGTCTTAGACGAAGTTTCCTGCTCTTTAGTACGTATGCCGGCATTGGGCTGGAAATACCGGTTTTGGGATTCTGCACAGAAAGGGTTTGCAAACCGCTGAATCCACACGTGAGTTTAACTCTGTCAGTTGAATGCACACATTGACAACCATTCAGTTAGATAGCTCCGTTTTGGTTTTAGAAGCAGATATTTCTCTGTACAGCCTATGGTCCCATTCACTCGGGAATATCCCAACGCAGCTCCTAGAAGAAACGTGTTTCTGACTCGCTGAATCTCAACATAGATTCAACTCTCTTAGGTGAACGAACGCACAGCAGAGCAGTTTCAAGGAAACGTTTCTCCTGAGTCTTAGACGAAGTTTCCTGCTGCTTAGTATGGATGCCGGCATTGGGCTGGAAATACCGGTTTTGGGATTCTGCACAGAAAGGGTTTGCAAACCGCTGAATCCACACGTGAGTTTAACTCTGTCAGTTGAATGCACACATTGACAACCATTCAGTTTGATAGCACACTTTTGGTTTTAGAAGCAGATATTTCTCTGTACAGCCTATGGTCCCATTCACTCGGGAATATCCCAACGCAGCTCCTAGAAGAAACGTGTTTCTGACTCGCTGAATCTCAACATAGATTCAACTCTCTTAGGTGAACGAACGCACAGCAGAGCAGTTTCAAGGAAACGTTTCTCCTGAGTCTTAGACGAAGTTTCCTGCTCTTTAGTACGTATGCCGGCATTGGGCTGGAAATACCGGTTTTGGGATTCTGCACAGAAAGGGTTTGCAAACCGCTGAATCCACACGTGAGTTTAACTCTGTCAGTTGAATGCACACATTGACAACCATTCAGTTAGATAGCTCCGTTTTGGTTTTAGAAGCAGATATTTCTCTGTACAGCCTATGGTCCCATTCACTCGGGAATATCCCAACGCAGCTCCTAGAAGAAACGTGTTTCTGACTCGCTGAATCTCAACATAGATTCAACTCTCTTAGGTGAACGAACGCACAGCAGAGCAGTTTCAAGGAAACGTTTCTCCTGAGTCTTAGACGAAGTTTCCTGCTGCTTAGTATGGATGCCGGCATTGGGCTGGAAATACCGGTTTTGGGATTCTGCACAGAAAGGGTTTGCAAACCGCTGAATCCACACGTGAGTTTAACTCTGTCAGTTGAATGCACACATTGACAACCATTCAGTTTGATAGCACACTTTTGGTTTTAGAAGCAGATATTTCTCGGTACAGCCTATGGTCCCATTCACTCGGGAATATCCCAACGCAGCTCCTAGAAGAAACGTGTTTCTGACTCGCTGAATCTCAACATAGATTCAACTCTCTTAGGTGAACGAACGCACAGCAGAGCAGTTTCAAGGAAACGTTTCTCCTGAGTTTTAGACGAAGTTTCCTGCTGTTTAGTACGGATGCCGGCATTGGGCTGGAAATACCGGTTTTGGGATTCTGCACAGAAAGGGTTTGCAAACCGCTGAATCCACACGTGAGTTTAACTCTGTCAGTTGAATGCACACATTGACAACCATTCAGTTTGATAGCACACTTTTGGTTTTAGAAGCAGATATTTCTCTGTACAGCCTATGGTCCCATTCACTCGGGAATATCCCAACGCAGCTCCTAGAAGAAACGTGTTTCTGACTCGCTGAATCTCAACATAGATTCAACTCTCTTAGGTGAACGAACGCACAGCAGAGCAGTTTCAAGGAAACGTTTCTCCTGAGTCTTAGACGAAGTTTCCTGCTGTTTAGTACGTATGCCGGCATTGGGCTGGAAATACCGGTTTTGGGATTCTGCACAGAAAGGGTTTGCAAACCGCTGAATCCACACGTGAGTTTAACTCTGTCAGTTGAATGCACACATTGACAACAATTCAGTTAGATAGCTCCGTTTTGGTTTTAGAAGCAGATATTTCTCTGTACAGCCTATGGTCCCATTCACTCGGGAATATCCCAACGCAGCTCCTAGAAGAAACGTGTTTCTGACTCGCTGAATCTCAACATAGATTCAACTCTCTTAGGTGAACGAACGCACAGCAGAGCAGTTTCAAGGAAACGTTTCTCCTGAGTCTTAGACGAAGTTTCCTGCTCTTTAGTACGGATGCCGGCATTGGGCTGGAAATACCGGTTTTGGGATTCTGCACAAAAAGGGTTTGCAAACCGCTGAATCCACACGTGAGTTTAACTCTGTCAGTTGAATGCACACATTGACAACCATTCAGTTTGATAGCACACTTTTGGTTTTAGAAGCAGATATTTCTCTGTACAGCCTATGGTCCCATTCACTCGGGAATATCCCAACGCAGCTCCTAGAAGAAACGTGTTTCTGACTCGCTGAATCTCAACATAGATTCAACTCTCTTAGGTGAACGAACGCACAGCAGAGCAGTTTCAAGGAAACGTTTCTCCTGAGTCTTAGACGAAGTTTCCTGCTCTTTAGTACGTATGCCGGCATTGGGCTGGAAATACCGGTTTTGGGATTCTGCACAGAAAGGGTTTGCAAACCGCTGAATCCACACGTGAGTTTAACTCTGTCAGTTGAATGCACACATTGACAACCATTCAGTTAGATAGCTCCGTTTTGGTTTTAGAAGCAGATATTTCTCTGTACAGCCTATGGTCCCATTCACTCGGGAATATCCCAACGCAGCTCCTAGAAGAAACGTGTTTCTGACTCGCTGAATCTCAACATAGATTCAACTCTCTTAGGTGAACGAACGCACAGCAGAGCAGTTTCAAGGAAACGTTTCTCCTGAGTCTTAGACGAAGTTTCCTGCTGCTTAGTATGGATGCCGGCATTGGGCTGGAAATACCGGTTTTGGGATTCTGCACAGAAAGGGTTTGCAAACCGCTGAATCCACACGTGAGTTTAACTCTGTCAGTTGAATGCACACATTGACAACCATTCAGTTTGATAGCACACTTTTGGTTTTAGAAGCAGATATTTCTCGGTACAGCCTATGGTCCCATTCACTCGGGAATATCCCAACGCAGCTCCTAGAAGAAACGTGTTTCTGACTCGCTGAATCTCAACATAGATTCAACTATCTTAGGTGAACGAACGCACAGCAGAGCAGTTTCAAGGAAACGTTTCTCCTGAGTCTTAGACGAAGTTTCCTGCTGTTTAGTACGTATGCCGGCATTGGGCTGGAAATACCGGTTTTGGGATTCTGCACAGAAAGGGTTTGCAAACCGCTGAATCCACACGTGAGTTTAACTCTGTCAGTTGAATGCACACATTGACAACCGTTCAGTTTGATAACACCCTTTTGGTTTTAGAAGCAGATATTTCTCTGTACAGCCTATGGTCCCATTCACTCGGGAATATCCCAACGCAGCTCCTAGAAGAAACGTGTTTCTGACTCGCTGAAACTCAACATAGATTCAACTGTTTTAGGTGAACGAACGCACAGCAGAGCAGTTTCAAGGAAACGTTTCTCCTGAGTCTTAGACGAAGTTTCCTGCTCTTTAGTACGTATGCCGGCATTGGGCTGGAAATACCGGTTTTGGGATTCTGCACAGAAAGGGTTTGCAAACCGCTGAATCCACGCGTGAGATTAACTCTGTCAGTTGAATGCACACATTGACAACCATTCAGTTAGATAGCTCCGTTTTAGTTTTAGAAGCAGATATTTCTCTGTACAGCCTATGGTCCCATTCACTCGGGAATATCCCAACGCAGCTCCTAGAAGAAACGTGTTTCTGACTCGCTGAATCTCAACATAGATTCAACTCTCTTAGGTGAATGAACGCACAGCAGAGCAGTTTCAAGGAAACGTTTCTCCTGAGTTTTAGACGAAGTTTCCTGCTGTTTAGTACGGATGCCGACATTGGACTGGACATACCGGTTTTCGGATTCTGCACAGAAAGGGTTTGCAAACCGCTGAATCCACACGTGAGTTTAACTCTGTCAGTTGAATGCACACATTGACAACCATTCAGTTAGATAGCTCCGTTTTGGTTTTAGAAGCAGATATGTCTCTGTACAGCCTATGGTCCCATTCACTCGGGAATATCCCAACGCAGCTCCTAGAAGAAACGTGTTTCTGACTCGCTGAATCTCAACATAGATTCAACTCTCTTAGGTGAACGAACGCACAGCAGAGCAGTTTCAAGGAAACGTTTCTCCTGAGTTTTAGACGAAGTTTCCTGCTGTTTAGTACGGATGCCGGCATTGGGCTGGAAATACCGGTTTTGGGATTCTGCACAGAAAGGGTTTGCAAACCGCTGAATCCACACGTGAGTTTAACTCTGTCAGTTGAATGCACACATTGACAACCATTCAGTTAGATAGCTCCGTTTTGGTTTTAGAAGCAGATATTTCTCTGTACAGCCTATGGTCCCATTCACTCGGGAATATCCCAACGCAGCTCCTAGAAGAAACGTGTTTCTGACTCGCTGAATCTCAACATAGATTCAACTCTCTTAGGTGAACGAACACACAGCAGAGCAGTTTCAAGGAAACGTTTCTCCTGAGTTTTAGACGAAGTTTCCTGCTGTTTAGTACGGATGCCGGCATTGGGCTGGAAATACCGGTTTTGGGATTCTGCACAGAAAGGGTTTGCAAACCGCTGAATCCACACGTGAGTTTAACTCTGTCAGTTGAATGCACACATTGACAACCGTTCAGTTTGATAGCACACTTTTGGTTTTAGAAGCAGATATTTCTCTGTACAGCCTATGGTCCCATTCACTCGGGAATATCCCAACGCAGCTCCTAGAAGAAACGTGTTTCTGACTCGCTGAATCTCAACATAGATTCAACTCTCTTAGGTGAACGAACGCACAGCAGAGCAGTTTCACGGAAACGTTTCTCCTGAGTTTTAGACGAAGTTTCCTGCTGTTTAGTACGTATGCCGGCATTGGGCTGGAAATACCGGTTTTGGGATTCTGCACAGAAAGGGTTTGCAAACCGCTGAATCCACACGTGAGTTTAACTCTGTCAGTTGAATGCACACATTGACAACCATTCAGTTAGATAGCTCCGTTTTGGTTTTAGAAGCAGATATTTCTCTGTACAGCCTATGGTCCCATTCACTCGGGAATATCCCAACGCAGCTCCTAGAAGAAACGTGTTTCTGACTCGCTGAATCTCAACATAGATTCAACTCTCTTAGGTGAACGAACGCACAGCAGAGCAGTTTCAAGGAAACGTTTCTCCTGAGTCTTAGACGAAGTTTCCTGCTGTTTAGTACGTATGCCGGCATTGGGCTGGAAATACCGATTTTGGGATTCTGCACAGAAGGGGTTTGCAAACCGCTGAATCCACACGTGAGTTTAACTCTGTCAGTTGAATGCACACATTGACAACCATTCAGTTTGATAACACCCTTTTGGTTTTAGAAGCAGATATTTCTCTGTACAGCCTATGGTCCCATTCACTCGGGAATATCCCAACGCAGCTCCTAGAAGAAACGTGTTTCTGACTCGCTGAATCACAACATAGATTCAACTGTTTCAGGTGAACGACCCACAGCAGAGCAGTTTCAAGGAAACGTTTCTCCTGAGTCTTAGACGAAGTTTCCTGCTGTTTAGTACGTATGCCGGCATTGGGCTGGAAATACCGGTTTTGGGATTCTGCACAGAAAGGGTTTGCAAACCGCTGAATCCACACGTGAGTTTAACTCTGTCAGTTGAATGCACACATTGACAAACATTCAGTTAGATAGCTCCGTTTTGGTTTTAGAAGCAGATATTTCTCTGTACAGCCTATGGTCCCATTCACTCGGGAATATCCCAACGCAGCTCCTAGAAGAAACGTGTTTCTGACTCGCTGAATCTCAACATAGATTCAACTCTCTTAGGTGAACGAACGCACAGCAGAGCAGTTTCAAGGAAACGTTTCTCCTGAGTCTTAGACGAAGTTTCCTGATGTTTAGTACGTATGCCGGCATTGGGCTGGAAATACCGGTTTTGGGATTCTGCACAGAAAGGGTTTGCAAACCGCTGAATCCACACGTGAGTTTAACTCTGTCAGTTGAATGCACACATTGACAACCATTCAGTTAGATAGCTCCGTTTTGGTTTTAGAAGCAGATATTTCTCTGTACAGCCTATGGTCCCATTCACTCGGGAATATCCCAACGCAGCTCCTAGAAGAAACGTGTTTCTGACTCGCTGAATCTCAACATAGATTCAACTCTCTTAGGTGAACGAACGCACAGCACAGCAGTTTCAAGGAATCGATCCTCCTGAGTTTTAGACGAAGTTTCCTGCTGTTTAGTACGGATGCCGGCATTGGGCTGGAAATACCGGTTTTGGGATTCTGCACAGAAAGGGTTTGCAAACCGCTGAATCCACACGTGAGTTTAACTCTGTCAGTTGAATGCACACATTGACAACCATTCAGTTTGATAGCACACTTTTGGTTTTAGAAGCAGATATTTCTCTGTACAGCCTATGGTCCCATTCACTCGGGAATATCCCAACGCAGCTCCTAGAAGAAACGTGTTTCTGACTCGCTGAATCTCAACATAGATTCAACTCTCTTAGGTGAACGAAAGCACAGCAGAGCAGTTTCAAGGAAACGTTTCTCCTGAGTTTTAGACGAAGTTTCCTGCTGTTTAGTACGGATGCCGGCATTGGGCTGGAAATACCGGTTTTGGGATTCTGCACAGAAAGGGTTTGCAAACCGCTGAATCCACACGTGAGTTTAACTCTGTCAGTTGAATGCACACATTAACAACCATTCAGTTAGATAGCTACGTTTTGGTTTTAGAAGCAGATATTTCTCTGTACAGCCTATGGTCCCATTCACTCGGGAATATCCCATCGCTGCTCCAAAAGAAACGTGTTTCTGACTCGCTGAATCTCAACATAGATTCAACTCTCTTAGGTGAACGAACGCACAGCAGAGCAGTTTCAAGGAAACGTTTCTCCTGAGTTTTAGACGAAGTTTCCTGCTGTTTAGTACGTATGCCGGCATTGGGCTGGAAATACCGGCTTTGGGATTCTGCACAGAAAGGGTTTGCAAACCGCTGAATCCACACGTGAGTTTAACTCTGTCAGTTGAATGCACACATTGACAACCATTCAGTTTGATAGCACACTTTTGGTTTTAGAAGCAGATATTTCTCTGTACAGCCTATGGTCCCATTCACTCGGGAATATCCCAACGCAGCTCCTAGAAGAAACGTGTTTCTGACTCGCTGAATCTCAACATAGATTCAACTCTCTTAGGTGAACGAACGCACAGCAGAGCAGTTTCAAGGAAACGTTTCTCCTGAGTTTTAGACGAAGTTTCCTGCTGTTTAGTACGTATGCCGGCATTGGGCTGGAAATACCGGTTTTGGGATTCTGCACAGAAAGGGTTTGCAAACCGCTGAATCCACACGTGAGTTTAACTCTGTCAGTTGAATGCACACATTGACAACCATTCAGTTTGATAGCACACTTTTGGTTTTAGAAGCAGATATTTCTCTGTACAGCCTATGGTCCCATTCACTCGGGAATATCCCAACGCAGCTCCTAGAAGAAACGTGTTTCTGACTCGCTGAATCTCAACATAGATTCAATTCTCTTAGGTGAACGAACGCACAGCAGAGCAGTTTCAAGGAAACGTTTCTCCTGAGTCTTAGACGAAGTTTCCTGCTCTTTAGTACGTATGCCGGCATTGGGCTGGAAATACCGGTTTTGGGATTCTGCACAGAAAGGGTTTGCAAACCGCTGAATCCACACGTGAGTTTAACTCTGTCAGTTGAATGCACACATTGACAACCATTCAGTTTGATAGCACCCTTTTGGTTTTAGAAGCAGATATTTCTCTGTACAGCCTATGGTCCCATTCACTCGGGAATATCCCAACGCAGCTCCTAGAAGAAACGTGTTTCTGACTCGCTGAATCTCAACATAGATTCAACTCTCTTAGGTGAACGAACGCACAGCAGAGCAGTTTCAAGGAAACGTTTCTCCTGAGTCTTAGACGAAGTTTCCTGCTGTTTAGTACGTATGCCGGCATTGGGCTGGAAATACCGGTTTTGGGATTCTGCACAGAAAGGGTTTGCAAACCGCTGAATCCACACGTGAGTTTAACTCTGTCAGTTGAATGCACACATTGACAACCATTCAGTTTGATAGCACACTTTTGGTTTTAGAAGCAGATATTTCTCTGTACAGCCTATGGTCCCATTCACTCGGGAATATCCCAACGCAGCTCCTAGAAGAAACGTGTTTCTGACTCGCTGAATCTCAACATAGATTCAACTATCTTAGGTGAACGAACGCACAGCAGAGCAGTTTCAAGGAAACGTTTCTCCTGAGTCTTAGACGAAGTTTCCTGCTCTTTAGTACGTAGGCCGGCATTGGGCTGGAATTACCGGTTTTGGGATTCTGCACAGAAAGGGTTTGCAAACCGCTGAATCCACACGTGAGTTTAACTCTGTCAGTTGAATGCACACATTGACAACCGTTCAGTTTGATAACACCCTTTTGGTTTTAGAAGCAGATATTTCTCTGTACAGCCTATGGTCCCATTCACTCGGGAATATCCCAACGCAGCTCCTAGAAGAAACGTGTTTCTGACTCGCTGAATCTCAACATAGATTCAACTGTTTTAGGTGAACGAACGCACAGCAGAGCAGTTTCAAGGAAACGTTTCTCCTGAGTCTTAGACGAAGTTTCCTGCTGTTTAGTACGTATGCCGGCATTGGGCTGGAAATACCGGTTTTGGGATTCTGCACAGAAAGGGTTTGCAAACCGCTGAATCCACGCGTGAGATTAACTCTGTCAGTTGAATGCACACATTGACAACCATTCAGTTAGATAGCTCCGTTTTGGTTTTAGAAGCAGATATTTCTCTGTACAGCCTATGGTCCCATTCACTCGGGAATATCCCAACGCAGCTCCTAGAAGAAACGTGTTTCTGACTCGCTGAATCTCAACATAGATTCAACTCTCTTAGGTGAACGAACGCACAGCAGAGCAGTTTCAAGGAAACGTTTCTCCTGAGTTTTAGACGAAGTTTCCTGCTGTTTAGTACGGATGCCGGCATTGGGCTGGAAATACCGGTTTTGGGATTCTGCACAGAAAGGGTTTGCAAACCGCTGAATCCACACGTGAGTTTAACTCTGTCAGTTGAATGCACACATTGACAACCATTCAGTTAGATAGCTCCGTTTTGGTTTTAGAAGCAGATATTTCTCTGTACAGCCTATGGTCCCATTCACTCGGGAATATCCCAACGCAGCTCCTAGAAGAAACGTGTTTCTGACTCGCTGAATCGCAACATAGATTCAACTCTCTTAGGTGAACGAACACACAGCAGAGCAGTTTCAAGGAAACGTTTCTCCTGAGTCTTAGACGAAGTTTCCTGCTGTTTAGTACGGATGCCGGCATTGGGCTGGAAATACCGGTTTTGGGATTCTGCACAGAAAGGGTTTGCAAACCGCTGAATCCACACGTGAGTTTAACTCTGTCAGTTGAATGCACACATTGACAACCGTTCAGTTTGATAGCACACTTTTGGTTTTAGAAGCAGATATTTCTCTGTACAGCCTATGGTCCCATTCACTCGGGAATATCCCAACGCAGCTCCTAGAAGAAACGTGTTTCTGACTCGCTGAATCTCAAGATAGATTCAACTCTCTTAGGTGAACGAACGCACAGCAGAGCAGTTTCACGGAAACGTTTCTCCTGAGTTTTAGACGAAGTTTCCTGCTGTTTAGTACGTATGCCGGCATTGGGCTGGAAATACCGGTTTTGGGATTCTGCACAGAAAGGGTTTGCAAACCGCTGAATCCACACGTGAGTTTAACTCTGTCAGTTGAATGCACACATTGACAACCATTCAGTTAGATAGCTCCGTTTTGGTTTTAGAAGCAGATATTTCTCTGTACAGCCTATGGTCCCATTCACTCGGGAATATCCCAACGCAGCTCCTAGCATAAACGTGTTTCTGACTCGCTGAATCTCAACATAGATTCAACTCTCTTAGGTGAACGAACGCACAGCAGAGGAGTTTCAAGGAAATGTTTCTCATGAGTCTTAGACGAAGTTTCCTGCTGTTTAGTACGTATGCCGGCATTGGGCTGGAAATACCGGTTTTGGGATTCTGCACAGAAAGGGTTTGCAAACCGCTGAATCCACACGTGAGTTTAACTCTGTCAGTTGAATGCACACATTGACAACCATTCAGTTAGATAGCTCCGTTTTGGTTTTAGAAGCAGATATTTCTCTGTACAGCCTATGGTCCCATTCACTCGGGAATATCCCAACGCAGCTCCTAGAAGAAACGTGTTTCTGACTCGCTGAATCTCAACATAGATTCAACTCTCTTAGGTGAACGAACGCACAGCAGAGCAGTTTCAAGGAAACGTTTCTCCTGAGTCTTAGACGAAGTTTCCTGCTGTTTAGTACGTATGCCGGCATTGGGCTGGAAATACCGGTTTTGGGATTCTGCACAGAAGGGGTTTGCAAACCGCTGAATCCACACGTGAGTTTAACTCTGTCAGTTGAATGCACACATTGACAACCATTCAGTTTAATAACACCCTTTTGGTTTTAGAAGCAGATATTTCTCTGTACAGCCTATGGTCCCATTCACTCGGGAATATCCCAACGCAGCTCCTAGAAGAAACGTGTTTCTGACTCGCTGAATCACAACATAGATTCAACTGTTTCAGGTGAACGACCCACAGCAGAGCAGTTTCAAGGAAACGTTTCTCCTGAGTCTTAGACGAAGTTTCCTGCTGTTTAGTACGTATGCCGGCATTGGGCTGGAAATACCGGTTTTGGGATTCTGCACAGAAAGGGTTTGCAAACCGCTGAATCCACACGTGAGTTTAACTCTGTCAGTTGAATGCACACATTGACAACCATTCAGTTTGATAGCACACTTTTGGTTTTAGAAGCAGATATTTCTCTGTACAGCCTATGGTCCCATTCACTCGGGAATATCCCAACGCAGCTCCTAGAAGAAACGTGTTTCTGACTCGCTGAATCTCAACATAGATTCAACTCTCTTAGGTGAACGAACGCACAGCAGAGCAGTTTCAAGGAAACGTTTCTCCTGAGTCTTAGACGAAGTTTCCTGATGTTTAGTACGTATGCCGGCATTGGGCTGGAAATACCGGTTTTGGGATTCTGCACAGAAAGGGTTTGCAAACCGCTGAATCCACACGTGAGTTTAACTCTGTCAGTTGAATGCACACATTGACAACCATTCAGTTAGATAGCTCCGTTTTGGTTTTAGAAGCAGATATTTCTCTGTACAGCCTATAATCCCATTCACTCGGGAATATCCCAACGCAGCTCCTAGAAGAAACGTGTTTCTGACTCGCTGAATCTCAACATAGATTCAACTCTCTTAGGTGAACGAACGCACAGCACAGCAGTTTCAAGGAATCGTTCCTCCTGAGTTTTAGACGAAGTTTCCTGCTGTTTAGTACGGATGCCAGCATTGGGCTGGAAATACCGGTTTTGGGATTCTGCACAGAAAGGGTTTGCAAACCGCTGAATCCACACGTGAGTTTAACTCTGTCAGTTGAATGCACACATTGACAACCATTCAGTTTGATAGCACACTTTTGGTTTTAGAAGCAGATATTTCTCTGTACAGCCTATGGTCCCATTCACTCGGGAATATCCCAACGCAGCTCCTAGAAGAAACGTGTTTCTGACTCGCTGAATCTCAACATAGATTCAACTCTCTTAGGTGAACGAAAGCACAGCAGAGCAGTTTCAAGGAAACGTTTCTCCTGAGTTTTAGACGAAGTTTCCTGCTGTTTAGTACGGATGCCGGCATTGGGCTGGAAATACCGGTTTTGGGATTCTGCACAGAAAGGGTTTGCAAACCGCTGAATCCACACGTGAGTTTAACTCTGTCAGTTGAATGCACACATTAACAACCATTCAGTTAGATAGCTACGTTTTGGTTTTAGAAGCAGATATTTCTCTGTACAGCCTATGGTCCCATTCACTCGGGAATATCCCATCGCTGCTCCAAAAGAAACGTGTTTCTGACTCGCTGAATCTCAACATAGATTCAAGTCTCTTAGGTGAACGAACGCACAGCAGAGCAGTTTCAAGGAAACGTTTCTCCTGAGTTTTAGACGAAGTTTCCTGCTGTTTAGTACGTATGCCGGCATTGGGCTGGAAATACCGGCTTTGGGATTCTGCACAGAAAGGGTTTGCAAACCGCTGAATCCACACGTGAGTTTAACTCTGTCAGTTGAATGCACACATTGACAACCATTCAGTTTGATAGCACACTTTTGGTTTTAGAAGCAGATATTTCTCTGTACAGCCTATGGTCCCATTCACTCGGGAATATCCCAACGCAGCTCCTAGAAGAAACGTGTTTCTGACTCGCTGAATCTCAACATAGATTCAACTCTCTTAGGTGAACGAACGCACAGCAGAGCAGTTTCAAGGAAACGTTTCTCCTGAGTTTTAGACGAAGTTTCCTGCTGTTTAGTACGTATGCCGGCATTGGGCTGGAAATACCGGTTTTGGGATTCTGCACAGAAAGGGTTTGCAAACCGCTGAATCCACACGTGAGTTTAACTCTGTCAGTTGAATGCACACATTGACAACCATTCAGTTTGATAGCACACTTTTGGTTTTAGAAGCAGATATTTCTCTGTACAGCCTATGGTCCCATTCACTCGGGAATATCCCAACGCAGCTCCTAGAAGAAACGTGTTTCTGACTCGCTGAATCTCAACATAGATTCAATTCTCTTAGGTGAACGAACGCACAGCAGAGCAGTTTCAAGGAAACGTTTCTCCTGAGTCTTAGACGAAGTTTCCTGCTCTTTAGTACGTATGCCGGCATTGGGCTGGAAATACCGGTTTTGGGATTCTGCACAGAAAGGGTTTGCAAACCGCTGAATCCACACGTGAGTTTAACTCTGTCAGTTGAATGCACACATTGACAACCATTCAGTTTGATAGCACCCTTTTGGTTTTAGAAGCAGATATTTCTCTGTACAGCCTATGGTCCCATTCACTCGGGAATATCCCAACGCAGCTCCTAGAAGAAACGTGTTTCTGACTCGCTGAATCTCAACATAGATTCAACTCTCTTAGGTGAACGAACGCACAGCAGAGCAGTTTCAAGGAAACGTTTCTCCTGAGTCTTAGACGAAGTTTCCTGCTGTTTAGTACGTATGCCGGCATTGGGCTGGAAATACCGGTTTTGGGATTCTGCACAGAAAGGGTTTGCAAACCGCTGAATCCACACGTGAGTTTAACTCTGTCAGTTGAATGCACACATTGACAACCATTCAGTTTGATAGCACACTTTTGGTTTTAGAAGCAGATATTTCTCTGTACAGCCTATGGTCCCATTCACTCGGGAATATCCCAACGCAGCTCCTAGAAGAAACGTGTTTCTGACTCGCTGAATCTCAACATAGATTCAACTATCTTAGGTGAACGAACGCACAGCAGAGCAGTTTCAAGGAAACGTTTCTCCTGAGTCTTAGACGAAGTTTCCTGCTCTTTAGTACGTAGGCCGGCATTGGGCTGGAATTACCGGTTTTGGGATTCTGCACAGAAAGGGTTTGCAAACCGCTGAATCCACACGTGAGTTTAACTCTGTCAGTTGAATGCACACATTGACAACCGTTCAGTTTGATAACACCCTTTTGGTTTTAGAAGCAGATATTTCTCTGTACAGCCTATGGTCCCATTCACTCGGGAATATCCCAACGCAGCTCCTAGAAGAAACGTGTTTCTGACTCGCTGAATCTCAACATAGATTCAACTGTTTTAGGTGAACGAACGCACAGCAGAGCAGTTTCAAGGAAACGTTTCTCCTGAGTCTTAGACGAAGTTTCCTGCTGTTTAGTACGTATGCCGGCATTGGGCTGGAAATACCGGTTTTGGGATTCTGCACAGAAAGGGTTTGCAAACCGCTGAATCCACGCGTGAGATTAACTCTGTCAGTTGAATGCACACATTGACAACCATTCAGTTAGATAGCTCCGTTTTGGTTTTAGAAGCAGATATTTCTCTGTACAGCCTATGGTCCCATTCACTCGGGAATATCCCAACGCAGCTCCTAGAAGAAACGTGTTTCTGACTCGCTGAATCTCAACATAGATTCAACTCTCTTAGGTGAACGAACGCACAGCAGAGCAGTTTCAAGGAAACGTTTCTCCTGAGTTTTAGACGAAGTTTCCTGCTGTTTAGTACGGATGCCGGCATTGGGCTGGAAATACCGGTTTTGGGATTCTGCACAGAAAGGGTTTGCAAACCGCTGAATCCACACGTGAGTTTAACTCTGTCAGTTGAATGCACACATTGACAACCATTCAGTTAGATAGCTCCGTTTTGGTTTTAGAAGCAGATATTTCTCTGTACAGCCTATGGTCCCATTCACTCGGGAATATCCCAACGCAGCTCCTAGAAGAAACGTGTTTCTGACTCGCTGAATCTCAACATAGATTCAACTCTCTTAGGTGAACGAACGCACAGCAGAGCAGTTTCAAGGAAACGTTTCTCCTGAGTCTTAGACGAAGTTTCCTGCTGTTTAGTACGTATGCCGGCATTGGGCTGGAAATACCAGTTTTGGGATTCTGCACAGAAAGGGTTTGCAAACCGCTGAATCCACACGTGAGTTTAACTCTGTCAGTTGAATGCACACATTGACAACCATTCAGTTAGATAGCTCCGTTTTGGTTTTAGAAGCAGATATTTCTCTGTACAGCCTATGGTCCCATTCACTCGGGAATATCCCAACACAGCTCCTAGAAGAAACGTGTTTCTGACTCGCTGAATCTCAACATAGATTCAACTCTCTTAGGTGAACGAACGCACAGCAGAGCAGTTTCAAGGAAACGTTTCTCCTGAGTCTTAGACGAAGTTTCCTGCTGTTTAGTACGGATGCCGGCATTGGGCTGGAAATACCGGTTTTGGGATTCTGCACAGAAAGGGTTTGCAAACCGCTGAATCCACACGTGAGTTTAACTCTGTCAGTTGAATGCACACATTGACAACCATTCAGTTTGATAACACCCTTTTGGTTTTAGAAGCAGATATTTCTCTGTACAGACTATGGTCCCATTCACTCGGGAATATCCCAACGCAGCTCCTAGAAGAAACGTGTTTCTGACTCGCTGAATCTCAACATAGATTCAACTGTTTTAGGTGAACGAACGCACAGCAGAGCAGTTTCAAGGAAACGTTTCTCCTGAGTCTTAGACGAAGTTTCCTGCTGTTTAGTACGTATGCCGGCATTGGGCTGGAAATACCGGTTTTGGGATTCTGCACAGAAAGGGTTTGCAAACCGCTGAATCCACACGAGAGTTT